>NW_016107637.1:290222-376824 GCF_001604975.1 Cebus imitator | reverse complement strand
TAGCCTCAACCTCCCAGGCTCAAATGATCCTCCTACCTCAGCCTCCCAAGTAGCTGGGACTGCAGGTGTGCACCAGCACACCTACCTAATTTTTAAATTTTTTGTAGAGACAGGGTCTCCCTATGTTGCCCAGGCTGATCTCAAACTCCTGGGCTCAAGTGATCCTCCTGCCTTAGCCTCCCAAAGTGCTGGGATTACAGGTGTGAGCCACCATGTCTAGCCCCCTTCTCTTTTATACAATTCCCTTGTTAACACCCATATCCAGTGTTTTGTAATAAAAATGCCTCATGGTTTTATAACAATTTCGAAATTGTTTCTTATAACAGTTCTGCTACGTGTACATTATTATGCTTATTTAAAGAGAAGGAAACTGAAGTCTAAAAAGTTGAGTCAGTTCACCTATGGTTACAATGAGTCATTGTTACACAAGGGATTATTTTAACCCGTCTCCAGTGATTTTCCCCCACCACACCTACTCTACACTCTGCTTCTAATGCTTTTTCAGGGAGAAAAGGACCCAATGGTAAGACTGGGGACAGGAATCAAAGACTGCCGTCCTGACTTACAGAACCGTACACAGTTCTAGTTGCCAGGCCCCAAGAATGATGTCATCTAGGCACTATCTCGAGAACCATTCGTTCTCTCTAAGCTGGAACTTAGAAGAATGAAAGCAGGCTCCTATTATATAATTATGATCTTGATTGCCCTGGGCCTACTCAACTGTACATTTTTTCCAGAGCCAGGAAGTCTTCATACCCTGAAAAGAGCAAGCCCCTTTGGTCAGTGGGCCTCAACTCTGACTCACCTGGGAGCTTTACAAAAATTACCAATTCCCAGGCCCAGCGCTGGATATTTTAATTGGCTTGGGGCCCCGGCATCAGTATTTTTAGAGGCTCCCAGGTGATTGCAATGCGCAGCCAGGCTGAGAATCACTGCTGAGTAAGTGGGATGAGTGGGGAATGAGAGATCAGATATTCACTTTAACTTCTCAAGCACCTATTCTGGAGACCAGTGGGGTAGAAAGATAGAAATAAAGGAAAGCGATGTAATGGATAAGCGTGAGTGAATTAGTTCCAGGGAAACGGTAATCTCCACTGTGGATTCAGGGAGAGCGTCACTGAGGACGACTTTCTTTCTTTCTTTTTTGAGACCGAGAGGACGGCTTTCTTAACATTCAGGTCAGTGGAAGAAGCCAACTCGAGGCACACATCGTGCGCGGCGTCCTCCGGGGAGCTCGGGTCATTTTACCCCATTTTACTGCCGAGACGACCTAGGTGCAGAGACGGTAAAGAGCGGTGTACGATTCATACAAGTCGGGGGTCCTGTGAAATGAGGTTGAGCCTGGCGGGTGCAAGGCTCGGGGTGTTCGGCCCGAGGTCTTTAAGCAAGGTATCTGAACTCATCGTTCAAAGCCCCGAGGTTGGCGGGCGGTAGGCTCTCGGCCTCAGGCCTGGAGACAACCTAGGGGGTTGAGGGGTCGAATCTCAACCTCGCTCCCGCGTCCAGCTGGAGGGGCGGAGCTGCTCAGCCCCGCCTCCGGGTTAAACAAAGTTCGTTACTGGTGTGGCAGTCTTGTTGCCGCTTCCGGGCCAAGAGGTTAGCGAGAAGGAACTCCTCCACTACGCGACGGCGTGGTCGACGTCACTTCCGCGCGCCGCCCCAAACGTCAGTGTAGGGCGCAGACCGCGGTGGTGCAGCATTCTGTTAGAAGTTCTGTCTCGGTTGTCTTTTGCGAGCCATGGAGAGTGACTTTTATCTACGTTACTACGTGGGGCACAAGGGCAAGTTCGGCCACGAGTTCCTGGAGTTCGAGTTCCGACCGGACGGTAAAAGCAGCATGTAGCCTGCCGGGAGCGGTGACCAGGGCTGAGGGCGGGCGAGTGGGGAGGCGGAGGGTCGGAAATCAGTGGGGAAAGAGAGGAGGAAGGGACTGAGACCTGTGCAGCGCGAATCTGAAAGGAACGCCCCTGTGTCTGCTCCACGGGTTGTTGTTTTTTTTAAATCCGTTTAACCAATGTTGACCTTACGCCCACTGTGTGCCAGGCTCTGTTCCCCTCTTTGGGGAAACGGCAGCGAAGGTAGACAAACTTCCCCTCTCATGGAATTTGTGTTTTAGTGCCGGGAGAGAGATCATAAACAAAAAGATGATTCCAGATAGTAGTGATTTTTAAAAAAACATGGTAGAATAATTGCTGGATGGGCTGCTTTTAAATAGGCTGACCATTAGAGAGCTCTCTTTAAAGGGTGTATTGCAGCCGATCCCTACTGAACAACAAGGACCTAGCCTTGTGAAGCTCAGGAGAAAGACCATTCCACCCAAAGAGATTGGCAGATGTCAAGGTTGCAGGGCGGAATGAGCTAGGCATGCCTCTCAAGTGGTCAGTGTGGTTGAAGAGTGGTAAGCTGAGAGCAGATGACGTCAGATAGGTAGGTAGGAGCCACACCTTCTAAGTCTTTAAAGACAATGGTAAAGGGTTTGGAATTGAAAAGTTTATTGTTGTTTGGACTTGGAAGATTTGTTGTTGTTGTTGTTGTTTGGACTTGGACTTGGAAGGGTTGTTGTTGTTTTGAGACGGAGTTTTGCTCTTTTTGCCCAGTCTGGAGTGCAATGGCGCGATCTTGGCTCACTGCAACCTCTGTCTCCCGGGTTCAGATTCTAAGCCTCAGCCTCCCGAGTAGCTGGAATTGCAGGCGCCCACCACCACACCCGGCTAATTTTGTATTTTTATTAGAGGTGGGGTTTCACCATGTTGGCCAGGCTGGTCTCAAACTCCTGACCTCAGATCCCCCCACTTTGGCCTCCCAAAGTGCTGGGATTGCAGGCGTGAGCCACCGCACCCAGCCGGACTTGGAAGGTTTTAAACAGAGAAGAAATGGGATCTGTTCTTGAAAAAGCATTCTGGTTATTGGGAGCACAATGGGCAAGAGTGGAAACAGGGCTATTGATTAGGAGGAGACTGTTGCAGTTATCAAGACAAGAAGGTTATTTGTTGGGACTACCGCGACAGTAGAAATGGAGAGGAGGATTTAGGAAACAGCTGGAGGCAGAAACAGTTGGACTTTGCTGATTGATAGGAGCTTGTTGGGGGAGGCACTGTGGTGAAGAAAAGACGAATCAAAGATAACAGAAAACATCCACTAAGTGGGACACAAAGATGAAACTGACAGGCCCCGACTGTGAGGGAGACAGATTTATAAGCAAACAGTGACAAAACAGTGTAGTAGGTGTTGTGGTAAAAAGAAACAGAGGAGGCTTGCAGCAGAGAAGAGGCACCTAACCAAGCCGGAGGGTCAGAGAAGTCTTCCTACATAAAATGATGTGGGAGGAAGGGATGTGAGGAATTGGTTAGGAGACCAAGAAGAGTCAAGAAGGCATTTTAGACAACATGCAAAGAGGCTGAAAACCAAAAAGTGCTTGGGGTGTTTCAGGCAGAATACCAAGTAGTTTGACTCCAGCCACGTGAGAGAAGAATATTATTGCAGGAGTGAGGCTAGAAAAGCAGGCAGGGGCCAGCCTAGCTGTATGCCATGTTGAGGAGTTTGGATTTTACCAGGAAGGCAGTGGAAAGCCATTGACTGTATTAAAATATTAGAGTAACCCAATCTGATAGGTCTGTTACCACATCACCTGGTCCACTGTATGGACAGTGAACTGAACGTGAAGAAACTTGAGGCAGACAGACATCACAGAGGCTGTTGGATACATTCATTTGGCTCATCTCACATGTATGTCTTCTAGTCTACAGCAGGAGAAGTCATGTCTTCTGTTTACTTTTATCTTCCCCTCATCCCCACCGTATACTCACATTAACCTGTTACATGCACCCATGGACAAAGGGTCTTGTGTACCAAATATGCTCAGTGATAAAAGCAACAGCTTTTCCATCACAGAAAGAGAGTGTGGCACAGTCACATGATAACGTATGTAAACAGCATCCTACAGTTTTCAAAATGTTTTCACAACTCATTTGAGCCTCAGGAAGTCCTATGTGCGGGTAAGTTATCAGTTACTATGCCTCTTTTCAAGACATTAACCTGCAAAAATGTGATTTGACAATGTCAGAAAAGAGCCTGCTTGTGTTTATATCTCACCCAAGCTGCGTTTTACAGTAGAGTGTCAGCTGTATATTTGGCTGTTTAAGCCTGAAGTGAAGAACTGAAAAGACTAGTATTGTTGATACACCATAAGAGTAAATAATAAATCTATTAGACACTTTGAGCAAGTTAGATACATTTTAGGGAACTGCTGATAGTCTTGGTATGTATTGATGCTTTATTCATATGTTTTATTATACATGAAATTTGCTTTTTGCCCCCATAGGGAAATTAAGATATGCCAACAACAGCAATTACAAGAATGATGTCATGATCAGAAAAGAGGTATGAGCTTTCTGCCCTCTGAGAGTCCTTCATTTGCTACATTTCAGCTTTTTGTCTTGCATTTTTTTGTTCTTTCTGGTAGTATTGAAAGGTAGAGAACAGGGAGAAAAATACATGTCTGTAGACAGCTTCTGGATTATTTCCCAAATCATCTTTTAATTGGTATTTTTTTCTTTTACAATGTGGAATCAACTACTGGAACCACTGACATACCTTGGTTTGAACCCTGAGTCTGCTGCCTACTACCCCATGTGACCTTCGGCAAGTTCCTAACTGAACTTGATAAGTCCCTGTTTCTTCACCTGTAAAAGCAGGGATAATAAAAGCTACCTCCCACTCCCAAGTGCTGTCACAAAATTAAATAGGTTATACTTAAAGTGCTCAGTATATTCACTGGCACATAGTACTCAAGGGAGAGCTATTTAATTTACATCCGAATGTGAAAAGGAGCATGGGAAAGCAGTTGATATCATTGAGTGCATGTTAGATATCAGGCAGGGCATCTTATTTAACTCTAATTATAAGCCCATGTGATGGGGGAGGATATTATAAGAAAATAAAACCCCAGATATTAATTGTGAGGCTTGTTAAGAGTTACCCCTATTAGCAACAGATACAGCAGGAATTCCCAACCCTGCCCCAGTAAAGTTTGTATTCTCCGTTCTGTGATCTCTACCACATTGCTAAGGCTTCATCAAAGCTACTGTTTACTTTTAGCCACTTTGCCACCTTTGGAAATGTCTTAGCATATGTTTTCGTACTGTTATTTTAGCTATTGATTTTATGCTTATATACATGTCAACATCCTCATTATTTTTTTACACAGGCATATCTTTTAAAATGCATTTTGTTCCTCAGGAGTGTATTACCTAGTTAAGAATAACTGGGGAATGTGGATGTCTCAGTCTCTTGTTTTCCTATAACAAAATACCTGAGACTGGGTAAAATATATTTCTCACAGTTTTGGAGGCTGGAAAGTCCAAGATCAAGGTGCTGGCAGGTTCAGTGTCTGGTGAGATCCAAGTCTCTGCTTCCACAATTGCGCCTTGTTTTTGCATCCCCCAGAAGGGATGAATGCTGTATCCTCATGTGGTGAAAGAACAGGAAAGGGGCCAGCTAGTTCCCTTCAGGTCTCTCCTAAGGCATTAATCCTGCCCTTGAGGGCTCTGCCCTCAAGGCATGATCACCTCCTAAAGGCCCTATCCCTTAACACTGTTGCCTTGGGGATTAATTTCAACATGAATTTTGTAGGAGAGACAAACATTTAAACCACAGTAGGGGGCATTCACGGATCTGTTTTGGGTTCTGTTGTTATTTGGCTATGTGGGCAGGGAGAAGGGCCATGTGAACAGGATGTACCAGGAGTAGTACCAGCTAGATGGGGGACTGAGGTACAGCTATTTGATACTTTTGACCCTGTCCCTCACCTGCACCATGCTGAGGTTGAGAGTGAATGTCTTCCCACTTCAGGAGATGCCAGAAATAAGTCTGCAGGATCAGTTATTTTTATCTTCCATCACTATCTGAGTCAAAGCACTGCTTAAGGACACAACATACATTTTGTCTTTTAACTTGCTTTCAGGCTTATGTACATAAAAGCGTGATGGAGGAACTGAAGAGAATAATTGATGACAGTGAAATTACCAAAGAGGATGATGCGCTGTGGCCTCCTCCTGACCGAGTGGGCCGGCAGGTATGTTTTATTGATTATCCTGTAGTGCAGAAATCTTACAAATAAGGTGAGGCTTATTGCTCTGCATATGATAGTGAAACTCTGTGTGTGTGTGTGTGTGTGTGTGTGTGTTTTATTGATTATCCTGTAGTGCAGAAATCTTACAAGTAAGATGACGTTTGTGCTTTGCATATGATAGTGAAACCGTGTGTGTGTGGGTGTGGGTGTGGGTGTGTGTGGTGGTCAGCCCTGCAGAAAGCAGATTGCCAGCATCGTGGTCTAAGGAAGCACTAATCCCATAGGAAGGAACAGACAGAACAAGTGGTGCTGCTGGCCATCAAGAACCCACCTTGAATTTCTTCTCAGGACCCCCCACACCCACTCCTTCACTTAAAGCTTTTGCTGCCTGTCTCACTAACTACTATGGACAAAGCATCGTGGAGATACAAACAGAAATAGAGCAACACAGTGAGATATTTTTTCTACCAAAACCCTAAAAATTAACCAGGTGTGGTGGCACGTACCTGTAGTCCTAGCTATTTGGGAGGCTAAGGCTGCAGGACAGCTTGAGCCCCTGGGTTACAGTGAGCCTCAGGGTTGCATATGATCCTACCACTGCACTTCAGCTTTGGTGACAAAGTGAGACCGTGTATGTAAAAACAAATCAGTAAAAACATACTACCAAATCTGAAATGAGTGGAACAAATCAGGTGATACGGGAAGGAGAACACAATGGGAGATGGATATCAACTTTGTAATATTTTATTTCTTTAAAAAAAAAAAAGCTGACACATGTATGGCAGTAATTTATAAATCTAGGTATTGGAAACATTGATCTCAGTTTTTTTCTATTTTCTGATTGAATTATAACCAAAATATATATAAATCAAAAAGAAGAAAAAGTAAGTATGGCTCACAAGACTATTAAGTTCCACAGGGCAGAGATCTTTTGTTTGGTTGGTTTTACTTATCTGTCCTAAGCGCTGAATAGGACCCAGTAGGCTCTACATAATATTTTTCGAAGGTTTATGGTACTCATGTCACTGTTTAGAAATTGAGACCCAAAGTCATACAGATACGGAGTGACCAAGTGGGGATCAAACCTAAGGTCTGGAATACTTCCTTTTCCTATGTTGCCTCAATAGGTTAGATCCTCTGGTTCTTGTTTTTGTTTGTTGTTGTTGGAGACAGGGTCTCACTCTGTTGCCTAGGCTGGGGTACAGTGATGAGATCATGGCCGACTGCTGCCTTGACCTCCTGGGCTGAAGGGACCCTTCCACCTCAGCCTCTCTAGTAGCAGGGACCATGGGTGCATGCCACCACACCCAGCTAATTTTTATATTTTTTGTAGAGATGAGGTTTTGCCAAGTTGCCCATACTGGTCTTAAACTCCTGGGCTCATGTGATTCTTCTGCATTGGCCTCCTACAATTGGGATTACAGGTGTGAGCCACCACACCCAGTCCAATTGTTTGGTACTTTTAAAACATAGATGTGTCCATTTTACTCCACATTGTTGACAGTGAAAACTTAGACAAAATACTACATAGGCTGGGTGTAGTGTCTCTTGCCTGTAATCCCAGCAGTTGGGAGGCTGAGGCAGGCAGATCACCTGAGGTCAGGAGTTCAAGATCAGCCTGGCCAATATGGCGAAACCCTGTCTCTATTAAAAATACAAAAAATTTAGCCAGGCGTGGTGGCGGGCACCTGTAGTCCCAGCCACGTGGGAGGCTGAGGCAGGAGAATCACTTGAACCCTGGAAGCAGAGGTTGCAGTGACCCATGATCATGCCACTGCGCTTCAGCCTGGGCGAGAGAACAAGACTCCATCTCAGGAAAATTAAAAAAAAAAAACTTCATAGATTTTTTTCAAATCGCAGAAATAGTAGAGCCTTGAGGGTACAATTTCTTCTAAATATGAGCTTTATTTATGTCTTGTTTCTAGTCCCCAGCACAGTTTAGTGTTCAGAGTGAACTGCCCTTGTTTTTATGGCCATCTGTAGTCAAGTTTGTGTGATTTGGCAAATGATTAATCCTTCTGTATGCTTGATGAAGCATCCAATTTTACTTGACTTAGATTTTCTAAAATGTTTCTAGGAGCTTGAAATCGTTATTGGAGATGAACACATTTCTTTTACAACATCAAAAATTGGTTCCCTTATTGATGTCAATCAATCCAAGTAAGTGTGCATTATCCTTATATCCAGTTGTGTCTGTTTTGGAGCAGATTGATAAGAAGCTCTTAACCAAATTGGGATCACTATGGGAAGATCTGGAACAAATGCAAAATACAGGTGGGCAGCTTTGTCCTCCTTGTTAGGGAGGGATCTCAAATTATTTTTGAAGACTTGCTCCTATTACTTTTGGTATTTCATTCAGTCATTGCTACTGAGAGCTTCTTGTTGACCCACACATACAGATTAATGCATAGGAGCAGCCAGGACAAAAATGGAATATGCCAGGAAAGTGCTCATGATAAACCGTAGAGTCACCAAGTCTGAGCAGCCTTCTCAGTGTGACTGTTCAGACTGGCACATCTTAAAATCTGACTTTGATGAAACTTGACAATTTTTAGGATCTAAATTTTATTTGATTTTAACTTTATTAATTTTTACAAATAATTTTGGTGAAAAGGGTTTGGTGAAAATGGATCAAATTTTAAAATTCATGTTGTCAGTGGGGCAGATTATTAAGTTGAGGCATGAACCTATGTGCTACAAAGAATCTTTAGATAAAATTTGGCAACTTCTTTGGCTCTTATGTTTTGAGGATTCAGGGTTAGATATGGCTCATTTTTAGCAAATGTTGGGTATAATTATCTTCCTTTGGACACTCTCCTTGTTCTTTCCTTTGGATACTCTTTGTTCTTAGCTAGTGATGCCACAGTAATCTTCATCCTCTTGGTCCTGCTTAGTACAACTACTTTTTTAAAAAGTTTTCCTAACTCTTCAAGTAATACATGCTCATTGTAGAAAATATAGGAAATGTAGAAAAGTAGAAAGGGGAAAATCATCAATTATCTTATCAGACAACCTTTATTAATATCTTGCAGTATTTCTTTTTAGTCTTTTTTTCTGTGCATTAATAGAATATATACTTTTAAGAAGCATAAAAAATATAGTCGAGATCGATAATTGTTAATTTTTTTCACTTAAGGTAAGCATTTCCCTATTACTTCATAATATACCATTTTAATATATAGTCTTTTCCTTTTTTGGTCAAAGTTTTAATGCCCTAAATATCTTTACAAGGAACATCTTGATAGAGAAATAACTGAGATTATTAAATGGTATCTTTTTGCCCATTTTACCTCAATGTTTTAAACTTTTTTTTTCCTTTTGCATTTTAGGGATCCAGAAGGCTTACGAGTATTTTATTATCTTGTCCAGGACCTGAAGTGTTTGGTCTTCAGTCTTATTGGATTACACTTCAAGATTAAACCAATCTAGATTGAATATTGGTGTGGACATGGAGGGGTGGGGGTAGCTTTTAATTAGCATTATCAAGAAAATTTTGTGTATATCAGGGCAGTATTTTTTTATAAACTATAAATGATTGTCTTTAATAAATGTGATAAAATCTAATTTTTATTATTTTATAAAGACCTGAACATGTGAAGTCTTCTCAATTACTTTGTAAAACACTAACATCCTATGTGAAGTATTGCCCAAACATCAAGTCTAATCAACTCTCTAGATATAACTATCATTTTATAGGAAATAAGAGAATATAGAAACATGATTTAAAAATATAGTGGGATTTCAGTCAGCCATATTGAGAGGAAATTCCAAGACAAATGACCTAGTTTCTTCAATAAATTACAAGGGAAACAGAGATGGAGTGGGAACTTAGAAGACACATAACACAATATTTGGACCCTATTTGGATAATGATTCAAAAAAATGTAAAATTAGGCCAGATGTGGTGGCTCACGCCTGTGATCCCAGCATCTTGGGAGGCCAAGGTGGGTGGATCACCTGAGGTTAGGAGTTTGAGACTTGCCTGGGTAACATGGTGAAACCACATCTCTACTAAAAATACAAAAATTAGCCAGGTGTGGTGGTGTGCACCTGTAGTCCCAGCTACTCAGGAGGATGAGGCAGGAGAATCACTTGAACCCGGGAGGCAGAAGCTGCCGTGAGCCCAGACCGTACCACTGCACTCCAGCCTGGGCAACAGAGCGAGACTCCATCTCAGAAAGAAAAAAAAGTAAAATACTATTAAGGAAATTTAACATTGGTTTGATGATTTAGGTATGAAATAGTATGGTGGTTGGAGTTTTAAAAATCATCTTTTATAGATACATCTATATTAGTAGGTATTTCAGTGTGGGGGAAAGTACTTTGTTTTCATACATGACACAGGATAAAATTCCTGGTCTCAGCGCTAAGTTTTCCATTAATCCATTTTAAAATCACAATACCAACAGCCATTCAGGACTGTTAAGTTGCCCAGGTAGTGTGGAATTTGTTCAGCAGGTAGACCTGCGGACAACTTTTCCTTTCTGCTAAATTACATGGCTTCTTTAGGAAAAGTACTGGTAGGAAAGATTGCACCTGCTGAAAGGAACTAGGCCTACAAACCCTCATTTGCAGGGAAGTGATTAACCTAAACGTACTCTCCTAAAAGCAGGCCAGCTTAAGACAAGGTCCCAAGTGTCCTGACCCCTGGACCAGTGCTTTTTCCACCACACTCTACTTCAGGAACTATGGGGCAAGTTAAGACCTGCAGTGAGAGGTCAGGGTTCCTGGCTCCAGTGCACCTCCTTGGGGCAATGAGGCAAGTTGATAGTAGACACCAAAAAAGTCATTATAAACTTTATAAAGAATTGACAGGACCTCAAGTTATTTAAAAGAGTCTTTTTTGTTTTGTTTTCTGAGGCAAAGTTTTTAGCATAGAAAAGTATTCCTGGCTGGTGCAGTGGCTCACGCCTGTAATCCCAGCACTTTAGGAGGCCGAGGCCAGTGAATCATCTGAAGTCAGGAGTTTGAGACCAGCCTGACCAACATGGTGAAACCCCGTCTCTACCAAAAACACAAAAATTTGCCAAGCGTGGCGGTACATGCCTGTAATCCCAGCTACTTGGGAGGCTGAGGGAGGAGAATCACTTGAACCCAGGAGGCGAAGGCTACAGAGCCGAGATTGCGCCATTGCACTCCAGCCTGGATGATAAGAGTGAAACTCTATCTCAAAAAAAAAAAAAAAAAAATTCTTGTCACACCAACCATAATACTGAATTCAGTTAATATTTGTCCTTCAAGGCTTTAAATCTTTTTTACTGAAAGAGACAAAATATTACAGATACAATTATGTCTTCTTGGTTCCCAAATTCCTCTTCCTACTGTAATGATGAAGTAACTACAATGATGAATTTAGCAGGTATCCCTTCAGTCCATTGCTTAAAGATTGTACAGATACGTAGCCCCGAACAATATATGGTATTGCCTTTATATCTTTCAGTGTTACACTGCACTATTCTGCAACTTTTCTTCATTCAAGATTATACTTCTGAAACCTATCCATAATTGATATACAAAAATCTTGTTTATGCCTTTGCATTTGCTATTTTGTATTTTAAATTGAAGTTACCATAAGGCTTGCAAATAACCCATCATTTTAGACTGATGACAACACTGATTACAAAAAGAAAACGAATAAAAACTCAACATTTTAACTTCATCCTCCATGCTTATTAATTTTTAATTTTTTGTTTTTTTGGAGACAGGATCTTGAGTCTGTGACCGAGTTGGAGTGCAGTGGTGCAATCACAGCTCACTGTAGCCTTGACCTCCCAGGCTAAAACAATCCTGCCTCAGCTTTCCTAGTAGCTGGGACCACGGAAATGTGCCATCATGACTGGCTAAGTTTTTCATTTTTTGTAGAGACAGGGTCTGGCCGGTCTCAAACTCTGCACTGAAGCCATCCTCCTACCTCAGCCTCCCAAAGTGCTGGAATTACAGGTTTCAGTCACTGTGCCTGGCATATATGCATGTGTGTGTGTGTGTGTATGTATTTTTTTTTTTTTTTTAGACAAAGTCTCACTCTGTCACCCATGCTGGAGTTCAGTGGTGTGACCTTGCCTGACTGCAACCTCCACCTCCCAGGCTCAAGCAATCCCACCTCAGGCTCCTGAGAAGCTGGGACAACAGGCGCATGCCACCACACCCAGCTAATTTTTTGTATTTTTAGTAGAGATGGGGTTTCACCGTGTTGCCCCAGCTGGTCTTGAACTCCTAAGCTCAAGCAATCCACCTGCTTCAGCCTCCCAAAGTGCTGGGATTATGGGCATAAGCCACCGCACCTGGGCCCTATTTATATCTTACACTGTCTGTGTTTTGAGGTTATTATTTTTGATAGGTTCATCATTTAGTCTTGCTACTCAAGATAGTAGTTTACACACAATTACAGTGTCAAAATATTTTGCATTTGTCTATGTAGTTACTATTCCCGATGAGTTTTGTGCCTTCAGACGATTTCTCATTGCTTGTTAATGTCCTTTTCTTTCAGAATGAAGAACTTTAGCATTTCTTGAAGGACAGGTCTGGTGTTGACAAAATCCCTCAGCTTTTATCTGCCTAGGAAGTCTTCATTTTTCCTTCATGTTTAATTGATATTTTTGCCGGGTATACTATTCTAAGATAAACATTTTCTTTTCTTCAGCACTTTTAATGTCATGCCACTCTTCCCTGCCTGTAAGGTTTCCATTGAGAAGCCTGCTGCCAGACGTACTGGAGCTTCTTTGTGTATTATTTTCTCTTGCTGTTTTTAGGATCCTTCTTTATCTTTGACTTTTGGGAGTTTAATTATTAAATGACATGAGGTAGTCTTATTTGGGTTAAATCTCCTTGGTGTTCTATAACTTTCTTATACTTGAATATTGATATCTTTCTCTAGGTTTGGGAAGTTGTTGTTATTCCTTTGAAAAAACTTTCTATCCTAATTTTTCTCTACCTTCTCTTTAAGGCCAATAACCTATTGATTTGCCCTTTTGTGTCTATTGTCTAGATATTGTAGGCGTGCTTCATCCCTCATTTTTTCTTTCATTTCTTCTGTGTATTTTCAAATAGCCTGTCTTCAAGCTCCCCAATTCTTTCTTCTGCTTGATCAATTCTTTTTTTTTTTTTTTAGATGGAGTCTCACTCTGTTGCCCAGGCTCCTGGAGGACAGTGGCACAATCTCAGCTCACTGCCTCTGCCTCCCAGGTTCAAGTGATTCTCCTGCCTCAGCCTCCTGAGTAGCTGGGACTACAGGTACATGCCACCACATCCAGCTAATTTTTGTATTTTTAGTAAAGACCGGGTTTCACCATATTGGTCAGGCTGATCTCGGAACTCCTGACCTCATGATCCGCCCACTTCGGCCTCCTAAAGTGCTGGGATTCCAGGTGTGAGCTACCATGCCCAGCCTGCTTCATTGTCACATGTTGAGAGACCCTGGTGCATTCTTTGGTATATCAGTTGCATCAGCTCCAGAATTTCTATTTGATTTTAAAAATTGTTTCCACCTCTTTGTTAAATTTATCTGGCAGGATTCTGAATTCCTTTTCTATCTTGCATTTCACTGAGCTTCCTCAGTGACAGTGAATTCTGTCTGAAAGGTCACATATCTCTCACTCTGGGATTGGTCACTGGTACCTTATTTAGTTCATTTGGTTAGGTCATGTTTTCTTGGATGGTCTTGATGCTTGTGGGTGTTGAATAATTAGGTGTTTATTGTAAGTTTCACAGTTTGGGCTTATTTGTACTCATCCTTCTTCAGAAGGCTTTTCCAAATATTCAAAGGGAAGTGAGTGCTGTAATCTAAATCTTTGGTCACTGCAGCTGTAACTGCATCAGGGGGCACCTCAAGCCCAGTGATGCTGTGACTTTTGCAGACTCAGGGGTACTGCCTTGATAGTCTTGGTGAAGATTTGAGAGAATTCCCTGGATTACTAGGCAGAGTCTCTTGTTCTCTTCCTTTTCCCCAAATAAATGGAGTCTCTCCATGCTAAGCTGCCTGGAGTTGGGAGAGGAGTGACACAGGCACCCCTGTGGCCACCACCGTTGGACGTGAGCTGTGTCAAACCTGAAGCCAGCACAGCAGTGGGTCTTGCCCAAGGCCCCTGGTGACTATTGCCTGGGTTCTGCTGATGTTATTCAAGGCCCAAAGGCTCTTTCGTCAGCAGGTAGTGAATCCAGCTAGGCTCATGTCTTCTCTTTGGGGTGGCAGGTTCCCTTCTGGCCCAGGGTGGGTTTAGAAATGCTGTCCAGGAGCTAGGGCATGGAGTCTGGACTTGAGAAATCTACTTGGTGCTTTATTTTACTGTGGCTGAGCTGGTACCCAAGTTGTAAGACAAAGTCCTTTCTAGACTTTCCTCTCTTTTCCTTAAACAGGAGTCTTGCCCAGTACTGTGGCTATTACTAATGTCTATTCTAGGCCCAACAGCTCTTTGGTCAGCAGGTGATTAATCCTGCCAGGATTGGGTCCTTTCCTTCAAAGTAGCAGTTCCCTTGTGGCCCACGGTAGCTCTAGAAATATGTGAGAGACAGAGCCTGGCAAGGGGCCTTCAGGACTCTGCTTGGTTATTCTACTGTTGCTGGGCTAGTATTCAAGTTGTAAGACAAAGGCCTCTTTGCTTTCTCCTCTCCTTTCCTGTCTCTCCTGGAGCTGTGAGCTGTGCTGCCTGGGGTTGGGGGGCGGGTGGCATAAGCACTCCTTTGGCTCACCAGCTGGTATCTCACTAGTCTGTGTGCACCCCAAGGCCACTGGCTCTGAGCCCAGGACAGCACCAGGACTTGCCCAGGAATTGCAGTCCTTGTGGCCTAGGCTGCCTTTAAAATTTACTCAGGACCCTGGAGCACTTTAGCCAGTGATGGTGGGGCTCGCCAGAACTTGACCACTGGGATGGATGATTGCCTTCTGGCTAGGGTTTCTCTAAATGCTTCCTCTGTGAGCAGTGGTTGAATTCCGCTCTGAGTTGCTTTCCACTGTGACAGGGCGGCACTCAGTTCCAATGCAAAGTCCCATTAGCACACAGATTTTCAATCTGTGCCAGGGAGCCAGCTGCTGCCAGAGGATGATGGAGGGTTGTGGTGGCAATTCAAGACTGTCTTTCCTACCTTCTTCATTGCCTTGTTCCTTTTTTTTTTTTGTCACCCAGGCTGGAGTGCAGTGATGCGATCTCAGCTCACTACTTCTGCCTCCTGGGTTCAAGCAATTCTCCTGCCTCAGCCTCCCAAGTAGCTGGGACTACAGGTGCGCACCACCATGCTCGGCTAATATTTGTATTTTTAGTAGAGACGGGATTATACTATGTTGGCCAGATAGGTCTCGAAAGCCTGACCTCAGGTTATCGGCCTGCCTCGGCCTCAGCCCAGTGTAATCCCAAAGCACTGGAATTACAGGTGTGAGCCACTGCGCCCAGCCATTGCCTTATATCTTGATGTGATGTTAAAACCAGGTACTGTGATTACTACCTGATTTTTTGGTTCTCATGAAAGTGCTTTCTTGTGTGGATAATTCTTCAGTTTGGTGTTCTTGCCAGGGTAGAGGAGGAGGTGGATCACTGGACGGTTCTATTTGGCCATCTTGCTCCATCTCCCATGAGTCTTGAATAAGCTGTGCCTTTTAACGTTAACGTCCACAGCTCCTGCATGGTCTCAGATGTAGCCTGGATAGGAGACTAGGTAAAACAGAGTTCAATAAAAGTATGATAGAAGGATAAGCCAGGTGGGCCCCCAGAGAAGAGCCAGCTGAAGGAGAGCGTCCAGTCTCAGGGACCACAGTGAGAAGGATGTGGACACAGGGCAACCCTCTGGAGAGGGGCCTCGAAACCAGGTCTCTTGGATGAAACAGGAAAGGGCGGTTTAAACAAAGGCACCATACCCAAATCTGATAAACCAATGCACTCTGCTTTTTAAAGTGTATTGGTTTATCTTTATTTGGCAGTCTTGTAACTCTTCCTTTTGTAGTTTTTGCTCTGGGGAGGAGGAGCTGACGTGATCTGAGAAGTTCGAGGGCAGGAAGGGTCTCTGGCCCTCCCCCTCAGAAAATCGCGCTGCAGCTCAAAGCCAAGCTGGAGAACATCACCAACCTCCAGCCTGTGGGCGAGGACTTCCGGTGGTAACTGAAGGTGCGGCCGGGGCAGGGCCCGGGTAGAGACGTCCCGTCCTAATCTCAGTGCTGAACCGGAGCTTTCTCTCTGGCAGCATGAGAAGTTCGACGGCAGGCATGAAGAGCTAGGAAAGAACTGAGGGGCAGGGACTGTCTTGTGCGCGTAGTGTCCGCTTAGTGTAGGCACAAAATCGGCCTTCAATAAGGGTCTGTGGCACCAAATCCTGGAGTCAGGCTTCCGTGGGTCTGAGCACGGGCTGCTCGCGGACCTGACTGACCTCCACTAGCCCCAGATCCCCAAAAGAGAAAAGCCCCGCGGATCAGGCAAACAGCCGCAAGCAGAGATCCCATCCGCAGTGAGCCGCTTGGTCTGGCGTAGGCTGCGGCCGTTGCTTTCCGGCGCGTCGTAAAAGGCGGGTGTCGTTTTCCCCAGGCCCCACTGAGGGTGCGCAGACAGCGCCCGTCTTTTACGACGCGCCTGAAAGCAACAGCCGCAGCCAGCGCCGGACCGAGCGGGCCACCATGGGGGTGAGGGGAGACCGGCCGCGGCGGGGACATGGCGGGGAGGTGGCGAGGATCTGGGAGGCAAGAGCTCGCGCCAGGAGAAGAAGCAGCGAGTGGGCTCGCGCTGAAGGAGCGGGAGGCAGAAGGAATGTTTGTCTCCCTGTGGCACCCACGGCTGGGAATCCAGGGGGTCGGGCCGGCGTGAGGCTGCGCAGGCGAGCCTGACTCAGTCGCTCTGGCCCTCCCCTTCAGAAAATCGCGCTGCAGCTCAAAGCCACGCTAGAGAACATCACCAATCTCCGGCCTGTGGGCGAGGACTTCCGGTGGTATTTGAAGGTGCGGCCGGGGCGGGGCCCGGGGAGAGGCGGCCCGTCCAGATCTCAGTGCTGAACCGGAGCCTTCTCTCCGGCAGTATGAGAAATTATTTAACCAGGCACATTAGGTGTTTGGGGTTTTCCTAATTAGAATTTTACGTTTGCTTTTTATTAAAGTGTATTGGTTTATCTCTAATTGGCAGTCTTAGATAGCTTCATTTTGTAGTTTTTTCCTGTGTTAAATATTTCTTGGTCTGTAAACAGACACTGAACGAAATGTTACTTAAAGGGACGTTGTGATTATTTATAAGGTGAATAATTCACCTTCCACTTATTTGGTTTTCTTTATTGTGAAATAGTTTAATTTTATGCATAATCCACTCCTCCGTTCCCCTCCCACACTGGTAAAGCTGGTACTCTAGTGGCATGTCTACAGAGGTCTCCCCTTACCCCGCAGTTCGAGGCTCTAAACTCTTTCAGATCGCAGAGCTTCTGCTCTGTTTTCCTCCTGCTCTAAATCCCAGCATCCTCTACCTCTTAAAAGCCCTGTTCTTCGGGAAGCCGCCTCCCGACTGCTTTTATTTCCCAGTATTTTGAAGCCTGAATACCAGGGCTTACTTGGGAGAATCTGTTCTTTGGCCTCAAGAAGCAGAATCTAGTGAAGGAGACAGAAAAATAGAGTAACATCAATGATAAATACTTAAACCAGTGACATACAGGGCCTGTGGGAACATAAAGCTTCTAACCAAGCAGAGTGGATGGGGGGCCTGGTGAGTCCATTTCTCTCTTTATTTTTTTAGTTGACACCTAAGAATTGTACATATTTATGGGGTATATAGTGATGTTGTGATATATGTAATGTATAGTGATCAGATCAAGGTAGTTAGCATATTCTTCCCAAACATGGATCATTTCTTTGTGTTGGGATGTGTTGGGAGCATTCAGTATCCTCCTCCTAGCTATTTGAAACTATTATTGTTAGCTATAGTCATCCTACAGTGCTATAGAACACTAGAACTTATTCCTCCCATATCTTTTATCAAATCTCTCCCTATTTCCCCCTCCCCTGTTGAAGCCATCTCTATACCATGAAAGCCTAGAATCCCCACCCACACTGAGCACTTCATGGAGGAGGGTGGGCACGCTGGTGTAGGAAACAGCCTTACTTGTCCTTTGCCCAGAGATAAGTCTAGTTATGTCCTTGTTGGGGCTGGTGTTAAGGATGAAGTGAGATTGCCAACAACAGGGTAGGTCATGAGCCTGCCCACCTCCCACTTTTCTTACCCTTACCTTGGTGTCTGCGCAGCTAAGCCAACTGCTTTACTAACATTCTTTTTCCCCCAAAGATGAAATGTGGCAACTGTGGTGAGATTTCAGACAAGTGGCAGTACATCCGGCTGATGGTAACTGTTCCCCAACCCCACCCCAAACATACATACTTGCAAACACACATACACTTCTTGAGCAGGGATTTGGGGAAACTGGCCTTCTCTCCAGTTCTTTGCTGTCTGCTTTTTGTGGTTTGGGAGGGCACATGTCACTGTGATTGGCACTGAGTTCAACAGGCATTTTTGAGTTATGAGGCAGAGTTCAAAATCAAGGGGAAGCCCTTCTTTCTTTTCCTCAGGAAGGCTCCCCAAGAGCCTAAGTTACCCTCTCTGGGTCTTGGTCTCTTTTAACTGGACAATTAGTGGTGGGGTTGATCTCCTCAGGACCCTGCATCTAATTCATATGTGACTGAAAGTTCTGTTTGCTCTTTGCCAGGACAGTGTGGCACTGAAGGGGGGCCGTGGCAGTGCTTCCATGGTCCAGAAGTGCAAGTTGTGTGCAAGAGAAAATTCCATCGGTAGGTCAGGCTGCGTGTACTGAATTTTGCCAGGGGGGCCTACAGCTTCCTGGCAGCAGGCTGAAAGTAGGCTCATGTTACCTGTGGGTGGAGTCAGGCCTAAGATGCGACACCTGTGCAGTGTGATCTTTTTCCAGGGCCACATCTGTGCACCCGGGTGGGACCAGGGAATGGACCCAATTCAACTTTGTGTTCTCTTTTCTGTTTCAGAGATTTTAAGCAGCACCATCAAGCCTTACAATGTAAGTTTGCTGCTGTAGTGGCAGGCATGGTGGGGTTAAATCCTAACTGGAGTTAGTAGGTCTGGGTTCTGGACTCACGCCTGCATCAGAGTGACCTGCCATAGGACATTATCACTCATGAATTCGGTTCTTCGTTCACTCAGTCATTATTCGCCGTACACTGAATGCTTGGTATATGGGCTGTTGCCAGTATAACTCTGAGCCAACCTCGGTGTTCAGATTGCATCACTGAGAGCACTTGCCTTGTCTTCGTTTTAGGGGACTAGCAAGCTTTCTCTGAACCATAGTTAGGGTAGACCTTGGTGCATCCCATCCGTTATAGCATCAGCGTTATTAATAGTTATACGTAACTGCATAACAAGTTAGCCCAAAGGTGAGTGAGGGAGTGTGTGCTTTAGGTCTGTTTAAAGAAAGCCAGTTATTTGTATTCACCCATTCCGTATTCTGTATTTATTTAAAGTATCTTGAGTTGTGCCAAATTCTAGGCTGTGTCCTGAAGTTAAAGAGAAATTAAATGAGGCCTTGCCCACAAGTTAATAATAATCTAGTGGAAAATACAAGCAATAATCAAACTAGGGTTTAACAGAGAAGCGCCTTACCAGTGCCAGATGTGGTCAGTGTGCAGGAAATTACAGTGAGTAATTTTACAGTGAGTGACAGGATGAGACTGAATGTGGGGGCATGGCATTTGTGGTCCCTAAGCCCCTAGGTCAGGTAGGCATGAATTTCCTGGCCACCTAACCCCCCAAGAGGCTATGATTTGCCCACAGTCACACAGCTGAAAGAGCTAGAATTCAGGCCTGAGCTATCTGGCTCTGTTCAGGGTCATACAGGTTCATGATTATTTGAGTCAGAGCCTGAGCTGGGGCTTTGAAGTCCCACTTCTCTGCTCTCCACACTGTTCCATTCTGCCTCGTGTATGCCCCCTCCACATATGTTACCATTTCAAAGGCTCTAAGCCAGCCCTCCGCCCTTGCTGCGTGGCAGATGGTGAGCAAAAGGCTATGGCTAAGTGTGCTGGGTCTGTTTGGATGATCTGAGACTTAAGAGCTTAACATTCTTGTTCACGTTTTTGGTGTTGATAATTTTATTTACTATTTATTGAGCACTGTGCTGGGCACTTTATATGCGTTTCAAAATCTGACAATAGAATTGTAGAGGTTTCTTCGGCTCTATTTGACAGTTTAGGAATCTTGGGCCCAGAGGGGGAAGAGAGGCAGCTTACCTCCCATCCAGGCAGGCTGACCCAGCATCCACACTGTTCTTCTGCAGCCTCCATGTCTACAGAAAGCCTCATAGGGAGCAGGTGCCCAAGGCAGGCTTCTTCTGAGAAGGGGATGAGTTGTTCTTGGGACTCATGCTAGGCCTCCAGGGGCAGTAAATGCCCCCTTGGCAGGAAGGAGAGGGGCCACAGGGTCATTCTGAGAGCTCATTTGGGCCTACCTCAATACACTTTCTTTCTAGGCTGAAGACAATGAGAACTTCAAGACAATAGTGGAGTTTGAGTGCCGAGGCCTTGAACCAGTTGATTTCCAGCCTCAGGTGTGTGTGTATCTTCCTTGGGAATCTCTATCTTTGGGAAAGGGATATATGAAGTGACAGCCAGAGCTGCAGAGACCATGGACTAGACATTCTCCTTTTTAGCAATAGTGATAATTGTCCCGTATTAAATGGCTGCTGTATGCCTGGGCAACCATACCCTTCATTTTTACATGTTCCCATGCTTAATCCTCATAGTAGCCGAGTGTGGTGGCTCACCCCTGTAATCTCAGCACTTTGAGAGGCCGAGGTGGGCAGATCATGAGGTCAGGAGATCAAGACCATCCTGGCTAACATGGTAAAACCCCATCTCTACTAAAAATACAAAAAATTAGCTGGGCATGGTGGTGGGCGCTTGTAGTTCCAGCTACTTGGGTGGCTAAGGCAGAGTAATCGCTTGAACCTGGGAGGCAGAGGTTGCAGTGAGCCAAAGTTGCACCACTGCACTTTAGGCTGGGTGACAGAGTAAGACTGTCTAAAAAAAAAAAAATGCTCTTAGTAACCCTATGAATTTATTCATCCTATTCTTCAGATGAGGAAGAAACTGAAGAGATTTTGCAACTTGCTCAGGGTCACATAGTAAGCCATGGAGCTATAGTTTCAACCCAGGTCTATCTGACTCCAGAGCTAGTGCTCATCCCCTTTTATTTGTACAGTGTTTCACCTCACAACGAATCTGTGAGATAGGCAGAAGAGGAAATACTTCCTTCCCATTTGATAAATAACTAAGGTCCAGCCTGGGAAATGACATGCCCAGGGGCCTTCAGCTAATCATCGGTAGTGGAAAGGTTTACTCTGCACCTGCTGCCTTCTAGTCCAGGGCTGTAATTCAGAGAAACCACCACTCTAGTTCTGAGGTAGCTGCTGGGTCCTGGAAGCTCAGCAGGTATTCCAAGACAGGTGCTCATACTGCATCTCTGCCCACCATCCCAAAGGTGTGAGAAGAGCCAGCAACCTGGCCAGCCCTCACATAGAGCCTAGTGCCTCCTTCTCCCAAGATTAACTGCCACCTTGTCCCCTGCAGGCTGGGTTTGCTGCTGAAGGTGCGGAGTCGGGGACAGTCTTCAGTGACATTAATTTGCAGGAGAAGGTATGAGACTTGGGGGCTTTATAAGGTACTATAGGGCACCTGGTGAGAATTATTTTTTGGTGAACGAGGCTCATCAATGGAAAGCCAACTTCATATTTTTGTGCTTTTGTATTTTTGTGATTTTGCTGTTTAAATGGCCTCAAGTATAGTGCTGAAGTGCTTTCTAACGTCCCTACATGTAATAAAGCTGTGTCCCTTGCAGAGAGAATACATGTTAGATAGATAAGCTTTATTCAGGCATGAGCTATCGTGCTGCTGGCTGTGAGTTCAGTGTTCAGGAATCAACAGTATATATTAAATAAGGTATCTTTAAACAGAAACACATAAAGTAAGATTATTGATTGGTTGATGAAAATGTTACTAGAGGCTCATGGGAACCTAACCCTGTATTTTCCCTGGGAGTATTCATTCAGTATTCCCTAATTCAGTGTTTTTGGTGGCTTTATTGAGCCTAATACCATGAAGAAGAAGAAGTAGTCTATATTAGTGGATGTATTACTAGCCTGCAGTTAGAAAAGCTTTGTGCTCAGGCCTTGAAGGAAGGACAAAAACTTGATTTCATTTGCATAGCATCTAATAATAGCAGCAGCTAGCATTTACTGAGCTCTTATGTGTGCCAGGTACTATGCTGAGTGCTTTTAATTAATTAATTAATTAATTATTTCATTTTTTGAGATGGAGTCTTGTTCTGTCGCCAGGCTGGAGTGCAGTGGCACGATTTTGGCTCACTGCAACCTCTGCCTCCCGGGTTCAAATGATTCTTCTCCCTCAGCCTCCCGAGTACCTGGGACTACAGGTGCACGCCACCACGCTCAGCTAATTTTTCCATTTTTAGTAGAGACAGGGTTTCACCATGGTGGCCAGGATGGTCTTGATCTGTTGACCTCGTGATCTGCCTGTCTTGGCCTCCCAAAGTGCTGGGATTATAGGCGTGAGCGACCGCGCCCAGCTGATTTTTTTATTTTTTTGAGACAGACTTGCTCTGTCACTCAGGCTGGAGTGCAGTGGCACAATCTTGGCTCACGGCAATCCCTGCCTCCTGGGCTCAAGTGATTCTCCTGCCTCAGCCACGAGAGTAGCTGGGATTATGGGTGCCTGCCACCATCCCTGGCTAAATTTTGTATTTTTAGTAGAGACAGGCTTTCACCTTGTTGGCCACGGTGGTCTCGGACTCCTGACCTCAAATGATCCAGCTGCCTTGTCCTCCCAAAGTGCTGGGATTACAGACATGAGCCACTGCGCCCGGCGCCCGGCTGGTAAATGCTTTTAAATGTGTTACCTCATTTGATTATTTCAACATTCGATATGAACTCCCTTGTCCTTTTTCTTTTTCTTTTCTTTTCTTTTTTTTTTTTTTTTTTTTTTTTTAAATAGAAGACAGGACTTGGAGAAGAGGCTCAGAGAAGTTAAGTGATTTGCCTACAGTCACACAGCTGAAAGAGCTGGAATTTAGGCCTGAGCTATCTGGCTCTGTTCAGGGTCATACATGTTCATGCGTATTTGAGTCAGAGCCTGAGCTAGGGCTTTTAAGTCCCATTTCTCTACTCTCCACTGTTCCATTCTGCCTTGGGAGGCTGACATTGCTATTTTGTTTCCCAGGACTGGACTGACTATGATGAAAAGGCCCAGGAGTCTGTGGGAATCTACGAGGTCACCCACCAGTTTGTGAAGTGCTGACCCCTCTTCCTGCACACTTGAACTGAGAAAGGACAAAATACTCTAAGCAGCAGAGCCCACAGGGGCTGGTTCCTTTGTCCCTTGTCTCCTGGCGGCTGTACCAAACATTCACAATCTGCATGTTGGACTTTATTACAGCTTCCCAAGCCCCATCAATAAAGCCCCTGTTCGTGCTGCACTGGTGCGTGAAGGTGAAGTCAGGTGGCAGCTGCTCCCTCCACAAATAGGAACTCATGCAGCAGCAGTTTACTCCTTAGGAAAATGAAGAGTATTTTTAAGGAGATGGAATCTCCTCAGTGAGGGGCAAGTTTGTAGAGAAGACGAAACTGCAATCCTACCATCACTCAATGAGCCAGAAGCCAATGGCAACTTACTGTAACCCGAACTTACTGAACTTGCTGTTGGAAAGATCTTTGTGAGGATTAAGAATTAGGTTTTAAAAAATTAAGAACCATCTTCAAGCAAAAATAAAACTTTATTTCTGCATAAACAATAAATAGACCTGAGTTAGTTTTCCAAACCCTTCCTCCTGATTAAATGCACTTAAAACTGAAATCTCTCGTTATCTTTGGTTGTGATCTAGTCCCACTCGGAAATTACAGGTTTAGCTTTAAAACCATGATTTTAAAGCTCAAGCCTGTAGTTGGTTCCTAGACACTCATGATTAGTTTCACAGAATAGCACCCACTGGCTACACAGTCCCCAATTTTCGTTTTTGAGACTGAGTCTTGCTGTGTCACCCAGGCTGGAGTGCAGTGGTGTGATCTCAGCTCACTGCAACCTCCGCCTCTTGGGTTCAGGCAATTCTCCTGCCTCAGCCTGCTGAGTAGCTGGGACTACAGGCACCCATTACCACACCTGGCTAATTTTTGTATTTTTAGTAGAGACAGAGTTTCACCTTGTTGGCCAGGCTGGTCTCGAACTCCTGACCTTGTGATTCGCCCACGTCAGCCTCCCAAAGTGCTGGGATTACAGACATGAGCCACTGCGCCCAGCCATTCTTTTTTGTTTTTGTTTTGAGACAGTATCGCTCTGTCGCCCAGGCCAGAGTGCAGTGGTACAAACTCGGCTCACTGCAACCTCAACCTCCTGAGTAGCTGAGATTATAGGCACAATTCACACTTGGCTAATTTTTGTATTTTTAGTAGAGACGAGGTTTCACCATGTTGGCTAGGTTGGTCTCAAATTCCTGACCTCAAGTGATCCACCCGCCTTGGCCTCCCAAAGTGCTGGAATTATAGACATGAGCCACCATGTCTGGCTTCCCAATTTTCATGATGAGGAAGTGACGGTAGCTTTTCATCTGCCCAGAAGTTAACTTTTGATGGATTTGCCTTCTAAGGCATCAAAAATGTCTTCTAAGGCCTTCTCCACACATTGGAGAAACTCCCGGGCATTGCGGCCTGGGTAGGAAGACACATTGCAGCCTATCCAGTTGTCATGAACAGCATACCCAATGCCAAAGCCATCAGAGACCACCGGGGCAAAGCCCCCAAGGTTCACCGCTGGGCTGCTTAGAGTGCTTGTAGACAGGACATTGTGATTTATCTGCTCGTATGCAGGGTCCAGGTAGAACTCGGGCAAGATGATACCTTTGGCTGCTGCCAAGTACCGCAGAACAAACAAGTGTCGGTCAAAACCTTGGCCTGTGAGAAACAAAATGGAAAATCAGAGTCTCAGGACGGAAAAGGACATGAGGAAAACCTCCCCACTCACCACGTGGTAGGAATCACCCTCACGGCATCCTTGAGAGTTGGGGAAGGCTCTGTTTACCTCTACGCACACCACCAGCTGACTAACCTTTGGAGCAGCTCAAGCTAGAATATTTTAAATTATTTAGAAAATATGTCATACTGAAAAATAGCTGTGAACAGCTGAGCTAAAAGTGAGCCTAAAAGGAAAGCATAATTTTAAAGATTCGAAATCAGTTTAGTCAGAGTCAACACAGTACAGGAAGAGAGTGTGGACTCAAAAACTAAGATAAAACTACAAGTCTGATTCAAGCATAAAAGAGAAGATTGAGTCAGGGGACCAAAATGGAAAGGCTGTTGGACCAGGGTTCTAATCTCAGCCTTACTAATTTGCTGTGTAACGGGGCCAGTGGCTTGGTTTTCTGCCTATAAAATGGAGGGAAGAGAAGACTAGAATGTCTTGGCGGTCCCTTTCACTTCCAGCACTTTCTGGCGACAAGAAAGGACAACTGTGACCCTCCAGGTCCTTTCCAGGTCTTGAATTTTATCAAAAAAAGGTAATGATGGATGACATTTGGAAAGAATGACCTATTTACTGGGAACACACACACTGCAACTGAAATGAAGTTAGAGGGGCCGTGAGTTTAGAAATCCTAAATGTTCAAAAGTAAGTCTGATATCCAATGAGTAATAGAAAAAGGAGGCTGGGTGCTGTGGTGCATGCCTGTAATCTATAATCCTAGTGCTTTGGGAGGCCAAGGCAGGAGGATCACTTGAGCCCAGGAGTTTGAGACCAGCCTGGGCAATACAGTGGGACCTCATCTCTACAAAAAAATTTTAAAAATTAGGCCCAGCACAGTGGCTTTATGCCTGTAATCCAGCACAGGGAGGGAGCACAGGTGGATCACGAGGTCAGGAGTTGGAGACCAGCCTGGCCAACACAGTGAAACCCCGTCTTTACTAAAAATACAAAAATTAGGCACAGTGGTACACACCTGTAGTCCCAGCTACTCAGGAGGCTGAGGCAGGAGAATCACTTGAACCCAGGAGGCAGAGGTTACAGTGATCCAGGATTGCACCACTGCACTCCAGCCTGGGCAACAGAGCAAGATTCCATCTTAAAAAAATTTTTTTTTAATTAGCTGGGCATGGTGGTACATGCCTATAGTCCCAGCTACTTGGGAGGCTGAGGCAGGAGGATTGCTTAAGCCAAGGAAGTTGAGGTTGCAGTGAGTCATGATTGCACCACTGCACTCCAGCCTGGGTGACAGAATGCGACTATGTCTCCAAAAATGAATAAAAAGGATAATTAAGTGTCACAAATGAAAGTGACCTTAAATGAGGACAATGTCACATGCAATTACCTACCCCTGCTTAGGAGGCAAGAACTTTCTGACCCCTAGTGGCTAATGTGGCTGTTCAGACTGCAACAGTAGAAAAAAAAAAAAAAAACATCTTGGGAGTTGGTGATGGATTAAACCTAGTGAAGGGGTAAAAACCAGATTTGGGATAGAATATGACTTAGGCTTGCTTCCCCAGGCACTGAGGACAAGACCCAAGGGCATGCTGCCCACCACTGCCTTACCCATTGCCGCTTCTTTGGTCAGCTGTCCATGGTACTTGGAGCAGTCAGCCATCATCTGCTGAAGCTCGCCAGCACTGTGCTTGGAGGGCTCCCTGACAAAGGCCTCAGAGCACCTCTTCGTATAGATGGAGGCTGGGCGGATGGTCTCAGTGCGGCCGTGCTTGAATGCGGCAGTGCTGCAGGACTCGTAAGTGGCCACTGTCTTCCCGTACTGCCGCAGGAAGGCCATCTGGAAGGCCAGCTGGGCCACCGCGTCAGGACTCAGCTTCTGCTTCTTCAAGAATTTTTTGCCTCCTCTCTGAAACTGGACGCCGTCGATAGTGAGCGTTTTCATGGTTGCGTCAAACTTTTCCTTAGCAGTCGTAATGCCAGTCTTTAAGGCATCACTCAGCTTGAAGTTGAGTTTCCGCACGGCATCAGTAGAGTCAGTGGTGGCTGGCTGGCTCTGTGGAGTGATGGCAGGGGTCTGAGTGCTGTCTTTAAACACTTCATTAAAAAATCTGAGCACTGCCACACCATCACCCCAAGAGTGCTCAAAGTGGACAGCAGCAGAGCCATCCTTGGCGATAATGAGGTTAAAGGATTTATCAAACCAGCGGTTAGTGCCATCCCCATGCAGCATGTTGTGGGACAAGTGGATAAGGTCCTTAATGGGGAAGTCATCTAGGCAGAGGCAGAACACAGCAGAGTCCACTTTCCTCAGGCCCTCCTCATTGCCACTACTCAGCAGCTTCTGCCTGAGCTCTGCCCAGATGTCTCGGTTCTCACTGGTCAGGTATGCCAAAGGAAACTCGGGGGCGGGGCTGCCGTCTGAGAGAATGTACTTCAGATGTGCCTGGATTTCCGAGGGGCTCACAATGTTCCCATCTTGATCCAGGACATCAAAGATATAAAAATTTCCTTTTCTTAGGACCAGGAGGTGTCTGGCCTTGTCATCAGTGAAGAGTTCATCCCGACTGGGCTTGGGTAAACGAGTTGAATTGAAAAGCCGAAAATACTGGGACATATCCAGGGGATATGCATTGACCAGGTAGGCCCCGTACCAGGACAGAGAGGAAGGCACAAAGCTTATGAGTCTCTTAAAGGTGTCAGTGTCACTTTTTGCAGGATTCAAGTGGAACACTTCTGGCTCCAGAAGGCCAGCCCGCAGTGTCTTCAGAAACCGGATGGCAGAAACAGTCATGTTGGTTGCCCGGGTGAGCTGGTCATTGTACTCAGATTTTGGGTCAGGATTGAAAGCAATAAATGGATTAAAGTTCAGAACAACGGAGTCTCGAGCAGTTAGGTACATATCAAACCAGGGTCCTAAAAAACAAAAAGAAAAAAGTAACATAAAATGTTAATGCTGTCCCTAAAAGTAAGATTTGAGGAAGAAAAAAATTTCAAGCATAGGCAAAGGAAATGCCATCCACCTCCAGAGAGAATTCCCTGATTGGTTTTTTGCTCTGCAATAATTCAAGCCATATAAATAGGATCATACAATATATGGTCTTTGCATCTGGCTTCTATCACTTATAATAATGTTTTTGTTTTGTTTTTTGAGTCAGAGTACTGCTCGGCGCCCAGGCTGGAGTACAGTGGTACAATCTCGGCTCACTGCAACCTCTGGCTCCTGGGTTCAGGCAATTCTTCTGCCTCAGCCTTCCGAGTAGCTGGGATTACAGGTGCCTGCCACCATGCCCAGCAGATTTTTATATTTTTACTAGAGATGGGGTTTCACCATGTTGGCCAGGCTGGTCTCAAACTCCTGACCTCAGGTGATCCACCCGCCTCAGCCTCCTAGTAATGTTTTTAAGGTTCATCCATGTTGTAGCATGTAACAGTTCTTCATTTCTTCTTACTGCTGAATAATGTTCCATTATATGGATATACTATATTTTATTTATCCACTCATCAATTAATGGACATTTGAACTGTTTCTACTCTAGCTATTATAAATTATATTGCCTTTTTTTTTTTTTAAGATGCATGGGATTTCTGTCGTCCAGGCTGGATTCCAGTGGTGTGCTCATGGCTCACTGCAGCCTTGAACCCTGGGCCCAAGCGATCCTCCCACCTCAGCCTCCCAGGTAGCTAGGACTACAGGTGCATACCACCAGCCTGGCTATTTTTGTTTATTTTTTTGTAGAGATGGTGTCTTACTATGTTGCTCAGGCTAGCTTCAAACTGGCCTCCTCTCACCTCAGCCTCTCAAAGTGCTGGGATTACAGGCATGAGCCATTGCACCTGGCTATTAAGAATTATGTTGTTATGAACTTCATATACACGTTTTTGTGTGGACATATGTTCTCAGTTCTCTTGAGGATATAGCTAGGAGTAGAATTCTACATCACATGGTAAGTATCTGAGGAACTGCCAGGATGTTTCCCAAAGTAGCTGCACCATTCCCACCAGCTGTCTATGAGGGTTCCAATTTTTCCACATTCTCAACAGCACTTGTTATCATATGTCTTGTTGCGTGGAGAATTCTGGTAGGTGTAAAGGATAGCATTGCAGATTTCATTTGCATTTCCCTGATGTTGATTAATTGTTTTTTCTTTCTCATTCTGTTTCATTTCTTGGTTTAAAGGAATAAAATACAGTAACACTTCACTTGCATTCATGCTGGAACAGAGCACCCCATCTCTTTAGGTTTCTCTTGTTTCATCTCCTTTCAGGGCAACATTCATACTTGATTGCCCACCTTATCAGGGGGAAACGTCTTCGCTGTCCTTCTGTGCACAGTGTACCTTTGTGCACCCCCTGTTTAGAAAGTACTCAGAAAGCTATTAGAACTATCAGTGCATGGATCCCTCAGACTAGCCCTCTGAGTTCCTATAGATGTTTTACCTGTAAAAATTCCAGAAGCAGTATCTTATCAGAAAATATGTCAAGGAAAGTTCCTGCTAGGGTTAGTAAGCATGAATAAACTCTATAAATAAGGGCCATTTTTCACTGGGGCAAATAATGTTCATATGTGCAGCACTGGGAAAAGGATCTATAGTTGCAGATTTGTCTGTTACTCATTTGTTGGTCCATTCACTCGTTCCATCTCCTGAGAATCAGTGCTATGCCAGACCTTGGCCCAGGGGATTTAGAGAGGAATAGGACATGGTCTTTGATTCTGAAAAACCCTGGTGAAGGAAGCAAACAATTAAAACATAATGCAATGTATTAGAATGGTGAGAGAGAAGTAGTACTGGTGGATAAGATATATTTGATGAAAGAAGACATACATTCATGCCTCTGACCTCCCCCGCTTTAGCAAAATAATTTCAAAGAGAAATAAATCAGTAAAGCCAAGAGAACGTGAGAAGAGAAAAATACTGGAAGCTGGAAAGCACTTATGCAACTGGTAATGACTGAAGCAGACTAGAGAAAGCCAATCCTAAACTGGCAGGAAAGAAAGCCAAGAAATCATATGATTTGCACAGCAGAACCCCCAGAGGGCTCAGTAATTGGCAGCCTAGATACATCTGGTTGCAGGACTATTTAATTATATCACCACTACCACCACCACCACAACCTGAGATTCCCTCCTCACTCCGGTAGAAGACTTAAGTTTTACTCTCTGGAGAAAATAAAACTGGGAGATCTGCGTCACAGTTAAGATCTCAAACCTTCTTCCCTTACCCTGCCTTCTACAACACTAGCAACCTTTTGACAGTTTACTGGAAAAGCATCCCTAGAGAAACTAACCCAATGACACTACCATTAGGGGCAACCCAAGGAAGCAGTTTAGCTGGATCACTGTATTAGTCTGTTTTCATACTGCTATAAAGAACTACCTGAGACTGGGTAATTTATAAAGAAAAGAGTCTTAACTGACTCAGTTCCACATGGCTGGAGAGGCCTTAGGAAACTTACAATCACGGCAGAAGGTGAAGTGGAAGCAAGGCACATCTTACATGGCAGCAGGAGAGAGAACAAGTGAGGATTAGGAACTGCCAACGCTTTTAAACCATCAGATCTCATGAGAACTCACTATCACAAGAAAAGCATGGGGGAAACCACCCCCATGCTCCAGTCACCTCTCACTAGGTCCCTCCTTTGACACTTGGGGATTACAATTCAAGGTCAGATTTGGTTGGGACACAGAGCCAAACCACATCATTCCACCCCGGCCCCTCCCAAATCTCATGTCCTTTTCACATTTCAAAACACAATCATGCCTTCTCAACAGTTCCCTAGAGTCTTAACTCATTCCAGCATTAACTCAAAAGTACAAGTCCAAAGTCTCATCTGAGACTTTCAAGGCAAGTTCCTTCTGCCTGTGAGTCTGTAAAATAAAAAACAAGTTAGTTACTTTCAAGATACAACGTGGGTACAGGCACTGAGTAAATGCTCCCATTCCAAAAGGAAGAAATTGGCAAAACAGAGGGGCTACAGGCCCCATAAAAATCTAAAATTTAGCAGGGCAGCCATTAAATCTTAAAGCTCCAAAATAATCTTTGACTTCATGTCTCATATCCAGGGCATGCTGATGCAAGGGGTGGGCTCCCAAGGCCTTTGGCAACCCTGCCCCTGTGGCTCTGCAGAGTACAGCCCCATGGCTGCTTTCACAGGCTGGCATTGAATGCCTGTGGCTTTTCCAGGCACATGGTGCAAACTGTCAGTGGATCTACCATTCTGGGGTCTGGACAGTGGCCCTCTTCTCACAGCTTTTTTTTTTTTTTTCTTTTTATTAGAAATTGAGAATACAGCAAGTAGGGAAATCCCACATCAATGGAACCATCACACAGATCCCCTTCTGAAACCCTAACCTTCTATGATCCCCAAAAATGTGCTTTGTGGCTTTAGCAATTTATAAAGGGGAAGAGGGAAAATACTGAAAAAGGCCACTATTTAATGGTGAAAGAATGAAGCTGTAGAGGTCCCAACCAGCCTAGGGCCAAAAAAGAAAATTAAAAATCTGCACAGAGCAAGCAAGCCTCTGACTGCTGAGAGTAAGGCATTCAGGTGCCAACCTGGTGAGAGTTCTCAGCTCCTCAGTGGGAACTCTGTGTGGGGCTCTAACTCCACATTTCCCATTTGCATCGCCCAAGTAGAGGATCTCCATGAGGGCTTCACCCTATAGCAGACTTCTGCGTGGACATCCAGGTGTTTTCACATATCCTCTGAAATCTAGGAGGAGGTTTCCAAATCTCATCTCTTGTTTTCTGCACACCCAACACCATGAGGAAGCCTCCAATGCTTGGGGCTTATGCCCTCTGAAGCAAGCCAGAGCTGTGCCTTGGCCCCTTTTATCCATAGCTGGAGCTGGAGTGCCTGGGACACAGGGCACCATGTCCTGAGGCTGCACAGACCAGCAGGGTCCAGGAAACCATATTCCCCTCTTAGGCCTCTGGTCCTATATTGGGAGGGGCTGCTGTAAAGATCTCTGAAATGCCCTGAAGACATTTTCCCCGTTGTCTTGACTATAAACATTTGGCTTCTCATTACTTATACAAATTTCTGCAGTCGGTGGCTTGAATTTCTTCCCAGAAAATTTTTCTTTTCTACTGCATGGTCAGCCTGCAAATTTTCCAAACTTTTATGTTTTGCTCCTCGCCCCCAACTTTTTTTTTTTTTTAGATGGAGTCTCATTCAGTCAAGGCTGGAGTGCAGTGACGCAATCTTGGCTCACTGCAACCTCCACTTTCCGAGTTCAAGAAATTCTCTGCCTCAGCCTCCCGAGTAGCTGGGGTTACAGGTACCTGCCACCACGCCTGGCTGATTTTTGTATTTTTAGTAGAGATGGGGTTTTACCATCTTAGCCAGGCTGGTCTTGAACTCCTGACTAGTGATCCACCACCTTGGCCTCCCAAAGTGCTAGGATTATAGGCATGAGCCTCCGCACCCGGCTGCTGTGCTTCCGTTTTAAACATTAAGTTCCAATTTCAGATCATCTCTTTGTGAATGCAGATGACCATATGTTTTCAGAAAAAGCCAGGTCACACCTTGAATGCTTTGTTGCTTAGAAATTTCTTCCGTCAGACACCCTAAATCATCTATCTCAAGTTTAAAGTTCTGCAGATCTCTAGGGCAAGGGTAAAATGCTGCCAGTCTCTGCTAAAGCATAGTAAGAGTAACCTTTGCTCCGGTTCCCAATAAGTTCCTCATCTCCATCTGAGACCACCTCAGCCTGGACTTCATTGTCCAAATCACTATCAGCATTCTGATCAAAACCATTCAAAAGTCTCCAAGAAGTTCCAAACTGTCCCACATTTTCCTGTCTTCTTCTGAGCCCTCCAAACTGTTCCAACCCTGCCCATTACCCAGTTCCAAAGTTGCTTCCATATTTTCAGGTATCTTTATAGCAATGCCCCCCATCCTGGTACCAGTTTTCTGTATTAGTACATTTTCACACTGCTATAAAGAACTACCTGAGACTGGGTAATTTATAAAGAAAAGAGGTTTAATTGGCTCACAGTTCCTTATGGCTGGGGAGGCATCAGGAAACTTACAATCATGGTGCAAGGTGAAGGGGAAGCAAGGCACATCTTACATGGCAGCAGGAGAGAAAGAGAACAAGTGGGGGAACTGCTAAACACTTTTTAACTTTTTTTTTTTTTTTTTTTTTTTTTTTTGAGACGGAGTTTCACTCATTTACCCAGGCTGGAATGCAATGGCGCGATCTCGGCTCACCGCAACCTCCGCCTCCTGGGTTCAGGCAATTCTCCTGCCTCAGCCTCCTGAGTAGCTGGGACTACAGGCATGCGCCACCACGCCCAGCTGATTTTTTGTATTTTTAGTAGAGACGGGGTTTCACCATGTTGACCAGGATGGTCTCAATCTCTTGACCTTGTGATCCACCCGCCTCGGCCTCCCAAAGTGCTGGGATTACAGGCTTGAGCCACCGCGCCCGGCCTCACTTTTTAACTTTCAAAGCTCATGAGTACTCACTATCATGAGAACAGCATGGGGAAAACCACCCCCATGATCCAATCACCTCCCTCCAGGTCCCTCCCTCAACATGTGGGTATTACAATTCAAGATGAGATTTGGGTGGGAACTTAAGCCAAACCATATCAATCACCATTAGAGCAAAGCCTGTAACTTAAAAGCCCCACCCTCATCCACATAGCTTCCAAGAGCCTTTTTAATATCTCACTGATATCTAAGACAACACAGGATTACGAAGCATCTGAAGAAAGAAAAGGGCAAAACAAACAGGAAAAATGCAACTTTGAGGCAACAGACTATGAAGAGAGAAGAGATCTTAAAAAAGAATTCTCAGAGATAAACTATTTTTTAAAAGAACACCCTAAGGAGAAAAAATAACTTGTGGAAGTACAAAATAGGAAAGCAGAAATTTAAAAGATCAATAGACAGGTTTAGAGGTTAAAATTAAGTAAATCTCCCAAGATGATGGAACAAAATAACAGAAGAAAAATACGAGAGAAAAGATAAGAAAATTAGAGGATGAGAACAAGAAATTCTACACCTGAATAATAAGAGTTCTACAAAGAAAAAAACTGAGGAAAAAAATGGAGAGGAAGAAACTCAAGGAAATAAAACAAGAAAATATCCCAAACCCGAAGAATGAGTTTCCAGATTCAAAGGACTCACAGAGTGGCCCAAGAAAATGGGTAAGAATAGACACACACCAAAACACATTACTTGAAATTTCAAAACACTGGGGACAAAGAGAAAATTCTAAAAAGCTTCCAAAGGCAGAGAGAAGAAGCAGTGAAAAGATCAAGTCTCAGAATAACATTAGATTTACCAACAGCAACACTGGATGCTAAAAGACAATGAAGCAAAGCTTCCAAAGTTCTGTGGGTAAATGATTTCCAAACTGGCCAAAATATCCATGAAGTATAAGGGTTATTTTAAAATTTTTGCTTCCCATGTTCTGCTTCCAGATAGTAAAGGGAATATGTGCTCTGATTAAAAGAGAGAGAGAGAAGCCAAGAAAGAAGAAAATATGAAAGACAAGAAACTCGAGTCCCAACATGACAAAGAGATGACAGATGCCCCAGCTGATGGTGAAAGAGCCCAGGAGAGGAGCTTCACAGAAGGCCAAAAGGCTCACAAATCTAGACTAGAGCATGTTGCAAGTTCTGGAAGGGGTTTCATCAAGAAGGCCAAAATGAATAGAATGTCCAATCTGCTTTCATGTATTGAGAGGAGATTTAGACAGCTTGGGGAGAATCTGGGGTAAAATAGTAAGCACATAGAAAACTAAAGAAGAGACAGGATGGAATAATTATTAACTTCAGAGGAAACAAAAAGTTTGTACAGGAAAGGAAAAACAATCCCAATATGCTGTATGACTCAGCTGACAATAGTGCTTATATGAAGAACATATACACTAGATACTGAGTTATCCAAAATTACAAATCCCTATATGAAAATGAGGGGATGGGAAGTGTGTGTATACACTCATATATGTGGCGGGATATAAAATACTGCTGGATTCTAATCTTCTACATTGACATGTCAATAGCTAATGGCTAAAGCAAAAAAATCAAGATGCAATAATATAAGTATCTAATTTAGAGATATGGGGGTATAAATCAAAAGATTTACGAGCTGAAAGTGAGAAGTGGGAAATTAGGAGATGATCAGGAAATTGCTCTTCTTCCTAACAAGCCTTACAGAACTGTCTGATTCTTCAAACTATGTGCATATATAACCTTGGTAAATATTTAAACTAAAAGAAGTGCTGTAGGAACAGAGGTGGAAGCAACCAACTCTGAATGGAGAGGAAAAAGGACTGAGAAGGTTTCACAGAAAACCATCCTCCTTGGATCTTAAAAGAAGAATTTGCCAGGCAAAAAAATGCTAGTGGGAACAGCATGGATAAAGGCACAGAAGAATCAAAGACTGAGGGTTCAGGGAGCAATGAGGAGCTCAGCAGGAAGTATGGCAGGGAGGGTGGTGAGATGAGGCTGGGGAGGACAGTTATGCCTGACTGTGAAGGACCCAGAATGATACGGTACATAGGACTTAATCCTGCATCCTTTTCAGACAGGACCATTGATTAGGTTCTGCCTCAATCCCATCTACAGAGAAGGCTAGCCATTGTCCTTGAGCATGGACTCCAGTCAACACCTCAGCAGACGAGGAACACACTCAGCCTTAACATTTACCTCAGGAAGGGAGGATGAGACATTACTTCATTTGCCGGTCTCACCAACAATATCTTTGAGACCCAAACAGGAGAGAATATGCCTTACTTTTCATTATGGAGGGCTCTGGGAGAAATCACACCCACAGCCGAGCTTACCTACCTGAAATGTAGCTTGTATGTTTATTCTGTTTGTCCTGAGCAACCAGCTGCTTGTGCAGTTCTTTTCCAATCCCATTTTCAAAACTCTTGCAAAATTGTTCTGTTTTCCTGAAACATTCAAGAAAAGACAAAATCAAACCACAGTAGGAAATATGTGATTTTTAGGTTCATGGCAAGGAAGTCATAGAGTTTTTGGTCCTCAACAGCCTAGCCCTAAAATCTGGACTTAGATCAGAAAGTACCTCTAACCAGAACAGGAATCAATCTAAAATTGATAATCTAGACTACCTTCTTAAAACGAATGATTAGGATAATCAATCATCTCACAAAACAATCCATACCCTAGAAGGCAGTTTGGCATGGAGAAAAGGACATAAGCTCTAGAGTCAGCAGAAGTTAAGTCTGAATCCTAGCTCTGTCACTTTTCACACTGTGTAATCTTGGATAAGTTACTTGATCTGAGTCTCAGTTTCTTGATGTGTAAAACAGGTAATACCACTTTACAAGATAAAAAAATATTTGTAAAACTAAGGATTTAGAATACCCTAAAACATAATACTTAGTAACTAGTAGTTATTACCATATCAAGAGAAACATCAAATAACTAATAAGGAATATCTGAAAACAGAGGACTAGATTATGGATAATTCATCTGTTTCTCCATCACTGTCCAGTAAAGAGTTCTGTGATTCCAACAACAGTGCCAGTTGCCTGTAGAGAAAAATTTCCACTATGGAAAAAGAGTACTATACTAGGCTACAAAAACTTAATGCAATCCACTTTTTGACAATGTCTGGTATTCTTTTCCAATTCCATGCTGTATTAGCTTCCTAGGACTGCTGTAACAAAACACCACAAACTGGGTGGCTTCAAACAATAGAAATTTATTCTCTCACAGTTCTGGAGACTTCAAGTACAAAATCAAGGGGTCAGTAGGACTATATCCTCTCTGAAGACTGGGGAAGAATCTCTTGCATGGCTTTCTCTGAGATTCTGGTGTTGCCAGCAATCTTTGGCATGCCTTGGCTTGTTGACACATCACTCCAGTCTCTGCCTGTGTCCTCACCTGGCTGTTTCTGTGTCTTCTTACAAGAACACCAGTCATATTTGACTAAGGACCCATACTACTCCAGTAGGACCTCATCTTAACTAATTCATCTGCCACAACCCTAATTTCAAATAAGATCATCCATTAAATTTCATGAAAAAAGGCATACATTTTGGAGGCTGCTATCCAACTCAACAAACATGCTCAGTGTGCAGACTTCTGGTCTGCCGTATGGTCTCCTCAAGGGACCTCCCTTCCAACGGCACATGCTCTCTATAAATGACCAGTACCAGCGAGCCTCCCAGGTACATCTGCTAAGGGAAAGTACATATTTGGCATTCTGGCTTATAAACTATCTCTTGTTGAGCCTGTTCAGAGGTACCCTCAGGGCTTGGTCAGTCCTTCATGAATGAAAATCTACTTCCTGAACTTGGAAATGTACAACTAGGTTCTGGGTTTCTAGAGACCCAGCCGAGTCACAGACATTCCTTGAAGCTCGGTCCACCACCCTGTCTTGAACCATTCCAGCTATGCTCACCCAAGGTTCTCAGTGTTTACCTGAACTGGCCATCATCCAAGAGAGGCTTCAGTGCATTGAGGTATCTCCTGATGGTGTCTTCAAGTTTGGGAATAGGCAGCCTGGAGAGAAAGCAAGGTTAGTGTAAGACTGACAGTATGTGGAAGAGGTTAATTAGCTTTAATGAACTGATTACTAGATCATAATTTCCTTCCCCAAAAAACCAATAATCAGAAGCCACTGACAAATCAGAATCAGTGTGTTTACTAATGCCAAGTATATCAATGGTAACTCTACTTTTTAAGCAAAATAACAACTAAATCTTTAAGTAAACTACTAATATAATTATATTTAATAATAATAATAGATTCAAAATGGGGAAGCAGAAGCTGCCCCAAGCATTCCTGTTTCCTGGTCACAATTCTAACACCTGTGCTAACACTGTATTGGCACTGATTTAATTCTACCCTTAGTTTGAACAACTGTATTTTTCTCCCCTAGGATAAAATGAAAAGGTTCTATTTTTTAAATTGTCTTCTGCATTTTACAACAGATAATTATGTAAGAGTGAAACACAGATCTGTCCAAGGGTTAGCCATATATGGGGGCTACAGTCACTGAATGGTAGGAATCGACCAGTAAGCCATGCCCAGACACCAGGAGTGCCATTAGGAAGAACCAGATAGTCCCATGTGCTTAAATAACAGGAACAACAATTTGCCCACTCATCATTCTCTCTACCAGTGATTCCCAAACATGGCTATGGTGATGAAGTTACTGGGTTATTATGAAATGAAAACACATGGACAGTAAAGTGAGGTGTATTTTCTCTTTCATTTCAATGGTTTTATTGAAAGATACATCCCCTACTATCAAAACAATCAGAGTTTTATAGGTTACCTCAACCAACTCACAATTAACACTGTTTTTTTTTTTTGAGATGGAGTCTTGCTCTGTCACCCAGGCTGGAGTGCAGTGGTGCAATCTCAGCTCATTGCAACCTCCACCTCCTGGGTTCAAGCAATTCTCCTGCCTCAGCCTCCCAAGCATCTGGGACTACAGGTGCATGCCACCATACCCAGCAAATTTTTTGTATTTTTTTAGTAGAAACAGGGTGTCACCATATTGGCCAGGCTGGTCTCAAACTCCTGACCTCATGATCCACCTGACTCAGCCTCTCAAAGTGCTGGGATTAAAGGTGTAAGCCACCATGCCTGGCTCAAAATTAACACTCATATGCAAAATACTGAAATGTATCAATCATTCAGGAAAACTGAAACATGATACATAAAGCAGTTTAAAAGCCTAATATAAGATATACTGTGGTTCACCAGTTTATTTTTCAATGCATGTTTATCCATAATACAACAAAAATAAACCAATTATTTACTGCCATTATGAACTCAGACTGTACTAAGTAACCATTCACACTTTAACACCATAGACCCCCTTATATTCACTGACTTACTCAGAAAAATCCCAGATACTGTCTCAGCTATCTCAATCTCATAATTCCAGAGTTGCCTACACGTTTCTTAAGACTTAGTTTTATTACAGTAGGAATATTCATGAAAGTTTACCTTCTTCCCTTTAAATAAAATTCTACATTAGAGACAATGGCAATTTGATTAAAAAACAGTGCCATTTAAAATTTTCTGGAGTAAGGCTGGGCACAGTGGTTCACACCTGTAGTCCTAGCACTTTGGGAAGCTGAGGCAGGCAGATTGCTTGAGTCCAGGAGTTCAAGACCACCTGAGCAACATGGTGAAACCCTATTTCTACAAATGATACAAAAAATTAGCCAGGCATGGTAATGCATGCCTGTGGTCCCAGCTACTTGGGAGGCCAAGGTGGGAGGATTGCTTGAGCCTGGGAGGCAGAGGTTGCAGTAAGCTGAGGTCAGGCCACTGTACTCCAGCCTGGGCAACAGAGTGAGAGACCCTGTCTCAAAAAAAAAAAAAAAAAATGGTTTTTTTTGTAGTGTTAACTGTAGCCTGATCTTTAGTGGAGTAAAGCAAGTTTTCAGTGATTATTTATATTTGAGTTGCGAATACAATAAAAACTAAATTTTCTAGATGGAAATTGTAGCAGCACAGACTATGTATAAAAAATGATCATGGATACAAAAAGTGCCTATTTTCTATAAAATATATTAAAGATAATGAATATGTCAAGCATCCCAGGTCTATATTGTTTGCCTTATGTAAAATGCCCTCAGTGTAAATGCCAGGTAGTAATACTGTCTGCATCCCTGAATAATTGAACACTTGGCAGACAATGGCTATGGTGATGAAGTTACTGGTGCACAATGAAATGAAAAAGTATGGACAGTATAGTGAGCTTTCCACAATTCTGCTTAATTTGCTTAATTTAAAATCTGTCCTTAATTCTCAGATTATTTTTTTGTGGATGGCAGTCATTAAAAGTCCTTTCTTTTAAGAAAATGTTGATAGCAGTACTTTTCTGTCATGATTTTACTGATCTGTGAAGTCTAAAGGTATAAGAAGTATGGTACTGACACAGTGGAAAGAGGATGGGGTCTAAAGTCAGACCTAGGCTTGAAGCTCAGCACTGCCATTTATATCTAGTTATGTGGTCACAGGTGGCAAATTACTTGATGTCTCTCAGACTCCACTTCCAGTCTATGAGTTGAAAAGAACTGCCTCACAGAGAGATCTGAAATGCATTTCTCAAGTTCCAGCCACACGTAGGCACAAGTCTATCACCAACATGTCCAGTATACTGGAGAGGTGAAATTCACAGCCTTTAGAATCACACAGATCTAGGCTTGCATCTTGCACCCTGGCACTTATTATCCATGTGATCTTGGGCAAATTTCTGACTTCTCTGGCGCCTCTTTCTCCATTTGTTAAATAATAACTCATAGGGCTCTTAAGAGGATTAAATAATAGACATAAAGAGCTTAGCAGGAACCTGACACACCATCAACACTGAACATACAGCATACACTAAATGTACATTAGATATTCGTAGATATCCAGATATCTAAAGTTATCTACAGACAATACACTCTAAATCCTTCCATTTCCCTATTGGTTTCCTGCCCTCCTTCTATTTCAACACCTCCCACAGGAAGTGCAAACTGTGCCCCCTATTATTTTCTTCTATCCACTGAGTACCATCCAATTTGGCCTCATGCAGCTAGCTATTCTTCACCAGCCCCTTCTACCATACCTTTTAGAACTTCCATTCCATCCTGTATTCTATAAAGTCTTGTCCAGCACTTCTCCTACCTCCTCACTCTTCTCAATCTGACTATTCTAAAATACCACTTGCTTTCAGATTTCTCTCCAAAGAAAGCCACTCTCCAACTTTTAGGAGGCACCAGTATCCTGAGTCTCAGAGACCCAGTGAGAACCAATATGACTTAATTACAGGACTTGTAGAACTATTAGGAAGGGGGACTCTCCAATAGCTAGGGTCACTAAGCTCTGCCTCACATGTTGGCTGCCACTTTGTCACCATGAGAGAGCCTGCTTGAGAATGGAGTCACATACATTTTAAAAAGCCAAGCAGGAGGGCAAAAAGAGAGTTCAGGGGACATCATCTGAGCCCCTCAAGGCAACCTGGATTTTTAGGTCTGTGAGGTCATCTGTTCCTGTTTGCTTAAACTAGTTTGCATTGGAGTTTCTGTAACTTGCTACTACAAAGGTCCTTACTGTAACAATTTCTTTTTCTATAAGTGATCACAAACCATTCTTCCAGTCAACATTTATTCTCTAACATCCAAAACAAGTAGAAAGAAAGAAAAGGAAGGAAAGAAAGAAAAAAAGAAAAGAAAGAAAACATATATTCTCTTGAAAAATCAAGACGTGTGATCACCTCTGGTTTCGTTGCACTATTCTGCTTTCTCCACAATTCCTCAATGAACACCAAAAGTTTCATGTGCCTTCTGGGAGTTCCTTGAGCTCCCTGTGTTGTAATTCACCAGGGTTTGAAAGTAGAGCCAGGGTCTTGAGAGGGGTACGTGGCAGTTTCATCTTAGCCACATCGGTTCTCCTTCCTACCTCACCTCCACTAAACATCATTTGCCATAATGAAGACCGCTGTAAGTGCTAAAAAGATTTGTCTCCTGTGTACGTTGCTCTCCACCACCAGCCATCATTGTCCCATTGGCCTCCAAGCAGTAGGTATATTATTGTTCTTCAGAACACAGCTAAAAAGCCTTTTCTATATTTACGTGCTCTAGTTATAATTCGGATAGTTTTCACAGAGTTGCTAAGGAATAAAGTCATCCTGGATGTCAAGACAATCGGTCTGAAGGACATGCCTCTGGAGCCAAAAGCATTACTGTTTCCACCTGTTACCCTCCGTACCCTGAAAACTGCCTCACCTGCCTCCTACGTGGATTCTAGAGAACGTGCCTATTATGTCTTGGGCTTAAATAAGACATGTAATGATTAGGGATTAAAAGAAAAACAACAGGAAATTGGCATTTATTACCAATCAATTGTAGACCTAACTTGGTGCCTGATCATTGTTTTTTTAAAAGATACAATGGGCCGGGCACGGTGGCTCAAGCCTGTAATCCCAGCACTTTGGGAGGCCGAGGCAGGTGGATCACGAGGTCAAGAGATCGAGACCATCCTGGTCAACATGGTGAAACCCTGTCTCTACTAAAACTACAAAAAAATTAGCTGGGCATGGTGGCGCGTGCCTGTAATCCCAGCGACTCAGGAGGCTGAGGCAGGAGAATTGCCTGAACCCAGGAGGCGGAGGTTGCGGTGAGCCGAGATCGCGCCATTGCACTCCAGCCTGGGTAACAAGAGCGAAACTCCGTCTCCAAAAAAAAAAAAAAAAAAAAAAGATACAATGGGCCCCTCTTCCCCACACTCACCCTGGACCAATTCCAATAATTTAAGGCCTAACCGTGATTCTTTACTTTGGGCTGAGCTTCTTATAAACTTCTCCCAATTCTGAACATGTCATGTATTTCAGGCTTCTGATCCTTGGCACGTGCTGCTCTATCCTCCCTGATTCCTCTCCCGTGGTAAACTTCAAATACCAGCCCAATGGTCACCTCCTCCGTGAAGCTTCCTGTACTTACCCAGGCACCAAGTCATTCACACAACACAACAGTTCTCTTCTGGCACATTCTAGACATGCAACAAATGTTTGTTGAAAGCAGTTGTAGTAATTATGAATATCCACTGAGTATTTGCCATGTACCAGATGCTATACTAAATGCTTTAATATCATCATTCCCATTTCTAGGTGAGATGACTTGCTCATGGCCACATAGCTAGTAAGTGGAACTGGGATGAAAAATTAGGTCTGGGGATAGGCACCGTGGCTCATGCCTGTAATCCTAGCACTCTGGGAGGCCTAGGCAGGTGGATCACCTGAGGATAGGAGTTCAAGACCAGCCTGGCCAACATGTTGAAACCCTATATCCACTAAAAATACAAAAAAAATTTAGCTGGGCGTGGTGGCACATGCCTGTAATTCCAGCTACCTGGGAGGCTGAGGCAGGAGAATCGCTTGAACTCAGGAGGCGGAGGTTGCAGTCAGCCGAGATAGCGCCACTGCACTCCAGCCTGGGTGACAGCGAGACTCAGTCTCAAAAGAAAAGAAAAGAAAAAGGAAAATCAGGTCTGACTCTTGGTTCATGCACTTAATGACCATTAAGATGCTCCTTCTGGCCGGGCACGGTGGCTCATGCCTGTAATCCCAGCACTTTGGGAGGCCGAGGCAGGTGGATCACAAGGTCAGGATCTCGAGACCAGCCTGGCCAACACGGTGAAACCCATCTCTACTAAAAATACAAAAATAAGCCGGGCCTTGGTGACATGCGCCTGTAATCCCAGCCACTCAGGAGGCTGCGGCAGGAGAATCACTAGAACCCAGAAGGCAGAGTTTGCAGTGAGCCGAGACAGTGCCATTGCACTCTAGCCTGAGTGAAAGAGTGAGACTCCGCCTCCAAAAAAAAAAAAAAAAAAAGAGTTGCAGATCCAGAATCTGAAACTACATTCTACCAGACCTCAAAGTCAGGACTTTTCACCAAGTGTGACATCAATGAGTGAGTGTGAAAGATTATACATTTTACCAGTCTAGCATCTGAGAGAGAGGAATCTCATCTCTCATCTGACTCCCAATTTACAAATAAGGTAATGGATGTCTGGGGGAGGTTGGTTGCTTAAGGTTATACAGGGGTGACTAGTGGTACTCTTTGAACTGGAGTTTGAATTGGTACCTCCAGATTCCTACAGACTGTGCTGTGGATGGGGCTGGAATAAATGATCTTAAATATTCTTTCCAGCTTTCCAATTCTAAAATGCAGAAAATCCCTCTGATCTTAAACCTGGGTGGGTCCCAGGCCTGGCTGAAAGTCAATGACCATCTGACTCTGAACTTGGCAAGTGAAGACAGACTCTGTCAGTCCTCACCTTTCACCCACATACTGGCTCAGCTCATAAAAACAAGCTAACAGGAAGTCTGTCCCAGGCCTATCCCACAGGCACAAAGCCTCTTTTTCTTCCTCCCTCTTGCCACATGTAGATAATCTCATTTTCATTTGTCTTTGATGTCTGCACAAAATGTCATTTCACAAGAATCACTCCATCTTCCTGAGAGGGTGGGGGTGTGTAGTGATGACACTGGGTTAAGTGGTCCTGGATGCAGAGAAAAACAGCAACCCAGCAGCTGCGGTGAGGCCTGTGACAAAATCTTTGTTCCACACATGGGGAAGGAGCCTGGCTGCCAGCTCCTGGAGTGCGGGGAATCCCTCAGGGTAGTCTGGTGAGAAAGGTGAGACGGGTCTTTGAGACAAATTTTGAACTTGCCTCCAGGAACTCAGTTACTCATTAAGTTAGAAGTTAGTTCAGGTTTGGTTTAAAGGGTGAAGAAAATTTCTGATGTTGAAGAAGGACACCTGGCAACTCAGATGAAGGCTGGGGGAACTGGAAGCTGGATTCAAGAAAGTACTGGGGGAGGGAAGAGGAGAGGATTTACTAAGGCTATTTTCAGAGTGGAAGTGGATTCTGGGGGAAGGTTCCCAAGGCCGGGTAGCTCATGGTGAGGAGGAGAGAGAATTTGAGTGGGCTCTGGATCTGAGTATGATGGACTGTGGACCGAGTACTGAGGGTGGTGTCTAGAATTCTGGGAGGGTGAGCTGCACTTTCAAGGGGTACTGCGGGTGAGGAAGGATGTTTTAGAGGGAGGAACGTGTTGAGGAGGGCTGGGAGGGAGTGAAAAGCTTCCGGGTGAAGACTGGACTTAGGAGGTTAAAGATTTAAAAACATGGGTGAAGGTCAGTTGAGGGCAAGGGTGAACACTTGCGGGCTGTGCTTGTGGGGGCTGATGGAGGGGGTGAAAGAACAGTATGGGAGAAATGGGGGTGGGGCTGAGGGTCCTGAGTGACAGGGGTGAGGGCGGTGCTGGGAGAAGTTGAGGAATGGTAACCAAGATGTGTTAGGAATCAGCCTACCCAAATTCCTGGCAGGAATGTGAGGCAGTCATTAAAGTACTTCAGGAGACACCATAGTCGAGGGGTTACAGCAGTGCTGGAGACAAGCAGATCTGGCATTTTTCAGGGAGAAGAGAAGGACTCTTAGGATAGCTGGCTAGAAGCTAGGTTAATAGAGAGGGAATCTGAGATAATATCGAGGGCTTCTGGAAGAGAATGTGAGGGTTCTGAGGTTCCTGTGCTAGGAGATTCTGAAAGTCCCAAGACTTCCATATGAGAGGATGTGGCAGCCTCCTCCATGGTAGGGGTTTCGGGGTGCAAGCGGGTTCACTAGAAGAGTCATGAGTGACTGCAGTCAGGTTGGGGCCGATCCTGGGATGGCAGCGGGCTGCGGGCACCCGGAGGCCAGGCTCACCTGGGCAGGCTGTCCTGGTAGTGCATGGTGGGCACGATGCTGCGCTGCAGGTACTGGTCGGGCTCGGAGGCGGCGCTAAGGCGCCGACTGGGGGCTCCCGGGCCAACCGCGGGGCACCGGGGCCAGGCGCGCAGCAGTAGGCGGGGTACCATCGTCACGGGAGCCTGCGGCGGCGAGAACACGGCAAGCAGGGAATTCCGCAGTCTAAAGACAGGCCGCTGCCCTTAGGGCCCAGGACACAGTGTCAGGACTCCCCGCCCACGTCTTATCCGCCAGCAGGCCACTTCCGGCCCCAGAGCGGCCGTCAGCCCCGCCCCGGACTGGCCCCTCCCCGGACAGGGAGCGCCCACGGCCAGGCCCCGCCCACCACCAGGCCCCGCCCGGAAGGGGGGCCCAGCCTCCTCACGGCTGGTGTACCTTCCTTTCCCTAGGAGGCGGGCAGCCGAGCTCCGCAGCCGTTCCTCCCCGCTTTTTGGAGCAAGACAGAAACTGGAGCTGAAAAAAAAAGCTAAGAAACGTGTTTGGAATTTGACAACCCTAAATTTGATCCAGGCTCCATCCTTGAGAGACTGTGGACTACATTTTAAACCTCTATTTCCTCATCTAAGAAGTAGAGATCGCAATGATCCGAGGTACCTCCCAAGATTCTAGATATGAAATAAAGATGCTATGCAAGGTGCGTGGTGCTTAATAGTCGAGCAGTAAACGGTGCCGGTTGTTACTGTTGCTAGTAATCCATGGTGAAGATGATTGACATAAAATGACCCTGAACACTGCACAGCTGCTGCCCTGCCAGCAGCTCACCTGAGTGGATGGACGTTAGAAAGGATTTGTGCAGGAGCTGGAAACCTGGAGTTTCCCGCCAGCCACCATTTCAGTGCAGAAAGCCCCTTCCAGCGGAGTCCCCTCGGCTCCGCCTGAACACCCATTCTCAGCTTGAGCATTTCCAAAGACAGGAAGCTCACTGTTAAGAGGAAACCCTTGTCCTCTGGCTCTAGGGAGTCTTCCATGTTCAGTCTGTTGGAGGAGGCTTCCTGTCACCACAGATCACCTCCAAGATTCCTTCCAACTCCTGACTCTTAAGATTCCGCTACTTGAACATAGATCCATCATCCCTTATCCATCACAAAACAGCTGCAGAACAGCCCACCACGCTGCAATCCCTGATCTTAGGAGTAGCTGAAGGATTAAAGCTCCCATTTTGCAGAAGAAGAAAGGGAGTTAAAAGACACAAAATTTTGCTGCCCGGCTCGAGGCGCAACAGAATTCCATTTTGGGCACAGAACTGCCCTTCAGCCCTGTTTGGGGCAGCCAAGTACATTCTGTCTGTTCCGTAATTGGCTAAGCAGAGCCAGAAGGTGGAGCACACCAGGAAGAGTAACAGATTGGGAGTCAGGAGACCCTACTTTTAGTTTCAGCTCTTTCTCATCTAGGTAGGTGACCTCGGGTTGAACAGGAAGGTAATGAGCTCTGGCACTCATTCAGTGGTGATCACAAATCCTTAACCCATTCCCCGTTTAGAAAAAATGGGCCCGCTTGCTGCCAGCGCTTATTTCTCAGGGCAAATGGGAAATGGGTTAAGAACTAAGCGTGAAATTCAGAACACTGAATATCTAATCCTCCTGTCTTGAGGGGAGAAAAGGCCCAACTGGCCCAAGTTCAAAACATCAATGCCATTTGCCTGTAGTGTGTAAGGCCATAGGGAGAATATAAAACTCTTTCTTAGAAAGATCAGTGTCTTCCAAATCCTGATCGTTTCCAGAGCCTTGATACCTGAGGCAAATATTGAGATCTGTGTGGCACTGAGAGGATCAGAGGACCAGGAAGAAATAGGGGACCCAGTAGAAGAGCAGTGGCTCTTTCTAGAGACAGAGGGCCAGAAAATTGAGCCCATCCAATCTAACAGCCAAAAGAGGGGCTCAAATGCCTTTGGTGAGTGCATGGCCAATAGGAGCAACTGTAAGCCTTTAGCTAGTGTCCAAGGCCTTCTGAATTCTGGCCCCCACCTACTTCTCCAGCTCCCATCATGTCACCCCAAAATACTCTATGCTGGGGTGTCCAATCTTTTGGCTCCCCTGAGCCACATTGGAAGAAAAATGGTCTTGGGCCACACATAAAATACACTAACACAAACGACGGCTGATAAGATTTTTAAAAATTATAAAAATATCTCATATTTTAAGAAAGTTTACTAATTTGCGCTGGCCTCATTCAAAGCTGTCCTGAGCCATGGGTTGGACAAGCTTGCTCTATGCTGTAGTGACCCTGAACCACTCCTCATTCCCATCCTTTTCCTTACTCTGAGACTTATTTATTTATTTATTTATTTATTTATTTTAGCTGTCTCTGCTGCCTGGAATGTTCTTTTCATGCATCTCTGCCATGATAAGTAAACTCTTACTCATCTTTCAAACCCCATTTCAAAACTCACAGGCTCTATGAAGTCTTCCTCAATCCTCATCCTTCTTCCTCACTGCAAGAATGAATATCTCCCACTGTGATTTTACAGCACTTTTCACATTCACTTACAGTTATGTACATGAAACACAACTGTATTATGGCTTTTTAAATGATATGCTATTTAATTATCAATCCATCTCTCGAAATAAGCTTTGAGGTCTTCAGACAGGGCCTTGTTTCTGCTGTGTGTCCCCTGTGTCTAGCACAGGCCTACTGTGGGTATGTGTTTTGCTTCCTTTGCCTAGGGATGGCCCTGGGGTCTGGACCACATTACAAATAACCATGAGCTGGTAGTCCAAAAAGACCGTATTTAGCTGCATAAGGGTCAAGAATGTTCCTCTACTTAGAGAAAGATCCTGAAGAATACATTGTTTGTATTGAACTAATCCCCAGAGTTCTGCTCTGTTTGGAATTAACTATGAAAAAGCAGTACATCATGGCCAGGTTAAAGCCATATTCATCTTCAAAATCAAAGTTCTGAAAAACAATAAATTTTAACAGACTAGAAGTAGAGTTCACATTTCAACAAAAAAGAGGTCTGGTTGGATAAGTATGACCAAAGAGAACAAATGTGAACACCCAAATATTCGGAGAAATGACAGGAACTAGTACCTAGAGTTGACCTGGCAGTCCCAAGTTCTCAAATTCTGTTGGAACTTACCTGAACTAAACAGTGCTTGAAATAAGGAAATTCGTAGGCCAGACCTTGAAAAGCCCTGCTTGATTTAATGGGATGTGTTAAAATGAACTCTAACCCTTTTATAAATATTAAGTATGTGAGAAAGTATTTAAATGCAAAAAAGTGAAACCCGAGTATTAAAAAAATGCTCCCATAAAGGAATTTTTAAAACTTACCTGTAGATACATTATATATTTTAACTAAACCAATCAGTGAGGAATTCATGGTGTGTGGGAAGAAAATCCATTTGAAAAAAAACTTTACAATGAATCTGATGTTTCATTTTTGAAGCATTGCTCAGAGAAAAAGAACTGCTGGAGAAAAAGAACCAATGGACAGAGCATGAAGAGCTTATTGCATGAGGGTCTGCAGGGAGGGACAAATATAGTCACTTCTGAAGGACCCAGAGGACCAAATGTATGCCTCTCAAACATGGGTCCTGGTCATCCAAGCTGGCAGGTTTCTGGGCTCCTGGTTCCAAGGAAGCAATGGATAATGGGGGTTGGGAAGGAGGTGGAGACTTCACCCATAGCTAACACCTTCTGGGGAGGGGCCCTAGAACAGGAAGGCCCTTGCCCACCTCTGGCCCCTCTGGCAGTAGATTCCTGACTTCTGCTGCACTCCTGTATGCATTTAGCTTTTCTGAAGTGAGGAAGGGAGGAAGGCTAAGCTCAACTCCAGAACCCTCCGACTGTCACCATTTTCACTGTGGATTTTTCTCATGGAGGTAGGCCTCACCCACCTAAAGCCCCAGGCCAGCAGCCAGGTAGAAAAAGGGAGGACAACTTTCAAAACTCTAAAATAACAGCCGGTCTAGCCTCTGCGATGGGATTATTGTAAAAGACCAGTTTTCAATGGAAAGTGGAACTTTGCTTCCTCAGTGGGTCTTTAGGTTCCAGTTTTCTTTATGCCCCCTTGCCAATTTCAGTGAGGGAAAGAACTTGAGTGTGTGTGTGTGTGTGTGTTCTGGGTTAGTGAAAACTTCACCGAATTCAGCCACGTAGAAACCTCAGTCAAACAATTTTAAGATTATAGGAGAAATGGACAAATGATGACAAAAGGAGCTAAAATCAAGAACTGGGTATTTTAGCCAGATGTGGTCCTAGCTACTTGGGAGGCTGAGGCAGGAGGATCACTCAAGCCCAGGAGGATTGCTTGAGTATGAGACTACAGTGAGTGAGCTATGGTTATGTCCCTCTAGCCTGGACAACAGAGTGAGTGAGACCCCCAATCACACACACACACACACACACACACACACACACACACACACACAGATAATACAGACAGGTGATATGGTTTGGATCATGGGGGCAGATTTCCCCGTTGCTGTTTTCTTGATAGTGAGTGGATTCTCATGAGATCTGGTTGTTTAAAAGTGTGTAGCATCTCCTCCTTCGCTCTCCTTCCTCCTCCAGCCATGTAAGACATGCCTGCTTCGCCTTCATCTTCTGCAATGATTGTAAGTTTCCTGAGGCCTCCCCAGCCATGCTTTTTGTACAGGCTGTGGAACCATGAGTCAATTAAATCTCTTCTTCCCTTCCCTTCCCTTCCTCAGTTTCCTTTATTAGTAAAATTGGAGTAATGCTTACACTGACTCCTTCTCAAGTTTGTTATATGAAAGAAATTGGCAAACTGCTATGTGCACATGTGAGTGTTTACGTTATTGCAAGAACCATGTCTTCCAAGTCCTGCCAAATCTACCTCCTTCACATCTTCCTCATTCCTTGACTGGGTTACTATAATAGTTTGTGACCATGTTCCCTGTTTCTAGCCTACGTCCCCTGTAGCCCATTCTCCATCACACTGTCAATATAATATTTCTAAAACACAAACCTGGTAGTAGTAATAATAATAGTAATGTACTAATGATAATGTTGAGGCCAAACATTTGTTTTGTGTTTGCTATTTGCCAACATTCAGTCTTCTTAAAACCCTAGTGTTCGGAATGAAAGTAAACTCCTAACTTACCACCCCTTCATGATCTTGTCCCTAATGTCTTCTCTAGCTAGTTACTTACCCTTCCCTTAAGTGAACTTAAGTCTTTTCCAGCATGCTATGTTATTTTATGGCTCTTCTTACTGTTCTAACTTGGTTCTATTCCTTCTTTAAACTCAGTCCTACCCTCACCTCCCACAGAGAAGCCTTCCTTGCCATTGACTGATCAAGCTGGCTAAATCCCACACCCGCTATCCTGGGCTCCCATGCCAGGCATCCCATGCCCAGCATTCAGCATATGCACTGCCATGGCTGACTTTTTTGTTTGTTCTCCTTGCCAAATTCACTGCCTGGCAGGAATAGAAGCTCAACAAATATCACTGATTGAATGAATCAGAATTAGCTGGAGCACAGAATTAGAAAGAATACCGGGCCTTAGGCCAGTGGTCTTCAGTCCTGGCTGAACACTAGACTAGTCATCTGGCTTGCCTATTAAAACTTTAAATGTCTGAGCTCAACCACTGGAAATTCTGATTCAGTAGATGGAATACAAGAGCAGATAGCCCATACTTTATAAATCTCACTAGATCAGTTGAATGCGTAGCCTCAGAAAGACCACTGTTCTAGACCTTTACTATTCAGAGTTCAATGAATTGGGATCACCTGGGAGCTTGTTAGAACTGTAGGGTCTCAGTCATCATCCTAAGACCTGCTGAAACAGAATCCACAGATCAAGTCAGTTCATTTCTGAGCCTCAGTTCCCTTTATTAGTAAAATGGAAGTAATGCTTACCCTGACTCAGCTGTTTCTTAGGTACATTAGAGTTTGAGAAGCACTGGTCTAGTCCGTTGGACTGGTACCTGCCTCATCCTAGCAATTAGCATCTGTCACTTTGTAATTTACCAGTAGATTTCAAATAGTAAAAGGAAAGGCAGCTAAAAATTATTAACTGCGCACCTTGTGCTCTTCACTGTATCTACGTCATTTCATTTAATCGTCACCTTTCCCATAGAGTGTGATCTGGGTTGAGTGTTTGGGTCCCTCACACACATCACTGAGACACCGGCTGACTTTTTTCACTGCCACGTTCCCGAGTCCCTTCTCTTCACTGCCTTGTGTTGCTGTTGCTCACCAGCTTCTCCCTCAGTCCCGCCCATGCATCTCAGTTTTTTATTGTCAGGTAGGACAGGGGGACCGTGGGGTGGGGCTGTTTTCTAAGGGGATGTACTTCAGAGGAGCCTGGATTTCTGAGGCCTCCAATAGTCTATAAAGCATTGAAAATATAAAAATAGCCCTTCCTCAGCACCAAGAGGTGTTGAGTCCTTTCATCTTTGTAAAGTTTGTCTTGCTGGAGCTTAGATGGCTGGCTTGTTTTAAAAAGCAGAAAATGGAATTGTCCATGGGGAAGATTCTGGGCATGGAGGCTCAGTGGGCCACAGCAATGTTATGGAACTGCTGAATCTACTTCTTGAAGATCTCAGGGTCAGTCATATGGGATAGGGATGCAACAGCTCAGATGCCAGACAAGCACACCTAACAGGCTTCCAGATACTCAACTGGAAACAGCTGGGTTGTAGCCCTGGTTGTCATACCCAGCTCTGGGATCCAGATGGAATGCGAACCATGCTTCTATATTAAATATAGTTGAGTTATGGCATCTTAGGTAAGTCCATCTGCATCTCTGGAAAGGAAGGCCAGTGGATATGTAGGCAGATGGAACAGGAGAAATGTGCTCTATCATGGGACATGGAAGAAAGAAATCACGGTCTTGTCAAGGCCAGACCACTGAAACTGCTGCCTTCAGAGCTGCGTCACTGAGTTCCACAGACACTTCCAAGCACTCGCTCTGCGCCAGTTGCACAGAGATAAATATGGGACATGGCACAGTCTCCAAATAGCAGGCAGACTCGTAAACAGTACGACAGTGCAATGCATGCAGGGACAGCAGCATGCCCAGGATGCCACCACAGCACAGATAAGGGATGCTACTCCCCACAACCCCCTCAGGTATACACACCAGGAACTTGGGAGCCAGCCTACACTTTTCCCTCAGTCCACAGACCTCAATAGTCTCCAGGTCCTCTTCATCAGAAATGTCTCTGGACTCCTCTTCCTCCTGTCTTCCAAGCCTTTGATGTCTACTGCTCCATGATCACTTGTCAACACTGTCTGGACCTCATGGCTTGCTCCAGTTATGGCCTCATTTCGCATCTTCCCCTTTCAGCCAATTTCCCCCAACAACTGTTTCTGCTTGCTCTCTGCAAACACTCAGTTTCCATTCTCTGTTAAACCCACTCCCACTCAGCCTTGCACACCTGCCACTCCACCAAAACTGCTCCTGTCTCCTATGTTGCTAAACCCAGTGATTCTTATCCTCAGCTTACCCGATCTATCAAAATGTGATGCACACCCCGCTCCTTCAATGCCTTCCCCCCTTGAACTCCAGGATGCCATGTTCCCCCTTTCTGTCCACCTCATCGCCATTGTCTTTGCTGGTTCTTTCTCATCTCCTTAACTTTCAGTGTGCTTGCCTCTGAATGAGACTTACAGATCCTACTGTCTAACAATGAGCTCTTCATGCTCCCCTGAAAACTCATTCTTCCCACACCTTTTCTCTTCTAGGTAAAGAGCAACTCCATTTTTCCAGTTACTCAGACCAAAAAATTTGAAATCTTCCCGAAATTCTCTCTTTCTCTCCACCCTGTATACAAATCATCAGAAAATTCTGTTTGCTCTACCTTCGAAATATGTCCAGAATCAGACCACTTTTCATGACTTCTGTCAGCATAACCTGGTTGAAGCCATCATTGTATCTTGTTTAAATGACTACATTAATAAAAATGGCTAAGATATACAGTGCTTACTGTGTGCCAGGCACTTCCCATTTGCTTTGCATTTATCAATTCATTTACTCTTCACGACAGCTGCATAAGCTAGGTATTATTATACTATTACCCCAATTTACAAAAGAGGAAGCTGAAGGCCAGGGAGGTCCCATGACTTGCCCAAGATCACTCAGAGTATAAACAATAGAGTTGCTCCTCCTACTTCCACCCTGGGCCCCCATGTAGCCTATGCTCACACAGTGGCCAGAATGAGCCTAATGCAACATCAGTTACAGTGTGCACCTTCTTTACTCAAAACCCTTTGATCTCCATCTTACTCAAGTAACGCTAAGACCCTCAGTGCCTCTAATGTCCTTCACAAGGTTGGCAAACTATGGTTTGCTGGCCATTCTGATCCATTACCCATTTTTGTAAGTAAAGTTTTGTTGAAACACAGCCATGCTTATTCTTTTACATTTGGCCTGTGGCTGTTTTTCACACTACAAGGGCAGCATTCAGCAGTTACAAGAGAGACCACGTGTGCACAAAGTCTGAAATATTATGTTTACTGTCCGGCCCTTTACAGATAAGGTTTGCCAATCCTGTCCTATACAGTTTGCCCCCTCCCCATGTCTCTGATGTTGCCCCCGGCCCCCACCCTGCCTGCCCTGATTCTGCTCCAGCCACGCTGGCCTCCTTGCTTTTCCAAGATCCCACCAGGTATGCTCTGACCTGAGCCTCTGCCCTCTGTCCCTGGAAGGCCTTCCCTGGGACTTGAAACGCTTTCGTCCCTCACTTGCTTTAGGCCTTTCGCTCCTCACCAAGGCCTTCACTGATCACCTTATCTAAAATTGCAACCCTGCCCGCGTTCTCTATTCTCCTTCCCTGCTTTATTTTTTCCCATTGCTTTTCACATTATCTGAAACACTGTGTATCGTATTATCTGTGTATTTGTTGCCTATCTCCCCCCAGTAGAGTGTAAGCGCCCAGAGAGCAGCAGTCTGTTATGCGGTCTTATGTATCTCTAATGCCCAGAACAGTCCCTGGCACCGTGGGCATTCAGTATTTGCAGAATTCATGAAGGAAGGGGAGACTTCTGCTAACTAGTTCCCCTGTTTCTGGTTTTTCTCTTCTAGTCCAACATCCACCCTGCTACTGGTAATCCTACCTGTCCTCCAGTGACCTCCACCCCTGCAGGAGAAAGGCTTCTTCTCGTGGCACGCATGCCATTCCTCACCCAGCCCTGACCCTCCTCTCCAGCCCCGGCTCCACCTCCACTCCCCTCTCAGGACATAAGGAAATAAAATGGGGAGCTGATGACTTGCTCAAGGTCACACTACTGGGAAGTGGTGGAATTAGAATTTGAACCCAGACGGTTTTATTCCCTACCCCATGAGACTAACCACTAATCAAAACTATAGCTAAGTACACAGCCTTTCACCAATGCCTTGTATCCTTCTGTGACGTTTCAGCATTTTCTACTCTGCTCAGTGCGCGGAGCATCGTCCTCCCTTTTCTCTGCTGTCCACTTCTGAGTGTTCCTTTGGAAAACTCTCAAAATCTGACTCACGGATCACCTCCTCTGGGAGCCTCCCAAGACCCTCCCCCTCTGGGCCCTGTCATGTCCAGATGCCCAGCACATACCCAAATCCCAGCACTGACCACATAGCATGGAGGGGTCCCTATTGGCCCAATCCAAATGACAGGAATTAGAAATTGTGTGATACGCGATACTCATAAAGTCTGACTTTATGCATGCAACTTTAGAATAATGCAACTCTCACCAATTAAATACTATGAACTATGAGGCTCACATAATTTCAAAGCTGTCTATCCAAGGCGATTGCAAATAGTGTTCACATTCTTGCCACATGGTGGCGCCATGTCAGCCGGGAAGGAGAAATCTCTGACGCGTCCTGTCAGTGTTGTCTGAACGAGGCTGGTTTTTTGTTTGTTTGTTTTTGTTTTTATTTTTATTTTATTTTTGAGACGGGGTTTCACCATGTTGTCAGGAGTTTTCGAACTCCTCACCTCAAGTGATCCACCCACCTCGGCCTCCCAAAGTGCTGGGATTTCAGGCGCGAGCCACCAGGCCCGGCAGAACAAAGCTGTTGTTTACACACACTGCGTAATTGCGGTGGCTTTTATTCCGGTGTTTTTCCCTCTCTTTAAATACCTTATAATAATGTCATTCACACAGTCCGTAAGCGGTGTTCTACCGCGGTGCTGAGAAACACTGCGGAAAATCAGTTTCAACGGAAAGGAGGTCGGATGTTGGATGTGATGAAACCCCCACGTGCTGTTCAATGAGCAGGCAGCCCCCACAGAATTAGAGATTATACTGAGAATGTAGGAAGTATGGTTATAGGTTGATGTTTCCCTAGAATATATTTCTCTCTTTTTTGTCCTGGGAGGGGACAGGGTCTCACGTTGTTACCCAGGCCGGAGTGCAGCGGTGTGGTCACGGCTCACTGCAGTCTCTATGTCCCAGGTTCAAGTGACCCTCCCACCTCAGCCTCCTGAGTAGCTAGGCCCACATGCACATGCCACCATGCTGGGCTAGTTTTTATTTTTTGTAGAGACAAGGTCTCCCTATTTTGCCCAGGCTGGTCTCCAACTCCTGGGCTCAAGAGATCTGATCCGTCCACCTCAGCCTCCCAAGGTGTCGGGATTACAGGCGTGAGCCACTGTGCCCCGCCAGAATGCGTTTCCATAAGGAATATTCTTCAGAAGAAACGTGCACTCAATGATGTGCACTTGGATTCTGGCCCTGCTTGGTAAAGATTTGTTTTTCTTGCTTTCTCAGCCATAAGCTGGCAAATTCCTAATGACCAGACTACAGTTGAGCTGTTGTTTTGATTGGTGGTTAGGCTCATGGGCTAGAGAGTAAGACAGTCTGGGTTCAAATTCTAATTCCACCACTTCCCAGTCGTGTGATCTTGGGCAAGTCGTCAGGTCGGCACCCAGCTCATGGGGTGCTGCGTGAGAGCTGAATGGAGCCAGTCTGTGAGGGCTCAGCGCAGTGCCGGGACAGTGTCCGTGCTGGCTGGGCTTGAGCCATGCTTCCCTTCTGCAATCACATTAACCCAGCTCACAGCTGAGCCAACCCCCCAGGCAGGGAGCGTTCTGTCACCTAGAGGATTGTCTTGCCCTCCTCTCTCAGCCTTTCTGACTTGGAGCTAGTGTGCTGACTGTGCTCATCTCAGAAAACCAATATGGTATTCAGCTCCTTGCCAATCTCACTTTGAACTGGGGGAAAATTCTGAATTTTTCTGAAATAGTAGGAGAGGCCATTACAGCTCTGGTGAATCAAGGCTGGCAAGATGCTGGCAGAGCCTCTGGGGACCTGTCTCTCCCCTTTGCCATGTCCACCTCTCCTTCCCTGGGCTGTTATGACCAACACCTTGTATCTGGAGACTTCACAAGGACCTGCTGCCTGACACACGGCACCCCGTGAGCCAGACCCAGAGTTCCCTCCTCCCCCATCCCCCAGTCAGAACTCAGAGAGCGGGGCTCTATGGAGACGCTCCTCCTCCTCCTCGGGAGGCGCTCTTGTCATCTTTGGGGAATAGGATATTTTAGGGACAAGTAAAAGGATGAAAAGGCTGGAAGGGGCTTATAGGGACACTGCTCCTCCCTCTCGTTGGGGTGGCATTGGCTGGTAAGATTTGAGGTGGTTGATTCTGAGGACTGAGGGTGGGGTTGCTTCTGACTGCAAGACTCTGATCTGGGACCACTAAAGCAGCTGGGCAGGGCTGGAAAAGGGAGAGCAGGGACGTATTAGTCAGGCTTCTCCAGAGAAACAGAAGCAATAGGATGTGTAGCTATGAAGAGACTTATTGAAAGGAATTGGCTCACATGACTGTGGAGGCTGGGAAGCCCCTCTTCCTGCCATCTGCAAGCTGGAGACCTGGGAAAGCCAATGGTGTCACTCCGTCCAAGTTGGAAAGCCTAAGGACCAGGGGAGCCTGTGGTCCCAGTCCAAGGGCAGGAGAAGACCAATGTCCCAACTCAGGCAGCCAGGCGGAGGGCAAACTCAGTCTTCCTCTGCCTGTTTGTTCTATTCAGGCCCCAACAGATCAGATGGTGTCACCCACACTGGGGAGGGCCGTCTGCTTTACGCGGCCACTAATTCAAATGCTGACATCATCCCAAAGCACCATCACAAACTCAGAAGTAAGCCAAATATCTGGGCACCCCATGGCCCAGTCAAGTTGACATGTAAAATTAACCATCCCAAGAAGGTTTGCTTCTTAGAGCTTCATCTGTGCCAGGGTTCAGAACCTTTTCACCTTATTCCCATGGATCCCCTATTCTGAGAGATTTTAACTACCAAATTGCATTTTTTGAAACAATCTCCTAATTTATTTCTTCGTTGCACACATGAACATGGATGAGTGGGTAAACCGGAGAGGAGTGTCAGAGGATTGTCAGGGTAGAAGATGACACAGGAGTCACTAGCCTTCCACTGCCCTCGGGTCCAGAGGTACTGGTGAGGCAGGATGGGGAAGGTTAGGAGGCGTCGCTGACTTATCCCCTGGTGTGAAGCCCAGTGGGCTCCTTTCAAAGCAGGCCCCCTTGTGCATTAGCACCTACCTGTAAGCAGTCCTTCAGGCTACCAGCAGACAGCCAGATGGCTACAAGTTCCTGATACCTACTACAGCCTGGGAAAGAGAACAAAAGCCCCTTATTCACGATGTGATGTAGCTTCCCCAATCTCTAGTCAATCAGCACTAAAATCCCAAGAAGCTATTAGCTACAAATTCCTGGCTTGTGGGGGTGGACTAAGGACTTCTCTGAGGTCCCATGTGAACAACTAGGCTCAAGGTTTAGCTTAGTGATCTTTCCTTATTTTAATAAACACACCTCTGGGTGATTTTCTGTGCTAGTGATAACATGCAATGCATGTGAGAGCATGAAGTTGCTGAATGCATACGCCCACCACAGGTCCGCTTTTGCACTTGACCTCACCAGGATTTCAGGAATGTGTATGTACAACTCCCATAAAGGGAATTCCCTTGAGACACCAGGGGCTGTCTCTGCCTCTGAGCAGCCCACTCTGCCTCTCAGTGTGTACCTTCATGTTGCAATAAACTTCTTTGCCTACTCTTACTTTGGCCTCACCCTCAAATTCTTTTGTGCAGCGAAGTTAAGAATCTGAGTTGCCCCACCAGCGACACCCGCTTGGGTGGTGCTCTGAAAAGGGCCCTGGAGACCTAGACAGTTGCCCTTAGCTCAGCCCCTAATTGGCTGTGTGACCTTGAGCAAATCACTCCTTCCAGCCTCAATTTGGACACTAAGGAGGTCTGACAGTCATCTCTGCAGTTTCAGATAAGGGTTCTCCCCTCCCACTGCCATCCTGTCCCATCGGCTATGCTCAAGTTCTGGTGAGACATCCAGTTTTTGTCTCTCCCATGGCTCCATGCACAGTGTCCTGCACAAAGTGAGCACTTGGTACATTATTTGATCAATGAGGGAATGATATAAAAGGAGCTTCCATTTCTGCAGCATCTCTCCTGGGCCAGGCGCTGTGCCAGAGACCTTTATGAATGTTATGTGTAATTCTTACAACACCTCAGGGTAGACATTTAAAACATTTTCTGCTGCAGGAAATTGAGTTGGTTGTGCATCTATGTTAATAGTCTGCTCTTCTCATTGATCTATGCAATGCTATTCTCTGTTCTTCTTTTACTCTATACCCTCAATATGATTTATAAGAATTTTTTTTTTTGTTCACGGTTCCTGACACAGAGTTCCTAAAACCCTTGTAATTTGCAATAGGAATGCTAGGTACATCTTTTGTTTTAATATTTTGTCTTTGACCCCAATTTCAAACACAGAACTCCTAACCCCTTGGAATTTTCTGGGTGATAGGAGTGTCTTTTGTTCTAATTAGGTGACTCTTGGTAGATTCCTAGATGGGAGCTGGTCAACAGAAACACCAAGCCTTGTTTAGAAGGTTGGAATTTTAGCCCCAACCCCCATTCTCTGGAATGTGGAGAGAGGCTGGAGATTGTGTTAATAATCAATCATGCCTATATGAGGAAGTCTCCATAAAAATCCCTGAACTACAGGGCTCAGAGTTTCCAGGTTGGTGAACAAGAACACATAACACTTGCCAGGAAGGGGGTGCACCGCAACTCTGTGGGGACAAAAGTTTCTGGGCTCAGGACCCTTCCAAACCTTGCCCTGTGTATCTCTTCACCTGAATGTGCATTTGTACCCTTTAAGATATCCTTTGTAATAAATCAGCAAAACTAAGTAAACAGTTTTCCTGGGTTCTGTGAGCTGGTCTCTTGCAGGGTAGGCAAGTCCCAAAATTGGGCTTACACCAGGAAGTTTCTTTGCTTTGCTCAGGAAGAATTTCAAGAGAGAGCTGGTGGTGGAAGAAAACAACCCCTTTGTTTATTATTATTTTTTGAGACAGGGTCCACTCTGTTGCCCAGGCCGGAGTGCAGTGGTGTGATCATGACTCACTGCAGCCTCAACCTCCTGGGCTCAAGTGATCTTCCCACCTCAGCTTTGCAAGTAACTGGGACTACAGATGTCTACCTCCACGCCTGGCTAATTTTTGTATGTTTTGTAGACAGGGTCTCTCAATGTTGCCCAGGCTGGTCTCAAACTCCTGGCCTCAAGTGATCCACTGCCTGGGCCTCCCAAAGTGATGGTATTACAGGCATGAGCCACCTTGTCTGGCAGAAAACAGCTTTATTGAGGAAAGTGTTACCCGTTCTGTGACTGCTCCTACAAAGCTGGGCTACTCCATAGACAGTGTGCTGAGAGTCACAGCTCAGGGGCAGTTATGCAGTCATATTTATACCCACTTTTAATCACATGCAAATTAAGGGGCGGGTTATTCAGGAATTTCTAGAAAAGGGGTGGTAGCTTCTGGGTCATTGCCATGGAAAGGGACGGCATCTTCCGGGTGCGGCCATGGCAATGGTTAACTGTTATGGTGCTGGTGGCTTTGTCTCATGGGTAAGTGGTTTTGGTGCCTCTTCCTGGTTTTAGCCCATCTGCAATTTGGTCTGGAGTCAAATCCCGCTTCCTACTTTACCTCTAGCAAATGATTGAAACTGAGAAAGGGGTCATGGAAATCTCTGGTTTGTAGCCAAATCGGACAGAAGCTGTGGGTAATCTGGGGACCTACTGCTTGCAATTGGCATCTAAAGTTGGGCAGTCTGGTGGGACTGACCTTTTAACCTGGGGGATGTGTGCTATCTCCAGTTAGTGTCAGAATGGAAGGGAACTGTAGGACACCAGATTGGTCAGTGTGGGGAAACCTCACATAGTTGGTCCCCTCTGTGTGTTGAGAGTATAGAAGGAAAAACAGTTCATTTTTTCCCCATGCATTTGACAGTCTCTCCTACACGCCCCTCACCGCTAAACTCCACTCTTCTTCATCCCTCTCATCGGCATCCCTTCTGAGGCACTGGATATAGGGCTGTGAATACACATGTATCCTTGGAAAATCTGTTCTCTTATTTTGCATGTGCTCCAGCTTTTGACTTATTCCATGGTGCTACGATACATTGTATCCTGCCTCTTAAACATTTACCCAGCATGTTTTGAAGAATTATGCATGCGGCTGTGTGTGCCTCTGTTCCATTGCTTCTGCCTGCTGTCCGGAATTCCACAGGTGCATCCACTGTGGTTTACTTATCCATTCCCCTGGTGGTGAAAACCTCCGGTATCTCTCCTATCTGCTACCACGAACACCACGACAAATATCCTTCTACACATCACCTTACACGCCTTCTGGGATATAATCCAAGAGCAAAATGGCTGGGTCCAAGGGCATGTACAATGTGAAGATTATGGCCCCAGTTTTGGCACTGAAAAAATGATGCTTAGATTATACAAACAGCAACTGGGGATTCAGTTCCAGAATTTGTGCCTCCAGAGGCTGTGCTAGTCCCAAGGTGTCAGCTCGCCTCATGAGTAACTAGATCTGGTCCATTCACTGCCACACTTAATTTCCCTGCTATGTGGACCTCACACCTCCATAACAAACTGAGATAAACCGAAGGGATTGTCTAGACATCTGGGCATGACTGTGACTTGAGGAGCTCTTGCTTCTTCGAGTGACTGACAATCTCTCACATTTTCAGCAGAACACAGTAAAAAGCACGTCCCATGTCTATTGTCTTACTCCCCTAACAACCCTATGAGGTAGAAATAACCATCATTTCCATTTTACAGGAAAGGAAACAGAGGTTCAGTATCATTTATTTAGCTGTAAAGTGGCAGGGCTGAGAATCAAATGCAGGCCTCTGAATCCAAGTCTAATGTAATTTTCACCACTCCAGAGCTGGTAGCCCAGGAAAATAAGCCTGTTCCCCATAGCCAGACATTTGAATGAGATCACAAAAGCTCAGAACTTTGAGCAAATTGTTTGCAAACCCTGTCTGCAGACGTTTGGAACTCAGCAGGGATAGCCCTGGCCAGGAGAGGGAGAGAGCTTAGCTGGAACACAGAAGGGAGAGGGGCATGGCACCAGGGATGGCCCCTGCACAGGCAGTCCCAGAGCTGCAGAGCTCCACGCTGCTGTCACTGGGTGGCAGCAAGGCGCTGTGGCCTTTTCCAACAATGCGACTACCTGGCTCCTCCCTCCCAGTTCTTACCCCAGACACTGAGAAACATTAGTGATGGCAAGAGAGAAACCAATGCCCTTTGCTTTTGAAGACATCCCTGGCAAAGGTGTCAGCCCGACTCATGAGTAACTAAATCTGGTCCATTCAGGGCAACACTTAATTTCCCTGCTATGTAGATCTCACATCTCAATAATGAACTGAGATAAACCGAAGAGATTGTCTAGACATCTGGGCATGACTATGACTTGAGGAGCTCTTGCTTCTTTGAATGACTGACAATCTCTCCAGCTGATTTTATTCCATCCTGTTCGGCTTAAACAGCCCAGCATTTTCACAAACACATTTCTGTTAAACAAATATTTGCTCTCTACTCCGTGCCAGACAGGGAGCTCAGCACCTTGAGATTAATGAAATGACTAAATTCATGAGCCATGAGTTGCTAAGCAAGATACTTACCCCCCGAGCCAATGATAATACGATAGTACCTGCCCCAAAAGGTGGTCCCAGGGCGAGCACACGCACAGCACAGGGCAAATGCTGGAGGAGCAGTATTTGGTGGTATTACTTGATGTAATAAAGGAAGAAAGTGGTAAATAGAAAATGTGAAGGAGCACTGGGAAGGGAACAATGAATCAGCTCTGGACAGAGCATGGAGGTGGCAGTAGATCCCACTGAGCAGAGAGACAGTATTCAGCTGCAGGATGAGATGTTCTCTGAGGAAGAAGCACAAGGCGGCAGAGGGAAGAACATGCATAAAACAAGACAGTCCCTCATTCTGCAAAGAGCCTTCGCCAGGGCTTCTTTCCTCCCCTCTGTAGCCTGGACGTGGTTGCACTTACCTGCTTCCAACCCTGTCCTTCCCCTAGATTCCAAGCTCCTTGAAACCTGGGACCGTGTGTGCTGCCCTTAGCACAGGATTGTACACAGTCGGCCCTCATTAGAGATTTTTTTTTTCTTTTGGTGAATGAAATACACAGAGGCATAAAAGAGCATGGACTCTACAAGTGGTACAAAGGGTCTGCATGCCTGACACACAGAGCAAATGATGGGAATGAGAGGGATGAAAGCTGAGAGAAGGTCCAGGGTCCCGTGTGATGGGCTGGGGATTTCCATGGATGGCATGGATTAAGGGGCAGCAGTGAGAGAGTGAGAGAGTAAATGTGGGAGATGGGAAGGGAACAGACTGCACAGATTGAAGGGGATGGAAGCTGGGGAAAGAAGTCAAGGATGATACTTTTCTCCATGCTGAACTGGCTTCCTGCTCTTGACTAATTTGCCATGTCGGCCAAGAGGGCATAAACATTCATTCGAATAAGGCCCCACACATTCTGCTGGAGTTGACTGGCTCTCATCTTGGCAGGGAAACAGAGCCAACAGGATGTGTGTCTATACCTAGAAAAAGAGAGGTTTCTTTTAAGGAATTGGTTCACGTGATTGTGGAGGTGCAAGTTCAAAGTCTACAGGACAGGCCAGCAGCTGGACACCCAGGGAAGAGCTGCAGTTCCAGTCCACAGTCAGTCCTCTGGGAGCATTCTTCTTGCTCAGGGGAGGTCAGCTTTTGTTCTTCAACGTTTTAGATGACACTTACCCACATCATGGAAGGCAATCTGCTTTACTCAAAGTCCACCCTTAAATTTAAATGTTAATCTCTTCCAAAAAACACTTTGACAGAAACACCCAGCAAAATGTTAGACTGTTTAACCAAAATCTATGCACCATAGCCCAGCCAGCTGACATACAAAATTAACCATCACAGCACTCTAAGAATTCAGCCCCATTCCTCACACGGAAAGTCAGTCCATCTGCAGCTGATCTGCAAGCCTGCTCTCTCTCTCTCTCTCTCTCTCTCTCTCTGATATCTCTATACCCCAACAGTCACTATAGGGAAAATTCAGGGGACCATCTGATATGGTTTGGCTGTGTCCCCACCAAAATCTCATCCTGAATTATAGTTCCCATAATCCCCACATGTCATGGGAGGGAGCCGGCGGGAGGTAATTGAATCACAGGGGTGGTTACCCCCATGCTGTTCTTGTGATAGTGAGATCTGATGGTTTTATAAGGGGTTTCCTCCTTCTCTTGACACTTCTTCCTGCCACCCTGTGAAGAAGGTGCTGGCTTCTCCTTTGCCTTCCACCATGACTGGAAGTTTCCTGAGGCCTCCCCAGCAATGCAGAGCTGAGTCAGTGAAACCTTTTTTCTTTGTAAATTGCCAGTCTCAGGTATTTCTTCATAGCACTGTGGAAAAAGACTAACACATAACCTCCAGCCCTGTGTCGCCCACATGAGCCATGCCACCCATTTATTATTCTCCTCACATTCCCAGAGTCAGAAGCATCTGTAAGGCAGCAATTCATGAAAAACTCCTGAGAGTATGCAGGGAGCAAATCCTCTCCACTCCTGGGTCCCCTCAAGGTCCAGGGGAATGTTAACATGTATCTTATTAGCCAGGGATGGAAGGTCAGGGGCAGGGAACCGATGGTATGTTCAAATGGTGTGGTTTGAAGAGAAATGGACAGAGATTACCTATGAAGCCATGGGCAGGGTGTGGGGAAGCCCATGTCCAATGCAGTATCCCTGAGCTAGGCAGTAATGCAGTAATGCATTACCATCTGCAGCCACCATGACCAGAGCCATGTGACCTTGGCAGAAGGGAGCATGGGAATAAATACCCACCCTCACTTTCCTCCTGCCCTCTTTGTCCTGTTACTGTTCGCCGTCATCTGAATCCAACCAGAGGCACTGGTGAGAGGGGCCCATTGCTGTGTTCCTAGCTCAGCTTCCCGGGGCAGAGAGCTGAACGAAGAAGGTGAAGAGGGAATCTGGAAGGTGACCCTGAAACTATCTGGCCAGGCAAGGTAGAGGTCCGTTCACACTCACGCCTAGAGCTCTTGCTGACTCTCCAAACCTTCCCACCTGCCTCCAGCTCAGAGCCGAGCATGGTGACTGGGGATGGGGAGCTTGTTCTGCCTCTTCATCTCCTCCTTGAAATATCTTCCTTCTTACACCTGGAGGCCTAGACTGGGCAGCTTGCCCTTCAGAGCTGAGGATTTGCGATCTGTTTCAAGCTGGTCCATTTCTGGCATCTACCCCTGGGGCAAACGGTGGCCTCCTGGTCAGCCATCTCAAGTGTGTGTGTGTATGTGGGTGTGAGTGAGAGTGTGTGTGTGAGAGAGAGGAGGAGGAGAGGGGGAAGGGAAGGGAGGGGAGGAGAGAGGGGAGGGAGGGGAGAGGACAGGGAGCAGTGTGGTAAACTTCTAAAACAATGAATCCCCGAAAATGGTGAATGTTTACTGAATATTTACTGTGTACCAAGCACAGCACAGCTCCTTTAGTCCTCCCCTATCTCCATCAGTGATGTCATTTTTTTCCTACTTTACAGATGAGGAAACTGAGATTTTAAGAGTCCAAATATCTTAGTGTTCTTGAGCCAAAGGTGCTGAGTGAAGGAGACATGGTCTCTATCCTTGAGGAGCTTGCAGTCTTTCTGGGTAGACAGATGGCGAGCAGATGCCTGGTGCGGTAAGCGCTGTCATGGATGGGTGAGATGCGGTGCACTGAGAAGGGAGTGATTTTATGCCAGGGGTGTGCCTGTGAGGACATCACAAAAGAGGGGACATTTGTGTTTGGGTTTAAAGTCTTATTTGGGTCACTAGATAGACCTAGAAGGCATTCCAAGCAATGGGAAGAGCGTGCAAAGACTCAGATAAGAAAGGGGGTGGCATGCTGGGAAAACGGTGAGACTTCCACTGTGGTTGGAGCAAGGGGAAGAGGGAGGAGGGCAGGGAAAGCCGAGGGATGGAGGCAAAGAGAACGGTCTTTGGCCTTCGTGTTAAAATAAATTCTCACAGCAGAATTCTTGCTGCTGTGCAAATTCAAAATTGTATTCAAAACATAGGCTCTGTAGTGCTCAACCGAAGATCCACACTGGACGTGTTAAGTAAATTTCATCTGTTCAGCTTGTCCAAACACAGCTATAAAAAGAGCTAAGCAGAGCTTGAAAGGATGTTTTGAATACTTAAAAAAAAAAAAAAAAGTGGAGGTTCTAGGAAGATTGACTACCCTGTTTCAGGAGCGGCGCCTGCCCCGTTTCGGGGTTAACGGAGCTGGAGGACCCTGCGCTTCCTGCACGTCACAGGCGGAGCAGCCTCTCAGGAGCCCGTTCCACCCTGTCCTCCTGATGGCACGCTGCTTCCTTATCACTGCTGCTGCTGACCTTTGTCCCCAGCAACCACCAGCAGCCCATTTATCCACAGTCAGGAGTTTGAGACCAGTCTGTCCAACATGGTTAACCTCATCTCTACTAAAAATATAGAAATTAGCCAGGTACGATGGCGCACACCTGTAATCCCAGCTACTCAGGAGACCAAGACAGGAGAATCACCTGAACCCGGGAGGCCAAGGTTGCAGTGAGCCGAGATCATGCCATTGCACTGCAGCCTGGGTGACAGAGTGAGACTTTGTCTCAAAAAAATAAAAATAAAGTTCTGGAAATGGATGATGGTGATAGTTGCATAACAATTTGAATGCACTCAGTGCCACAGAACTGCATGCTTAAAAATAGATAGAATTGGCCGGGCGCGGTGGCTCACGCCTGTAATCCCAGCACTTTGGGAGGCCGAGGCGGGTGGATCACAAGGTCAAGAGATCGAGACCATCCTGGTCAACATGGTGAAACCCCGTCTCTACTAAAACTACAAAAAATTAGCTGGGCATGGTGGTGCGTGCCTGTAATCCCAGCTACTCAGGAGGCTGAGGCAGGAGAATTGCCTGAACCCAGGAGGCGGAGGTTGCGGTGAGCCGAGATTGTGCCATTGCACTCCAGCCTGGGTAACAAGAGCGAAACTCCGTCTCAAAAAAAAAAAAAAAAAAAAAAAAAGAATTATAAATTGCAAATTTTATGGGAAAGTATTTTTTTTTAATTTCACAATGTAATTTTTTTTTCTTCGAGACGAAGTCTCACGCTGTTGCCCAGGCTGGAGTGCGATGGCACGATCTTGGCCCACCACAGCCTCCACCTCCTGGGTTCAAGTGATTGTCCTGCCTTAGCCTCCTGAGTAGCTGAAATTACAGGCATGCGCCACCACGCCCCACTAAATTTTGCATTTTTTAGTAGGAACACTCTTTCACCATGTTGGCCAGGCTGTTTTCGAACTCCTGACTTCAAGTGACCCACCTGCCTTGACCTCCCAAAGTGTTGGGATTATAGGCACAGGCCACCACGCCCGGCCCACGATGTATTTTTTAAATTGGCAATAATTGTACATATTTACAGGGTACAATGCGATGTTTTGATATATGTGTACATTACAGAATGATTAAATCAATCTAATTAAAATATCCATCATGTCACATATTTGTGTGTGTGTAGTGTGAATTTGACTTTTTTATTTGTGATGGGTATACTAGAAGCCTGATCCCCACCATATTGGGCTTTACCCAAATATAGAATAGGTAATCACCAACCCTCCCCCACTTTGGAGCTCTTCCTATTATCTCCATCTGTGTGTCCATGTGTACCCGTTGTTCAGCTCCCACGTGTAAGTGAGAGCATGGCATATTTAACTTTCTGCTTCTCAGTTAGTTCTCTTAGGATAATAGCCTCCAGTTCCATCCATGTTGCTGCAAAGGACATGATTTCATCCTTTTTATGACTGCGTAGTATTCCATGGTGTATATGCACCATATTTCCTTTACCCAGTCACCCGCTGGTGGACACTTGGGTTGGGTCCATGACTTTGCTGATTTTTTATTATGTATATTTTATCACAACAGAAAAGAAAAAAAACCAATATACATGTTTCTGCAAAACAAAAAGATTTAGACATAGAAAAATGTTTGGGAATATGAACTAAAAAGTTATTTCCTGGGGTTGGATTATGGGGTATTTTCATTTATGTTTTCTTACTTTTTGACAATGAACTTGTATTACTTGCAGCATTTTCTTTTTGCATTGAAGGAGATAGGGCAAGACAGGCACAAACTGACTTGGCCTGTCCCCTGGTGGGCAGTGGTTGGAGGGAAGACTGCAGCGCCACCTGCTGTGTCAAAACAATCTTCATGACTGGGCAGACACTGATTATCCCTGATGGGGCCCCAGCTGCCTGGGCAGAGAGCCCACACCCATTGTTCCACCTTCACTTTTGTGGATACTCAGACAACAAGTCCATGGAGAACCACAGATGCTGTGAAGTTTCTAGATCTCTGAGTCTTGCACCTGCCTTTCGTTTTTTCTATCCATTCTCTCCCTTATTCACTTGGACAACATTGATTCATCAACAAAACTCAGCCCAGCTGACACTTCCCCCAGGAAGCCTTCCCGACCCTTTGAGCTATGTCTAGAGTCCGGAGTTCCCTCTGTGCAGTACATATCCCACTGACTGAGCTCCTGGAGGCAGGGCCACAGTTCAGCAGCTATGCAGCCTCAGTGCCCAGCCCAACGCCCAGCCCAGGCAGGATCTCAGGTTGGCTGAGCTGAACAGAACCCATCTTGCTCCTGAGATGTAGCTAGCTTCTTGACAGAGCTCATCCAGAGCTAGCAGCTCAGTTTACAACTCCATTTTGAGAATTATGGCCAATAATTTGTTTTCCGAAAGCAAAAAGGAGGTGAATTATAAATCCAAGTGGTTTTTGTTTGGAGGACTCCCTCCCTCCCTTCTTCCTTCCCTCCCTCCTTTCTCCCTTCCTTCCCTCCCTCCCTCCTTCCTTCCTTTCCTCCTTCCTTCCTTCCCTCCTTCCTTCCCTCTCTCTTCCCTCTCTGTCTTTCTCTCTTTCTTTCTGGGTCTTGCTCTTGTCACCCAGGCAGGAGTGCAGTGGTGGTACAATCACAGCTCACTGTAGACTTGACTTCCCTGATTCAATGTTTAGACTTTATTGCAAATATCACAAGTGGGTCATTGATTATTTTTAAGGGGAACGGTAAATTTTGGCAAATGACTCATGTCCACACACACCTCATATTTGAATTTCACTTGTCAGTGTTTCTTACCTGGACTTGACTTGATCAAGAAGTGCTGGGAGCCCACCCATCACATGCCTATGTAGTCGGTTCTCACCTGTGTGCCAATCATTAACCAACTGACTTCTTTAGAGACACTGGGGCCCTGAAAGCTGCCAGTGTCGCCCCATTGCCATTGGCTTTCATGCTTTCTTGTGCTCTTGCCACATGCCAGGCATCATTGTAGGTGCTGAGGAGACAGCAGGGAGCAAATCCTGCAAAACATGAGAGCAGGCCGGGCGCAGTGGCTCACGCCTGTAATCCCAGCACTTTGGGAGGCCAAGGCGGGCGGATCACCTGAGGCTGGGAGTTTGAGACCAGCCTGACCAACATGGAGAAACCTTGTCTCTACTAAAAATACAAAAGATTAGCCGGGCGTGGTGGCACACACCTGTAATCCCAGCTACCCGGGAGGCTGAGGCAGGAGAGTTGCTTGAACCCGGGAGGCGGAGGTTGCTGTGAGCCGAGATCGCACCGTTGCATTCCAGCCTGGGCAACAAGAGCAAAACTTCGTCTCAAAAAACAAACAAACAAAGAAACATGAGCCCACCCCTCCCACCAAACAACACTTAAAAACTCTTACCAGAAGCTGGGCCCCATAGCTTCCCCTATTTTAAAGAAGAGAAAGAGAGAAAGGAAGGAAAGACTGCACTGCAGGCCTCCGGAACAAGTGGATTAGGACCCAGAAGGCTTCAGCTTATTTTGAGCTTTCTGGCTGTGTGAGTTTGGGAAATCTACTTGACCTGTCACTACCCCAATTTCCTTATTTGTGAAATGGGAATAATGGCAATTTCTAATAAGATTGTGAGGATTAAATTAAACATCTAAAGTGCTTAGAATAATGCCTGGCACGTGGCAAACACCCAGTACAAATTACCATTTATTGCAGTTGCTGTTATTATTACCGCAGAGTAGGTCCCCGTCACATCTCAACTTTAGTTCCTTCTCCTGTAAAGGGAAACCTACTAACACCTCCCTCATAGGTAAAAGGCTAATGAGACGAAGCAGGTGAAAGCACTTCGTCAACTAGGGGCGTAAACTAGGGACTCAGAGCCTCCAGCGGCAAGCCATTCAGGGAATCCAGGGAGATAAGGAGTAGGAGGCAGAAGGTGGCTGGGAGTCACGGGGTTTGGGACCAGCAACGAGCAGCTGACTTTCAGCTCCAGCAGTTGTGGTCAAGCAGATGTTTCCAATGAAACCACAAATCCAGATTTTTATGTAACATCCCTGGTTTTTAAATGTTGGCAACTAAGTCAGGTTTTTGTAAGTCACTTTGAGTGCCAATCAAAACAAGGGTGCCGGCCGCCAATTTGTGACCTGTTATAAACTTTTACAACTGTTACTTAATAAACCAAGGGGGAAAACTATACATAGCTGATGCAATAACTCAACTGAAAAGCCAAGAAATAACTAACATTTGATTCTCCCAGTAGCCCCAAGAGACAGGCATTAGCATCCCCATTTTGCAGATGAGGAAACTGACAAGAGATGGAAGGTCACAGAGTTGGTGAATGGCCAATGGGGCTGGATGCCGTGCCTCCGAGACTCCCTAACCCAGTCTTTCCTCACTCTGACAATGCGGCATGATTGCAGCACAGTGTCACCTGAGCCCACAGGCCCCACAGCTTCACTGCAGAACTAAAATGCAGTGGAGCCAGCATTCAGGCTCATTGCTCTGCCCTGCTCCACAGTGGGGAAAACCTACATAAAGACCATTAATGCCAACACCAATGCAATTTTTTTTTTTTTTTGAGGCAAGGTCTTGCTTTGTCGCCCAGGTTGGAGTGCAGTGACACAATCACAACTCACCACAGCCTTGACCTCCTGTGCTCAAGAGATCCTCCTGCCTTGGCCTCCTGATCCCTGAAGATGGGACTACAGATGTGCAACACCATGCCCAGCTAATTTTCTTGATTTTTTATAGGGATGGGGTCTCACTACATTACCAAGGCTGGTCTTACACTTCTGGACTCAAGCAATCCTCCTATCTCAACCTCACAGAGTGCTGGGATTACAAGTGTGAGCCACCGTGCCTGCTACAAACTTTTGCGTTCCATCATTCAACATTGGAATTGGTCCCTGCCTAAAAGAGCTGCTAAGGCATTAAGGTGTCTTTTCAGCAAGGCTTCCAGATCTGTAGGCCACTTAATGAAAAAGGAAAGGGAAAGGACGTTAGGGTCTCTGGATCAAAAAGGGCCTCAGAACCAGTCCCCAAAGCAATGTACAAAAATGCAGCAAGTCTATACACTAGTACACTCACTTTCTGTGCATAATCCAAACCATAAGCCTCTGCATAGCTGTGGTTTAGACCAGTGGCTCCCATCACCCTCAACTCAATGCTGGGCCCCACCCCCAAACAATTCACTCAAAACCTGGGGATTTGATGGGGATATGAGTGTGTTTTAAAAGCTCTCCGGTGACTTACCAAGATCACTGATCTACTGAAGACTAAGAGAATTCATTCATTCACTTTACTCATTCAGCAGCTATTTCTTTTCTTTCTTTTGAGATGGAGTCTTGCTCTGTCACCGAAACTGGAGTGCAGTGGTGCCATCTCAATTCACTGCAACCTCTGCCTCCCAGGTTCAAGAGATTCCTCTGTCTCAGTCTCCTGAGTAGATGAGACTATAGGCATACACCACCATGCCCAACTAATTTTTGCATTTTAATAGAGAAAAATACATGTTGGCCAGTCTGGTCTCGAATTCATGACCTGAAGTGATTTGCCCACCTCAGCCTCCCAAAGATTGCAGTCATGAGCCATCATGCCTGGTCAAACAGCTATTTCTTGAGTACCTACTATGTGCCAGGAACAATATTAGTGTTGGAAATAGAGGGGAATAGAAGACAATGTCCTACCCTATTCCAGTTGGGGGAGAAAGTTTAAAAAAAAAACAACAGCATAATTTTAGGTGTAATATTAATTGTTATAAAGAAAAATAAAACAAGTTAAGGAAGTAGGGAGTGACTGAAGAGCAGCTTATTTTACTGAACATTTTTGATGTTTTTTGAATTAAGCTTATTTTGAGTAGGTGATAGATTTGCAAGTTTTTAAAAAATCAAAATAGAAAAGACGTACCCTGAGAAGAGCTGCTCCAGCCTCTAACTCTGTCTATTCCATTTCCTGGCCTAAGTGTGATTCCCTGACTGGCAGCATCAGCAACCTTGGGAACTTGTTAAAAATACACATTTATTTATTTATTTATTTATTTATGAGAAGGAGTTTCGCTCTGTCACCAGGCTGGAGCACAGTGGTGCGATCTCAGCTCACTGCAACCTCTGCCTCCTATGTTCAAGTGGTTCTCCTGCCTCAGCCTCCCGAGTAGCTGGGACTACAGGTGCCGCCACCACGCCCAACTAATTTTTTTGTATTTTTAGTAAAGATGGGGTTTCATTGTTGGCCAGGATGGTCTCAATCTCTTGACCTTGTGATCCGCCTGCCTCAGCCTCCTAAAGTACTGAGATTACAGGCATGAGCCGCTGCACCTGGCTGGGCATGGTGGTTCACACCTGCAATCCCAGAACTTTGGGAGGCCAAGGTGGAAGGATCATTCGAGCCCAGGAGTCTGAACCTGCCTCTGCACTCCAGCTTCGGTGACAGAGAAAGATCCCGTCTGGGAAAAAAAAGGAAGAAAGAAAGAAAAAGGAAAAAAGAAAAGAAATGCAGGTTCTGGGGCTTCACTCCAGACCTGCTGAATCAGAAGTTGTAGGAGTGGGAGCCAGCAGTTTGAATTTTAACAAACCCTCCCTGTGATGCTAATCCACACTGAAGTTTGAGAACCACTGCTCTAGTCTAATAAACACACATTCCTCTTAGCTTCTGATGTGTCTTTCCAGAGTCTCTTTCATAAGCACTGGTAACACAGATGTTTATTCTTGTTTTCTCTTTTCTTACCCATTACTAATCTGCACTGTAGTTTTATTACTACAAGTAGCTGGGACGACGAGCACACTGTGGCCAGCTAATTTTTAATTTTTTTGTGGAGATGAAGTCTCTCTATGTTACCCAGGCTAGTCTTCAACCACTGGGTTAAAGCAATCCTCCCACTTTGGCATCCCAAAGTGCTGGGTATACAGGTGTGAGCCACCTTGCCCAGCTGCCTAGTGTAGTTTTAATCTATATTTATTTATTGAATAAAGTTGCCCATCTTTGCATATGTTTAAAGCCATCAGTATTTCTTTAACTGTAAATTGCCCTTTTGTGTCTTACGTTCTTTTTTCTGTTAGATTGATGTATTAGTTTGTCATGTTGCTAATAAAGACATACCTGAGACTGGGTAATTTATAAAGGAAAGAGGTTTAATTGACTCATAGTTCAGCATGACTGGGGAAGCCTCAGGAAACTCACAATCATGGTGGAAGAGGAAGCAAACATGTCCTTCTTCACAAGGCAGCAGCAAGGAGAAGTGCTGAGCAAAAGGGGGAAAAGCCCCTTATAAAACCATTAGATCTCATGATAACTCACTCCCCATCATGAGAACAGCAAGAGGGTGACCACCCCCGTGATTAAATTACCTCCCACAACACATGGGGATTACAGGAACTATAATACAATTCGAGATGAGATTTGGGTGGGTACACAGCCAAATCATATCAACTAATGATCTTTTCTTTCACTATTTCTAAAAGCTTTTTATATATTAAGGGGATTAATCTCTTGGTGATATGAGCTGCAAAGAATTTTTCCCAGTTTGTCTCTTGTTTTCGGACTTATGGTTAAGTAGTTTTTTTAGTAGAGATGGGGTTTAACCATATTAGTCAGGATGGCCTTGAACTCCCAATCTTGTCATCCACCTGCCTCAGACTCCCAAAGTGCTGAGATTATAGGCATGAGCAACTGTGCCTGGCCGCTTAAGTAGTTTTCAAATCTTTGGTTTGACTTTTAATTTTTAATATTGTTTTCTACATAAAATTCAGCTCTTGAGAATCAGAATTTAGTAACTCATTCAAAGTCTGTTACAGAGCTGATCAGGGCTTATCAGAAGCAAATAACCAGGCCCCTTCCCTCAAGGAAAAGATGCCCCTGTTTTCTGTACCCTCCACTCTTCTCTGGGTGGGCACCTGCAACCAGGATACCATGGTCCCCTGGCATGGTCCCTAAGCCACAGGGAGTGGAAATAGTCAGGTGGCTGGGGGAGCACCAGGATCTCCCCATACTGGCTTTGTGGCCTCAGCAATGTGACCCCCACCCTGTGGAATCCAAGTGAGCATATGCACAACCCCACTATGGGAACAGAGAGAGGCCAAGGGCTAGGAGCCTTCTTGCCTTCACAGGACAATACTCTCTGGCCCTGGACCTTTGGCCCAGGCCAGGCTTCCCACACGCCATGTGACTGGCGGCCACAATGCCTGGGCCCTTGCCTGCTCAGAAGTCATTCAGATGCTCTCACTCTGGTTCAGAGTCCACTAGACCTCTTTGGTCTCGGCCTGAGCTCTGCACTTGGACTTGAGGGAGGGAACCAGCTTCTCTGCCTGGGGCCCTCAACCACCTTTTTTTCCTTTAATCCATCTTATGCGTCAACTTCAAAAATTAAAGAAGGCAACGGATACCAAAAGAAAGTTCGTTTTATCTGTAACATTTGTATACATATATTTCTGTCGTATGTACTCTGTGTCAGACGTGAATACAGCAGTATATCTTTTGAGCTACATGGTTTTTTCCTACAATTTTTCAATATAAATATTAATATATGTCACTACACAGGTGGTTCCCAACCTAGGATGGCTTGACTTAACCATTCTCGGACTTCATGATGGATTTGCTGAGCCATAACCCCATCATAAGTAGCTGTAAATAATTACGTATAAAGGAAGAAATATTTTTCCACGAACAGGGCCAAGAATCCAACATACAGAACAGTGTATAACTTTTTTATCCCCCAAAAGAATAAATTACCCTAAGAACCAAACACCGATTTACAAGTGAAGTTCTGGAAGGCAGCCCATGTGCAGGTTTGTCAGTGGATTGGTGGTACATTTTCCACCTGCTGCTCAGTGCTCAGCTGTGAGAAGGCAGAGGCCAGGTCCCCACGGTGCTCACAAAATACTTCTGGGAACAACTCGCTAATTAAGGAATCATGGAGAAGGTGACCTAATCAAACGCTTTTTGTCCTTCAATGCCCATACATGTGCACATGCTGGTCCCTTGGTCTGGGGTCCCTCTCTGTACTCACTCTCCGAAGCCTGGGCCCTGAGCCAGACCCTTGGGGCAGGGCACCAGGCTGAGGGCCTTTTCACATCCAGATCACGGCCCCTGTGCACTGTTGGTCCTGGAGCATCCAGAGTTCTTCACCACTAGAGCCCCTCACACTCTTCAGCTAGGAAGCCCCCTTTGACCATGACACCCACCATGAGGCCAAGATAATCTTTACACTTTGGACCTTCAAGAAGGGGACAGAGAAGGAAAGAGAAAATAAACTAATATTTACATTTTATATATTTGATCTTCAAACTCATCCCATTGAAGCTGGGGTTACATGAATCCCTATTGGAAGGATGAGGAAACAAAGGCCCAGAAAGGAAAAGGAATTTGCTTATGGTCACATTGTTAGAGGCCCAGGTCTAGAAGAACAGTCGTCGTAACTGTGATGGCTAGCAATTCCTGAAAGCCTCCTACAGGACAGAAACTGCTCAGTGTTTTTGATGTGTGATGCTGCTTCATGCTTGCGATTTCCCTGTGAAGGAGGAATTATCTGCACTAGCCCTGCTAGTTACTGATGGGGAAATAGCTCCTGGGAGGTTAGGGGGCTTGTCCAATGTCGCCCGCTGGTAGAGTGCTGGAGCAGGATTCACAGGTGGGTCTCTGTTGTTCCTGAGCCCACTGTGCCACCTCGATGTCCCCTAAGCCAATTCCCAGGGTTCAGAAGAGAGTGGGAGAAAAGGTGGCCGCGCCTCCTCCTCCCGCCCCCACCAGCTCTCCCAGCTGCTCTGTGTGGGCCAAAAACTCTTCTCTACAAAAGTCAAGTTCTCTGGTTTTCCCTCAAACAAGGAGAGTAAAAAGAGCTGGGTTCAAATCCCAACTCTGCTGCTTATTAGCTGAGTGCCCACAGACAAGCCAGTTGATCTAGGCCTGAGTGTTCGCGTCTGTAAAACGATGACGATGATACCTTTCTCATGGGGTCGAAGGATTTGGCACAGGATAGGTGCTGAATATGTGGGTTTTCTCTTGGTGTGTGGCTGAGACCACACCCTTCATCCACACTGGAGGAGGCTGCTCCTATCAGGATGCAGGTGTCTCCTCTCCTAGCCCAAGAAAGATACTGAGCATCAACCAGTAGGGAGAGGAGGTGCCCTTCCCTTTGGTGTCTGGGCAGGGAGAAGATCTCACCCCCATTTACCTGACAGGTCCAACTGCTTTCGAGTCTATTTTGAATATGGGCTGTATCTGCCTTTCTATGGAGTTCAGGTGAAATTTCAGGAGAAGCTGGTGGTGGCATCAGTTTCTACAATTTACATTCCACACATATGGAGGTAAAGTACCTTAGATAAGAGACCTAGGCCCCAAGACATTTCACATTCCTCTGGTACATAGATGTACTTCTATCCGAATACAGAAGTTTCCCAGATGTGTCTGGCTTTGAATGGAAGACCTTTCTCTGTCATGTTTTTGCTTTCTTATACCAAACATCAAATGGTTTGACTAACCTGCTAAAAATTGTGAGTATTCTCTGGCATTCCAAGAAAAAGATGCTGTCTGCTTGATTTGGAAGTCTTTAGATTCATATAAGGATGTGAGCCTGGCTGGGGAGAAAGGGGAAGGAGACGTGCTATGCAGAGATGCTAGGTTGTAGACAGTATTTATTATCTCACCAGGTCAACTCTTCCAAGTATACAGTCCCTGGACTTTCTCCCTGAAAGATACTACTATCAGACAAAATAGAGTGTTTAAATTTTATATTTTAAGAGCAAAAAAAAATTATATTTTAAGAGTAAAACTTTTATATTTTATTTTATTTTATGGAGACAGGATCTCGTTCTGTCACCTGGGCTGGTGTACAGTGGCAAGATCACAGCATAGCTCACTGCAGCCTTGACTTTCTGGGCTGAAGCAATCCTACTCAGCCTCCCTAGTAGCTGGGACCACAGGTGCACGCTCCCACGCTGTATTGTGGTATTTTTTGTAGAGGGGAGTTTCGCCATGTTGCCCAGGCTGGTGTTAAACTCCTAGGCTCAAGGCATCCTCCTACCTCGGACCCCCTAAAGTGCCAGGGTTATAGGTGTGAGCCAAGGTACCTGGCCCAGAATAGACTTCAAGGGAAAAAGTATTGTTAGTGATAAAGAGGTTCACTACACAATGATAAAGTGATCAAATCACAAGGAAAGTAGGTATGAAACTCCATAACACAATCTTAAATTAGTGTATATAAATTACAGCTCGAAGGACTACAAGTAGAAAAAGACAAATCCACTCTCAGAATAAACAAAAATTTCACATGTTTCAATCAGTTGATAGCAAGTAGACCAAAGGGGAAAAAAAAATGAGCACAGATATAGGCGATTTGAATAAATGGATTCTCAAGTTTAATCTAATGGATATGCATATAACACTGCACCCCTTGTCTGCAAAATACACATTCTTTCTAAGAACATGTGGAGCATTTATGAAAACTGAGTATCGTAAAGCAAGTCTATTCAAAGGTTTACTATCATATATTCTCATTTTCTGGCCACAGTAGGGCTATGAGAAATCAATCACAAGGCATATTAGTCTATTTTGTGCTGCTATAAAGAAAAAGGTGTAATTGCTCGTGAATCTGCAGGCTGTACAAGCATGGCTCCAGCATCTGCTCAGCTTCTGATGAAGCCTCAAGCAGCTTTTACCCCAGGCAGAAGGTAAGGGGGATCATGGCAAGAAAGGGTGCAAGAGAATGAGAAAGGAAGGAGGTACCAGACTCTTTCAAAAACCAACCAGCTTTCGAGTGAACTGACAGAGCAAAATCTCACTCATTACTGCGACGACGGCACCAAGCCATTTGTGAGGGGCCCATCCCCAAGACCCAGATAACTCCCACTAGGCCCACCTCCAACATTGGGGATCACATTTCAAAACATGACATTTGGAGGGTACAAATATTCAAACCATAACACAAGGGTTTCCGAAAATGGTGCTGGAACAACTGGTTATCCTCATAAAAAAGATGAGCCGATTGATTGATTGATTGAGATGAGGGCTCACTCTGTCACCCAGACTGGAATGCAGTAGCATGATCATAGCTCACTGCAACCTTGAACTCTTGGGCTCAAGCGATCCTCCCGCTTCAGCCTTCTGAGTAGTTAGGACTGCCAGCATGCACAACCATACCAGGCTAAATTTTGAAAAATGTTTTGTAGAGATGGGAATCGCACTATATTGCCCAGGCTGGTCTCAAACTCCTGGCCTCAAGCCATCTTCCTGCCTCAACTCCCAAAGTGCTAGGATTATGGGTGTGAGCCATCACACCAACCCATAAGGTGAATTTAGACCCTTAAGTTTACAACACACAAAAATTAATTCAAAATGGATTGTAGACCTAAATTTAAGAGCTAAAACTATAAAGCTTTTAGAAGAAAATGTAGGAAAAACTCTTCCTGACCTCCAATTAAGCAGTTCTCAGATATGACATTAAAAGCATAATTTATAAATAAAAAAATCAATAAATTGGAGTTAATAAAAATTATACACTTTTATACTTTAAAAATCACTATTATGTAAATGAGAAAGATAAGCCACAGACTGGGAGAAAATATTTGCAAAACATAATTCTGATAAAGGTTTTATTTTTTTATTTTATCTTGTTTTTTTGAGATGGAATCTTACTCTGTTGCCCAGGCTGGAGTACAGTGGCGCGATCTCGGCTCACTGCAACCTCCGCCTTCTTGGTTCAAGCAATTCTCCTGTCTCAATCTCCTGAGTAGCTGGGATTAGAGACATCTGCCACCACATCTGGCTAATTTTTGCATTTTTAGTAGCGACAGGGTTTCACCATGTTGGCCAGGCTGGTCTTGAACTTCTAACCTCAGGTGATTTGCCCACCTCGGCCTCCCACAGTGCTGGTATTACAGGCATGAGCCACCATGCCTGGCCTCTGATAAAGCTTTTAGCTGGGCGTGGTGGCATGTACCTGTAGTCCCAGTGACTTGGAAGGCTGAGGCAGGAGGATTGCTTGAGCCCAGGAATTGACTTGAGGCCACAGTGAACTATGATCACATGACAGGCATTCCAGCCTAGGTGACAGAGTGAGATCCTCTCTCCAAAAAACGAAAACACAAAACAAACAACAACAAAAAAAGCTTTTGTATCCAGAATATATGGAACTCTTATAACACAATAAGAAAAAAACAACCTAATTTTTAAAATAGGGAAAAGATTTGAGTAAACATTTCATTGAAGAAGATATATGAATGGTTAATACACACATTAAAAGATGCTCAACATCATTGGTCATTAGGAATATGCAGATTAAAACCAAAATGAGATATCAATTCATACCCGTTGGGACAGCTGTAATAAAGAACACAGACAATAATACCTGTGGGCAGCGCTATGGAGAAATCCGAATCCTCATACATTGCTGGCAGGAAGGTAAAACGGTGCTGCCACTTGGAAAACAGCTTGGCAGTTTCTCAGAAAGGTAAACATAAATGTATCAAGCAACCTAGTTACGGGACTCACAGGCATCTACTCAAAATAAGTGAAACATGTCTACAGAAAAGATTTTGCACAAATGTTCATAGCAGCATTATTCATAAAAGCCAAAATGTGAGTACAAATGTCCATCAACTGCTGAGTAGAAAAAACAAAACGTGGTACATCCATACCACGTAGTACCATTCAACAGTAAGAGGGATTGACTACCGATCCATGCTGCATACGTGGGTGAGCCTATAACATATGCAGAGTAAAATGAGAAAGAAAAGACCACAGATCGTATAACTGCATTTGTATAAAATGTCCAGAAGAGGCAAATCTATGGAGCTGGAAAGCGTATGAGTGTTTGCCTGGGGTCGGAGATGGGGACGAGGATTGACTGAAAGTGGGCATCGAGGTCTCTTGGGGATGTGGAAGTGTTCTAAAACACTTCCATCGTGACATTGGACTGTCACGATGACTGCACAACTCAGTAAACTTACTAGAAACTATTGAAGTGTACACTTTGAATGTGTAAATTATATGGTATGTAAATCATTCCTCAATAAAGCTTGTTTATAAAAGGAACAAAAAGATAACTAGGAAAGCCTATGTTGGGCAGTTATGAAACATACATATTTATACATAATGTGTAAAAATAAAAATTGAGCAGTGGCGAGCAGACAACTACATGTCCTGGGTTTCTTGGTGGCCCAGAGTTGTGGCTTACGGAAGAGGTGAACTGTGGTCTGAGGATAATATGAACTGGAAAGACTTACAAGAGAATGAGGGCCTTCTCCAAGTCCCCCAGGGATGGCTACGGTATTAGTCCGTCATCTCACTGCTATGAAGAAATGCCTGACACTGGGTAATTCATAAAGAAAAGAAGTTTAATTGGCTCACAGTTCTGCAGGCTGTACAGAAAGCATGGCTTCTGGGGAGGCCTCAGGCTCCACCCGCCTCGGCCTCCCAAAGTGCTGGGATTACAGGCGTGAGCCACCGCCTATTTTTTCTTTTGTTACTAGAGATGGGCTTTCTAAAATGTCTTAGTTGTAATTTTTTTCACATGCATGCCCTCCTAATCCATGGTCATCTTTTTTTTCCTTCTAGAATTGTTAGTGATGGTGAATCTGTACAGGTCTGCAGCAGCCTCAATTCTTGCGTCCTCGGAAAAAAGAATTTGACTGAGTGGCATAAGGCAGAGGCAGAGACTGAGGCGAGTTTTAGAGCAGGAGTGAACCTTATTAAAAAGCTTTAGAGCGGGAATGAAAGGAAGGAAAGTACACTTGGGAAAGAGCCGCCTGGGCAACTTGAGAGATCAAGCGTGCCATTTCAGCTTTGACTTGGGGTTGTACATGTTGGCATGCCCCTGGGGTCCTGCGTCCCTTCTCCCCTGATTCATCCCTTGGGGATGGGCTGTCCACATGCACGGTGGCCTGCCAGCCCTTGGGAGGGGAACATGCACAGTGTGCTCACTGGAGTTGTACGCATGTTCACTTGAGACATTCTTTTCTTACAAGCTGAATGTCCTGGAAGGTCATACATCGGTTAAACTCACCATTTTTGCCTCTTAGTGAGCATGCTTACCCCCACTCGCCCAGCTCCTGAGATCTTATCAGGAAGCTGCTGACCACCAGTTTCAGGTGTTTCTATTGGTAGACTGCCGTTCCCTGGCACCAGCTGTGACCAATTATTATTTTAATGAGACAGTTAACAACCACCTGACCATCACTAGATGGTTGCCTGACATTCCTGGTGAGGTAGGGGGAGCCCTCTCCTGCCCTGCTCATGCCGGATTAGCTATCTACTGTAACGAAATGATGGGCCAATTAACTTTTCAAGCTTTGAAAATGCAGTCTTGGAGAGCAGCTTTCTGTGCTGTTCTGTAGTCTTCCACAGTATGTAATCATTTGCTTGTTACAGGAGTGTAATTTATAGGTTAGAGATCATTCCACTTAAACATTAGTAGTCTTTGCATCTCATAGTGTTACAGGATCTTTGGGGTGTCACCTTTCTGACCAGAAACCTCTGTGGACAGTGGTGCCTGTGCCCGAGTTCTTGTCCTGCATCCAGGAAGCATAAGGTACTCAGACAAGTGAAGGGTGAGCAAGATGAAGAGAAGCTTTTTTTTTGACGCAGTCTCACTCCGTCGCCCAGGCTGGAGTTCAGTGGCACGATCTCGGCTCACTGCAACTCCTCTACTTCTTGGGTTCAAGCGATTCTCCTGGCTCAACGTCCTGAGTAGCTGGGATTACAGGTGCATACCACCACGCTCAGGTAATTTTTGTATTTTTAGTAGAGATGAGGTTTCACCATGTTAGTCAGACTAGTCTCGAACTCCTGGCCTTGCAATCTGCCTGCCTCAGCCTACCAAAGTGCTGGGATTACAGGCATGAGCCACCGCACCCCGCCGAGAAGCATTATTGAGTGTCAGGACAACTCAAAGGAGACCCTCGGGGGCAGCTCCTCTCTGTAAGCAGGTCATCTCATCCAGCATTCAGCTCTCAGCAGAGAGGAGGCCCTGGAGAGGGTGGCTGCTTTCTGAAGGCAGGTCCTGGTTGACTTCCCAGCTTTCAGCAGAGAGGGTGGCTCCTCTCTGCAGCTGATCATCCAGTTGCCAGTTCTCTTTCTGTCCTCTCCATCCTCTTCCCTGCTCTGGCTGAGCCCAGGGCTTTTATGGACCTCAGAAGGGAGGAAGTGCACACCAAATGGTCCATAGGCAGCCATGGGCAAGCCAGAAGAGTCACCACAAGTCCCCACTCGGGTCTGCAGGTGGCAGTCAGACTTGCAGCCTTCAGGCCCTACCTGTTAGAATTCAGAGTAGTGATTCTCATGACTTGCTTTCTCTTAAGCTTTGTAACTTTTAACAAGTTAAAGTGTACTACCCTAATAAACTGAATACTCTAGTATCTCAGAGAATATTTGCATTGAGAAAAACTCTCATTCAATGATAAAATAGAGCACTTAAATCTCTGAAAGTCACCACAGAATAAAATTCTTCTTCCCAAATAAATGAACTCAATGTCTGCTATTAAAATAATCCTAAAAACTCCTGACTCTCCCACCAATGTGTGAGTCTTAAACAATATTATTTGTAAGACTAATAAAAGGGGAAACTTGAGATGAAAGATGAGGGATATTTTAAAGTTGAGATTTCTCAAAAAAATTTCTGGGCAACAAAAGCGGCACTCCATCTCAAAATAAAAAAAGAAAGAAAAAAGGAGGCCAAGCACTCCCTTCACAAGCGAGCCGTCCGAATCACAGGTTAGTTAAGGATCTACCTGGGATGGCTAGGTCATTGCATTTTCTGGCCCCTTCCAGCAGCCCGCTGGCATTGAGCCAAAATACACAATTTTGTGGCATTAGTTAACTAGTGAGAAAACCTTAAAAATCATGCTCTTGCCGGGCACGGTGGCTCAAGCCTGTAATCCCAGCACTTTGGGAGGCCGAGGCGGGTGGATCACGAGGTCAAGGGATCGAGACCATCCTGGTCAACATGGTGAAACCCCGTCTCTACTAAAACTACAAAAAATTAGCTGGGCATGGTGGCGCGTGCCTGTAATCCCAGCTACTCAGGAGGCTGAGGCAGGAGAATTGCCTGAACCCAGGAGGCGGAGGTTGCGGTGAGCCGAGATCGCGCCATTGCACTCCAGCCTGGGTAACAAGAGCGAAACTCCGTCTCAAAAAAAAAAAAAAAAAAAAAAAAAAAAAAACATGCTCTTATTACCACCCATTTCATTATCCTCCCATTGTTTTTCCATTTCTAGTCTCTGCTCCCTGGAATTTTGGCATTATTAGTGGTCTCTACTGATAATATCAAAAAGAGCTACCCCAGGTACATGTAAATTATATTAAAGGTAGAAATATACCATGTTGAGTAGTTAGGTTTAAAAGAAAAAAAAAATAAAAATAAATAAGCTGGACAGGGTGGCTCATACCTGTAATCCCAGAACTTTGGAAAGCCAAGGCATGAGGATCGCTTGGGGCCAAGAGTTGGAGACCAGCCTGGGCAACATAGTAAGACTCCGCCTCTACCAAAAAATAAAAAAAAAAATTATCTGGGCATGGCAGCATGTGCCTGTCGTCCTAGCTACTTTAAAGGCTGAGGTGGGAGTATTGCTTGAGCCCAGGAGTTTGATGTTGCAATGAGCTATGATCATGCCACTGCACTCCAGCCTCGGTGGCAGAAGCAAGACTTTGTCTCTAAAAAAAGAAAAAACAAAGTGAAAATAGCAGTCTGCATAATTTTAACGGATCCTATAATGACGCTCAAAATATGTATTTGTCATTCCACAAATTTAAAAACTAATTGAGGACAGCAATTAATTTTTAACATTTCCTAAATGAGGCTACCTTTATTTTTTATACATGCCATTTAGATATTATACTATATTATACTATATATATTATATCTAACTTTAAAAAAAAAACATAAGCCAAACTAAACCCTGCAGATCAACTTTGTTTTTTTGTTTGTTTGTTTTTTGTTGTTGTTGTTGTTGTTTTTAAGATGGAGTCTCCTTCTGTCGCTCAGGCTGGAGTACAGTGGCGTGATCTCAGCTCACTGCCACCTCTGCCTCCCAGGTTCAAGCAATTCTCTGCCTCAGCCTCCCAAGTAGCTGGGATTATTTGTTAACCATTTTAGCTATCTAAGAAAGTACTAATCTTGTTTTTCCTCTTTTCCCCTCAATGTTTTCCTTTTCCTTAAATATACTACTCCCAGGATTCAATTCCTTTAGTCAAGACGTCACAAGTTCAAAAATAAAATTTGAGAAAATACCAAAGGCAAAGAAGTTGTTCATTTTGTTTCAATTTTAAATTAGAGAAGTCTTACTAACAGATGCATTTAAATGTAGGTTCAACAGATAATTTCTTCTTCTCTACTTCTCCCAAATGACATTCAACATTGAAAGCTGTTTATAGCTTGCTATCAGCATTGCTCTGGTAAAGCAGTCAGTATTGAAATCTGTTTGAGATTTTTTAAAAGCCTTTTAAAGTCTAATTTTAGGAGAGATAAATTCAAATGAGTGCCAGAGTATGTATTTTACAAAATGTTCTTGCTTAAGGAGATTTGTTAATTTTTCATTGTTTTTAGTATGCCCAATTGATGTAATAAAAATTTCATTGTCTTAACATAAAGCTTTGATGATTAATTGGGGAAATGCAGATATTGTAAAGCTTTTCGTGAATTTTAAAAGTGCAAAATAAAGAAACCACATTTAAATTAAAATAATGATAGTAATAATAAATCATGGCCAAGTTGTGTTTATTTCAGTTATTCAAGATTGTTACAATGTTTGACAGTAATTTAATATAATTCACCACATTCATAAATTAAAAGAGAAAAATAATTTGAGCAAATGTAACATCTGGCAGGGCACGGCGGCTCATGCCTATAATCCCAGCACATTGGGAGGCTGAGGTGGGTGGATCACTTGAGGCCAGGAGTGTGAGACCAGCCTGGACAACATGGTGAAACTCGTCTCTACAAAAATTAGCCAGGCATGGTGGCTTGTGCCTGTAGTCCCAGCTACTTGGGAGGGTGAGGTGGGAGGATCAGTTGAGCCCAGGAGGTGGAGATTGCAGTGAGCTATGATCATGCCATTGCACTCCAGCCTGGGAGATGGAACCAGACCCTGTCTCAGAAAAGAAAATAAAATAAAATTCAACATAAAAAAAAAAAAAGCAAAACCACTTTTAACAAACTAAGAATAAAAGAGAACTTTCTTAATCTGAAAAAGGACATGGGCAAAAAACCCCTACAGCAATAGCAATACTAATGGCAAAATGTTGAAAGCATTCCTTTTAAGATCAAGACCAAGACCTGAGTGCCTCACATCATGCTTTTATTCAGTTTTGTGCTGGAGGGTTCAGCCAGGGCTGTAAGGTGAACAAATAAGCAAGAAAGCAACACATTTAAATATATATATATATATATATAATATGGTGTAAGGATTGAAATGGAAGAAGCAAAGCTATTATTGTTTGTTGATGATATGCTTAACTACATGGAAACCCTCAAAGAATAAGAGAATTTAGTAAGTCAACAGAATACAAGATAAAGTTGCAATAGTCAATTTTATGTCTACACACTCACAAAAAACAGAAAATGCAATAAAACAGAACATTATTTACAGTAGCATAAAAATAAGATATATGAGAATAGAGCTTTAAAAAGAGATTCAACACTTTTATGAAGCAAAATAAAACTGTGGAAACAAGATCTAAATAAATTAAAAGATATCCTGGTAACAAATCAGAAGAGTCAATATCATAAAGATGTTGATTCTCTCAAATTGATTTAAAAGTTTTCATGCAATTACAATAAAAATCTCAATTTTTTTTCTGGAACTTGACAAGCTTTCCTCTAAAATGTTTTATTGAAGACTAATACATTCCTTTTTTCTTTTCTTTCTTTCTTTTTCTTTTTGAGACAGAGTATCGCTCTTGTTGCCAGGCTAGAGTGTAGTGACATGATCTCGGCTCACTGCAACCTCCACCTCCCGGATTCAAGCAATTCTCCTGATTCAGTCTCTGAATAGCTGAGATCACAGGCACGAGCCACCATGCCCAGCTAATTTTTGTGTTTTTAGTAGAGACGGGGTTTCACCATATTAGTCAGGCTGGTCTCAAACTCCTGACCTCACATAATCCACATGCCTCGGCCTCCCAAAGTGCTGGGATTACAGGTGTTAGCCACCACACGGGGTGAAGACTAATACATTCCTGAAGAAGACAAAGACTTTGCCTGGCAAAGTATTAAAAATTATCATTAACTTACAGTAATTCAGACAGAATGGTACTGACAAAGACATAGACAAAACAACCGATGGGAACCCAAAAACAAATACAAACATATACAGAACTTGATTTTATTTCAGAGCAGCCACTTTAGTTTTGGGTGTAAGGATAGATTTGTCAATACGTGATATTGGACAATTAGCAGATCTTAAAGAAAACATGATATTAGACTCTTACATCAATCTTTAACCAGGTTAGTTAATGACCTGTATGAGAAAAGGAAAGGTATACTACTTTTAGAAATTTACACAGACGAGTAAGTTTACTGGAGAGGGAAGGTTTTTAAAATAAGACAGAGACAAATCATAACAAAAAAGAATGATAGATTCAGTTACATTAAAAGTTATAACTTCTGGGCCGGGCGCGGTGGCTCAAGCCTGTAATCCCAGCACTTTGGGAGGCTGAGGCGGGTGGATCACGAGGTCAAGAGATCGAGACCATCCTGGTCAACATGGTGAAACCCCGTCTCT
>NW_016107637.1:252652-290037 GCF_001604975.1 Cebus imitator | reverse complement strand
AAAAAAAAAAAAAAAGAAAAAAAAAAGTTATAACTTCTGTTTATCTAAAGACATAATAGATAAGTCATAAACAGGGAAACACATATAAACAATAAAAAGTTAATAACCAGATTATATAAAGAATATTTATAATCTATATGAAAAGACAAACAACCCAATTAAAAATAGGCAAATGAACAGCAATTTCACCAAAGAGGAGGCACGAATGACTCACAAACATAGTACAACATATTCAGTCTCAGTAATCAGGAAAATGCAAATTTAAACCACAGTGAGACACCGTTTCACACCTACCAGATTGGCAAGAGTTAAAAATTAGTCAATTTCAAATATTGGTAAGCATGTGGAACAATGGGAACTTTCAGACATTGCAGATGAACATATTAGTTGGTAAAACTGATTTGGAAAACGGTTATCACCTATTAACTTTGACCATCTGTATCATCTGTGACCTAGCAATTCCATTGCCACATATATAACCTACAGAAACTCTTGCACATGTACATTAGTATTCAAGAATGTTTATAGCAGCATTGTTAAGAAGATAGTCAAAAATTAGAAAAAAAACCCACAAATGTCCATAAACAGTAGCTGATTTATAAGTAACATTCCATTCATACTATGGAATGCTATATAACAGAGAAGAAAATTAAATTTTTCAACAGTATTGATGAATCAACAACTCAACAACATTGGAGAATCTCAAGAGCATGGGGTTGAAAGAAAAAAACATTCAATAGCTGGGCATGATGACAGGTGCCTGTAATCTTGGCTACTCAGGAAGCTGAGGCAGGACCCAGGAGCTAGCTGTGCTAAATCCCAAGAGTTTGAGGCTATAGTGGGCTATGATCTCATTGTGAATAGCCATTGCATTTCAGCCTGAGTAACATATTAAAATCCTGTCTCAAAAAATATTGATGTAATTTAATTTACATAAAATCAAAAATAGGCAAAACTAGTATATTAAAACCTATCAGGAAAAGCAGTGGAATGATAAAGCACAATTGAAGGATAAAACACAAAATTTAGGATTGTTGTTACTTTGGGGCAGGAAGAGAAACAAAATTAAAACTCCTCTTTTAAATAATCAGCCTGTGAGATCATTAAGATTTACATTCTTAATAGCAGCCACCCTGAGTTTTATTGATTATAGCCTGGAACCAAGGGAAGCACATGACCCCCCGCCAGAGTGAAATTGCCCTGACCTAACCCCCTCCCAAGGGTCTGCATGCTGTCAGGAGGCAGGGCAGAGCCAGCCTTACTAACTCTAACAGGAGCCAGCCCCTCACCCTGATCTCTGGACTCCAGAGCTAATAGCTAAAGATTCTTAGCACTGTTGCCAAACTGTCTTCCTCAAGTGCCACATTCACCATTAATCAATCAATGATTCAATCAATGCATTAACAAGCCCTAGGAGAAAAGATGATATTTAATTACAATTCAGTGACAGTTCGCTTTTCTTTTTTAGAGATGGGGTCTTGACCATGTGCTTTTTGGCCTCATTGTAGCTTCACGAAGGAAGGAGTCTTTGAGTTAAGAAAGCTGAAGCTGTGGAAGGTTGACTTCCCAAGAGCCTTGGTAGCTGTGAGAGCCCTAGAGAGAAGCAGGGGGCTGAGAAGCAGTGAGTCTGTTCACCACACAGTCTGTTCTGTGCTCACTGTGGTGAGCCCCGGGTGCCTGCTGCCTTAAAGGGCAGAGGCAGACATCAGAGAAGACAGAGCAACAAGGAATCTCCAGCCGCTGATCCTAAGTTCTAACAACCTTACCAGAAATAAGATGTTAGGCATTTTACACAAGAAAGAACAGAAAACCAAGGTTTTACTATGCAAGCCATGCCCAGAGCCGAGTGCCTGGGACAATGTACTAGATACTTTGCTGTGTCTGCCCAGTGTATCCACTTTTCTAACTGCTACTACACACATCTACAGAGTTGCCATAGAAGCAGCAACCGTAAAAAAATGTGACCCCACCCACTGCCCCTACTGGCTGCAGGTGATTGGTCTAAACTGGGCCAATCAGAACCTTCCCTGAGAACCGTGGCACCGAAGTGAAATAGAGATGCTGGTGGCCATGCTTCTTCCCTGTGGACCAGAATAGTAGTGGAGATGGGTTCATTAGAGAAAGAATAATGTAACACAAATGTCACCACCAAATGTAGGCTCTATAAAAGCAGGGAATATTGTCTATTTCTGTTTATTACAGTATTCCAATTGTCTAGAATATGCCTGGCACACAGTAATAATAATAGTAAGGTAGATAGGTAGGTAGATAGATAGGTAGGTATATAGATAGATAGATAGATAGATAGATAGATAGAGATAGAGAATAGATAGATAGTGCTTACTACGATCAGACCACTGTCCTAAGCTTCATACATGTAATTCATTTGCTCCTTATAACAACTCTATAAAGTAGAATATTATTATCTCCACACTCCATATGAGAAAACTAAAACTGAGGCACAGAGTAACTTGCCTACAGTTCCACAAAGAGTAGACGAAGGAGCTAAGATTCAAACACAAGTTCTTTGGTTCCTGAATTTGTGCTCTTAATACCTTATGCCACCTCTCAACATATATGTGTTGAATGAAGAATGAATGAATGGATCAGACATGTAGAAAGGAGAGCTGGTGCGACAGATAATTCCATTAACAATCAATACCTAGTCGAGAGGGTCTTTGCAGCTCAGTTCTGCTCTTGTCCCTGGGCTCTGTGAAACCCATGCTCACCCAGTCTTATAAATGGGACCAGTTTTATGATTCTACAACCTGCGCAGCTGCACAGAGCCCCACACTCAGAAGGGCCCCTGTGCTTGGTTTAATGCTCTATTGTCACCATCACTAAATTCTTAAAAATTTTACCCTTGAACTTGTGTCTTATAAGCAAAGCCTGATGGGACAATGAAGCATGAACACAAACAGAGAGAACACGTGCAATATACGGGCTGCCAATGGTCCTCGCCACTTCATCCTCATACAGCATGTGTGATGCCCCGTGAGCACAGAATTCCGGTAAACTGGCAACGCATGGGAGTTTAGCCAGACTCAAATAGGTGTCAGGTAAGCGTGTTATGTCTACAATTGAGCAAGCAGAGGCACCAACATTCATGAGAAACCTTACTTTTCTCAAACCAGAACTTGCGTCAAACACAGGAAGGAGAAAAAATTGCATTCTAAAAAAGTGCAAACAACCAACCAAGGAATCTTATCATATCCTTTCTTAACTAGTGTTATTCATCTGCATTAGCCAATTGCTTAAACACTGAAAATGATACATCGATGGCAAGGGAATGAGAGGACCACCAGAGTTCCTTTTCCTTTCAATTCTTCCTTACTCATCAGTGAATGAAAGATAGAGAGGATGGACGGATGGAACGGATAGGCATTGAGAAGTGAAATAAAAACAGTTGGGTTAGTTTTGTGCAGCATTTCCACCATCTGTAAAAATACATATGCATGTATGAGCTGCTAAATACAAACTGTATAACTTTGGTGACTCTGCATGTGAGTTAAATACTCTTACATTTGCATTGTAAACTAGCATCGTACAGTGAATGTAAAGATGAATGGCCGGGTGCCGTGGCTCATGCCTGTAATCACAGCGCTTTGGGAGGCCAAGGCGAGCAGATCACCTGAGGTGAGGAGTTTCAGACCATCCTGGCCAATATGGTGAAACACCGTCTCTACTAAAAATACAAAAATTAGCCAGGCATGGTGGTGTACACCTGTAATCCCAGCTACTCGGGAGGCTGAGGCAGGAGATTCCCTTTAACTTGGGAGGCGGAGGTTGCAGTGAACTGAGATTGCACCACTGCACTCAAGCCTGGGTGACAGAGCAAGACTCCATCTCAAAAAAAAAAAAAAAGACGAATGGTAAAGTTCATGCTAATAATTTAAAATTGTTATTTTTATTTACTTAAGAATGTGAAAATTGCAAATAAAAAACATCGTGATAATTTGAAAGAGAGAAACTGTGGAAGAAATGAAGCTGTATATTTTAGTACCTTTGATGCACTTTTTTTCTTGCTTTTTGAAAAAAGGGCCCTACATGTTTATTTTGCAGCAGACCCCACAAATTGTGTTGTCAGCCCTGCTTATAAATTCCCTTTCTACCACAGCCAGCTTGATTTAGTTTCCTAGTATTTACTAACAAAAGTCCTAATTTGGAAACTTAATCTAAACATGCTGGGGGTTTAACTTTATACTTTGCTCTAGCTTTTATATTCAAATGAGAGGAAGTATGATGCAATGTAAAGGCCATGAATTCTAAACTATTTAAGTTTTTTTTTTGAGACTGGGTCTCACACTGTTGCCCAGGCTGGAGTGCCATTCCATCACGGCTCACTGCAACCGCAAACTCCCAGGCTTCAAATGATCCTTCCACTTCAGCCTCCTGAGTACCTGAGACCACAGGCACACACCACCATGCCCAGCGAATTTTTAAAATTCTTTGTATAGACAGGGTCTCCCCATGTTGCCCAGGCTGGCCTCAAACTCCTGACTCAAGCCATCCTTCCACCTCAGCCTCCCAAAGTGCTGGGATGACAGGCGTGAGCCGCTGGGCCCGGCCCTATTTAATTGTGATTAATTTCAATTTAAGTAGTGTGATTGATACTATGCAATTGTACTGCACAGACCTAGAGCTCCCACGCTTCACTGACCCAGTGAATATGGAGGCTCCCTGGCTCCCTTCTAGGTGAAGGTGTCAGAGTACCCAACCAGAGCCTGGTACACAGTCGGTGCTCAACACAGAGCAGCTGAGCGGCTTATGGGCGCCCAGGCCTGGTTCCCATTAAGTGACAGATCTAGACTGGCAGGGTTGGAAGGGAAGAAGGAAGGCATGTGTGTGAGCTGCCACCAGGGAGTCACTTTCCCCCATCCTCTGAAGCAAATGTGGGAAAGGACTAGCCCTTGGCGAGGTCAGGACAGCCCCTTGGTGACTAAGGCTCATAGGAATCCACACCCAGCTGGATTCATTGTCCACAGAAAGCCTTCTCGGAAGGGCCCAGCCTCCAGCAAGCTGGGGTGATGTGTCAGGGAGATTAAGGCGCCTCTGGTATGGCTCTGGAAAGCAGCCAACATACCCCGAGCCGTCATCACGACAGACCCAGATGGGAGCTCACCCAGACAGACCTAAACTCATTTTGACACACAGCGGAAGGCGCGAGGCCTCAGCCCCGATGGCCACTGCAGCCCACCGATGCACTGGGGCTCCCGGAGGCCCTGCTCTCACACCTCTGGCCTGAATCAGGCTGTCCTCTCCTCTCTCCCTTGACTGGCACCCCCTTCCCTGGCTTACTGAGGTCTCTGACTAAACCACATCTCCTCTGGGCAGCCTTCCTATTCCCGCCTTCCCAGGCAGAGTTGACCCCCCAATCATTAATCATTAGCTAAGAAGTCCCCTGCTGCTCCCCCCACAGCATAACCCAGGCAGAGGGCCATGAAGAACAGCTCCACTGCACGAAGCTTCCACAGGGTGGGGCAGCTGCACCTGTGACTTGTGCTCATTTTCGCCACCACAATTTCTCTTCTCTGCTACAGCATCTCAGTCTGTGCAGCCCAAGCCTCCCCAGAAGTATCTCTCAGGCCACCTCCTGCCCATTAGACCACTCCTTGCTCCTCAGGCCATCCCTAGCCCCACCCCCGCCAATATACCCTCCAACTGTGTGAATTCCCCACCAAGGTGTTTTCAAATGACATGGTAACAAGCAGAGACTTCATTTTATTTCCTTGTCAGAGCCACTTAAAAGGGAGCTGGGTGAATCCCCAGCTGGTACCTGTGAAGGGCCTGAGTAAGAGTGAGAAAAAGAAAGCGTATTATTGCATGTAGGGTAATCAGGGAAGGCTTCGAAGAAGAGGGGGGTTTGACCTGTGACTTTAGTGACAAGGAAGGACATTCTAGGCCAAGGAAATAGCATGGGTGAAAGTGTGGAAGCCTGAGACAGGATGCATCGTTCCAGGACCCTGCAGTGGTTTGGTGTCATGGGAGCCAGAGGGGTGACGGAAGGAGGAGGAGGTACTGCCGAAGGGGTGAGAAGAAGCAGGGCGAAAGTGCTTTGTAGGGGAGCATAGACTTGACGCTGCAGGCTGGGGTTTCCCAGGTGTGTTCTCCAAACACCAGGCCCAGGGAGTTCTCCGCTCCAAAGGAGGGGTGGGATTCTGTATTCCCCACTTGAAAATTCCTCCGACACAGGCTGCTATTATAAAGGCTCTCATAGTCACTACCTGGGGCAAGGCACCGGGCCATGCTCTCACCATGTTGCATGCAGCATCATATGACCCTCATCGCCACCCTATGAGCTAGGTACTGTTGTATCGTTCCCATTTCACAGGGAAGTTAAGAAATGTTCCCGAGGCCACACGACTAGTGGATGGTAGAGAGAAGGTTTCAACTCTAGCAGGCTGACTTTGAGCTGGCCCAGAGGAAACAGGCTGCTTAACTTTTTGTCTTGTCCAGCATTTCTCAAATTTCTTTTTATGTAATTATGGAAAAAGTATTTTTCACATCTAGTGACATTGTAAAAGGCAGTTGATTCTTTGTCCGTGGTGAGCTATTACGGGGTTCTGATCGAGGAGACTTGATTTGATTTGCAAATAATCTTAGGAAACTCATTATCAGTCACTTATATTTTAGTGGGAATTAGTCCTTTCTTGGGGTCTCTCCACTTTCTTATAAGCTCCCTGAGGGCAGGTACTGTCTGATTCACTGCTGTGTTCCTAGTGCCCAGGAGGTGTGGCACTCAATGGTGCTGTAAGAGCATTTGCTAGAATGAACTGAAATTCTCCTGTTGAAGACCATAGGAACAGTGGAAAGAAAGGCTGTAGTCTGGGAGGCAGGCGGTAGTAGGGTCAGTGCGTGGTAGAGAGAGAGGAGTCAGTGGTGGCTCTGGAAAAATGTCCTGGGAATCGGAGTCTTGGAGCTGGAGTAGAAAGCAAGACTCGCCTATATCATGGCATGGCTAAAGCCCAGGTCTGGGCTGGGTGTGGTGGCTCATGCCTACAGTCCCAACACTTTGGGAGGCCAAGATGTGAGGGTTGTTTGAGCCCAGGAGTTGATCAAAACACAAATCCAAATACCTACTCTGCATGTTTTCTCTTCTGGGGAGTAACTGACCACCTGATTATTTGGAAAATGAGGCATTTGTTGGAGTCAAAGGTGTAGCAAGAAACTTTTGGTTTTAAGAGTCAAAGTCAGAGAAAAAACACTCTCAGACTTGTATTCACCCCCACCCCCCCCCAAGCTACTGCAAAAAGCAGGGGCTTTGGAAGGTTGGTTTGTTGAAATGAAGTTCCTTAGAAGATACCTGGGCCCATTTCTCTCATTCTAAAAAGGACAAGACTGGAACCCAGAGAGAGCAAGGTCACAGAGCTGATTAAGCTGGCATCAGAATCCTCCCAGTCGGGAGCTCCTTCCATGGCTTCAGAGCCTGTGCCGCAATCCCCTCTCCCCAACCCTCCCCGACACCCCCCCCCCCCCCCCCCCCCCGAGAGAGCTCCCCTTGGCCCGGTCCTCTTCATCCTCTGCCCCTGTGCGCACCCCACACTTTACCTACCGCCCTCACTGCAGACTGCACTTCCCGTTCCCTGCGCCCCCTGTCTGCTGCTAATGAGATTACAGATCCTTGGTGAAATAGACAAGGGTTAATTCCCCCTGGCTTTATAGGGCAGGGCCCCGCAGGCCACAGGAAATAGCAGAAAGAAACCCTTTCATCAAAGCACTAAGTGTGATGATGACCCTAAGAGTCCGTGCCCCTGTTGAGCACACCAGGGTTCAAACTGTGTTTCCAAATATCCTCTGGGTGGAATTTTGTACCAGCCCTAAAAAAGTAGATGCTGTTGTCATCTCTATTTTACAGATGGGGAAACTGAGGTACAGTGAGATCAAATGCTTGTCCGAGGTCACACAGCTAGGAAGTGGCAGAGCTAGGACCTGAATGCATGTGTCTTGGGGTCTGTTATCTTTAAAAATAATAGGCCCAGAGAGCCTGCGGGGTGCCCAGCATTAGGCTTGAAACAGCTCTGAGGCATATGCATCCTATTTGCCTGTGAGTGGCCCAGCCCCCCTGTGAACTCATGTCCCCTGGACTCGAATCTACCTTCCCCACAATACTGCCAAGCACCCTTGAACCTATCTGCCTATTCATGTGGTAGAAACCAGGCTGGCTGAGGCCTGACTTCTGACATCTGTGACCGCGGCCAAGGGACTGGCTCCTGGGGTCTCAGTGTCCCTTTCTGAAAAATGAAGGTGGGAACCCTGGGGTCTGTGGGACGATTCCCTGTGATTAGCGTAGTTAAGACAACCAGCCCAGGCCTGGCCCACAGCACATGCACTCACCCACCTCAGTTTCTTTATCTGGCAAATGGCCGAATGAATAGTACTTATTTCTTGGGATTGGTGTTAGGATTAAATATGCCAGAACATGTAACATTCTTCTAGAATGGCACCTGGGGCACAGTATATGCTTAATTAATGCTGAGGATAACTGGTATCTTACTGTATCTTATTTTCAGTTCTTTCTGGAAGGAAGCAGGGGTAAAGATCAAACCAACCAAGCAAATGTTCCTCTTGTTCCTCCCAGTACCTGGTCCACTCAACTGTTTAAGAGGAGCACTTGGCTTTGAGGGCTGAACTCCCAGGTCACGTGGTCTGCTCTAATTTCCCAGGCCCTAATCTTCTCCCAGCTCCTAATGATGCAGCTGGTAATAGGATTGTGGCTTCCCTGCAGGGCGGCCACACAGGCATGGCTGTGGGGTTAGCGACTGGTGCTTAGCACCTCCGACCACCTGCCTGCTGAGGGGCTAGAGCCCTCAGCCCAGACCCTGTGCCCCAGCCAGCCTCCCGTACATGGAATGGTGCTGTGCCCCTTGCCAACAGGCCAGGCTTGCCATGGTGCCGCGTGCCATCCTGGCGCGAGGGAGGGACGTGTGCAAGCAGAACGGACTACTCATCCTGTCTGTGCTGTCTGTCATCGTGGGCTGCCTCCTCGGCTTCTTCCTGAGGACTCGGCGCCTCTCACAACAGGTCAGCCACCTACAGCATCTCGGGGTCCCTGTCCAGGAGGGGTGTGTGGACCTGAGGGATATGGGGTCCTATTCTCCCAGCTCCCTGGTGCCATGTTAGTGTATGGGTCCCTCTGCCCCTCTGGGTCCCAGTTTTCTCATCTGTAACATGGGAGTGATAAACACCTTGCAAGACTAGAGGGAGGAACCAGTCACGTGGCTGGGAGTGATTACAAACCCAGCACCACCAGGTGAGGAGAGGCGAGGGTACCTCATGACGACAAACACAGGAGCGAGAGCTACTCTGGGGCAAGAGGGGGTCTTGTATGAGTTCAAACAGGCACCAGAGAACACCTCCTAAAGGCTACTCAAGTGACAAGAGATCCAGGAAGGGTGCTCTAGGCAGAGGTGAGAGCAGGCAGCAGGTGCGGGGGCCAGAGCACAGGGGCCAGCAGGCCCGTAGGTTCTGTCACCATGCGTGGGCTTGCAGCAACCATGAGACGCTTTTGGGCAGAAGAGTGACAGGCCAGTCTGAGCTTGGGAGACCCCTCAGCTACTGAGTGGAGAGGGGTGGTATTGGGGCAGGTAGGGGGCCGAGTAAGGGGCAGCATGGGGGAGACGTGGCAGTGCTGACGAAAGAGGCAGATACGAGAACTGTTTTCAAAATGGGGAAGCTTCAGGATGTGGGGGCCGATTGGATGTGGGCTGGGGGACAGGGAGGCAAGCCAGGGCCTGGGTTTCCAGCCTGTGTAACAAGGAGCCCCTTTCCCTGTCAGCCCCCATCTCCTACAGGAGAGGGAGGGCTTCTCCCTTGGTGTTCAAGAAAGAAATCATTGTTCAACTGGGAAGCAAGGCTCTATCGAGGACTAATGCGGTGGGGGATAGGTGTCAAGACCTCCTGGGGAGAGAGATGGGACTCAACCACAAGTAAAACTAAGTCGAAGACAGCTGGAGATTTATAGCCAGTGAGCAGAGGGAGGGGGTCGGGGCCAGAAAATGACTAGAGGAGACATCAGGGGAGGGGGATTCTTGCTGAAGGCAGGCCAGAGCGATCAGACATTGATCCGGGATGAGGAATTCAAACCAGTATCGGGATGCTGAAGGGTGAGGGATCCTCACTAAACTGATTTGGCAGGACTTTTGCTACAGCTGGAGACTATGCAGGCTGAAGACAAGCCCCAAGGACGAAGCCTAGTGGAAAAGGGCGCTCAGAGGAGCCTGCGTAAAGTGTGGTCGAGGAGAGAGGCTTTGTCAATGGGCTCCTGGAAGATTTGCTATTCCCAAAAAGTCCTCTTCCCACAGCTCACTGATGTCTAATGCTATCTCTACAACTGGGGTCAGCCATTAGACTTAGTCTTCCATTAAAAGGAAAACACCCACTCCTGGAGAACGGAGCCATGGCTAGAGTGACCCTGTTAAGCCTCGAGCAGTTATTTAGGAAGCAGCATGGACTCTGGAGGTAGAGGAACCCTGAACTTTCACTCTGCTAGCAAATGGCTGGGCAAAATCCTCTCTGGGCCTCAGTTTCCTTATCTGTAAAATGGGATGTGGGGCAGTATATGTCTACTAGAATTGTTATAAGGAATAAACCAAGGATTCGTTGGTGCCCAGCATACAGTAGATGCTTACTACATGTTACTTCTCCCTCCCTCCCTTATCTACCTGTTCAAGTCCTACCTACAACAGGAGCCATCTCATCTCCCACAGCTGATGAAAAGTAACTGTGACTGCACTGCCAGCCGTCTGGCTTCAGAGCTGGTTATGTGGCTGTGTCTTTCTCCCACCAGGGTGCACACTGTTCAACAACACATGGGTTTTTTGTTGTTTTTTTAACCAAAATGTGAGCCTAGCCCTGTGTCAGGCCCAGAGAGAACACTCAAATATTTGCTGCATTAAACTGGCAATGGAACAAACAATCTGCAATCTGTTCTCTTTAATTTTCCTCAGCAACAAAAATATATCTCCTGCAGGAAGATTATTTTGTGAAAACAAATTGGAATGCCTATTGTTAAAAGCCAAACTCATCTGGGGCCTCCTTTGCCAAAGCTGCCTTTCCCATCTGTTTGGAAATGCAAATGTATTCCGGTCTGGATTAACCTGCCAGATAAATTGAAGGAAGGATGTAGAGTCTTAGAACAATTATTTGGCAGGAATTGGCTTTCTAGGCATCTTACTTCAAAATCCGGGATTTCTCTGTTTGATCTCTTTGCCTGTGACTCAGAAACTAAACCCTTCTTGTTTCGTAAGATTATGCAACAGGCAAAAATTATAAACAATTTGGAAAATGGTAGAATGTTCTGTTTGTGAAAAGAACTTACAAAATCACAGGATTTTATCTTGGGATATGAGTATCTCACTTAAAACTACTGAGCATTTTGAGGCTTCCAGTTAAACCATGGCGAATCACAGTTGTATCCATTTTTTTCCTCCTCCCTAGAATTCCACTAACATTTTAGTAACGGGATTTTTAAAGAAAAAACCACCAAGAATAAAGAGAATATAAAAGGAGACAGTCGAGAAAAGAAATCGAGAGGCTATAACAAATTAGACAACATGGAGATGGATGGAGCTGAGGATTTTGTTCAGTGGAGCACAGAAATCTGAAATCTTAGTCTGTGGAAGTTGATAGCAAGTCAGTTTGTCTTGTAAACTCCAGAACATAAAAGAGCAAGATGCTGACTGACTTTCGGACGGACAGCCCTCACGGCAGGGGGACAGGTGCTGATCTGGTTTTTGCACTGGGGCTGGGTGGGATGGTAGAGGAGTCTCCTTTATAGCAGAGTTTAGAGATCTTTTCTCTGAGGCTTCAGTGACAGAAGCCTCTTCCTGCCTTTGGCTGGGAAGGAGACGGTGCCTAAGCTCAGCACTAAGAGGATGGGGTTGGGGTTGAAAGCCCGGCAGGGTTTGGAATTTTGTAACCAGAGCAGTTAGACCCCTATGTCCCTTCCGCTTCAGCTGGGGGACTCATCCACCCATCTCTACCCCCTTCCTGACCCAAGGAACCAGAGAAGCTGGACTTGGGGGCATTGGGCCACCCCTGTGTGTGCTGGGGAGAGGGCTGTGCTGCAGCATCTACTTCAAACTAATTAGCAGACATCTGTGTCTGAGTGGGGTCCCCAGCATGGCTTCTGATCGCTGTCAGCTGGGCTTAGGCACCTTCTCATTCCCCAGCCAAAGGCAGGAAGAGTCTTCTCTCACCGACACCTCAGAAAAAAAAAATCTCTAAATTCTGCTGTAAAGGAGACTCCTCTACCATCCCACCCAGCCCCAGTGAAAAAGCCAGATCAGCACCTGTCCCCCTGCCCTGAGGGCCGTCAGTCACTTGACACGCCCCACTCATACACGCAGGCGTTTAGCACTTCAGACTTACACATGAGCAGAAAGCCACGCCACCGGAAATGTGAGGAGGCTGCCAATGTGAAAGAGGGTAAATGCAGAGAAAGGGGCCTCTAATGAGAGAAACAAAGGGGAAAGGGGGTCTCTAGTGAAGCAGAGACAATGTGGGGAGGAGAAGGAACCTCTGTAAATCTCCTCTGAAGCTTTCCGGAGCTGTGAGTGAAGATATAGTTACCATATAACAGAGGGGATGCAAAAAAGAAGGAACAATCAGAGAACAAGAAATAATCTGGGGAAATTAAAAATAGAACTGAGATAAAAATGTGAGTAGCTGCCCAACACATAGGAAAGATAAATATTCGAAGTGTTGGAGACCCTAAATACCCTGATTTGAACATTACACAGTGTATGTAACAATATACCACTGTACCCCATAAATATGTACAAATATTGTAATAGAAAATTTCTGGCCAGGCCTGGTGGCTCACGCCTGTAATCCTAGAACTTTGGGAGGCCAAGGTGGGCGGAGTGCCTGAGCCCAGGAGTTCAAGACCAGCCTGAGTAACATGGTGAGACCCCATCTCCAAAAAATAATAGTAATAATAATAATGTCAATAACCAAGATAAAGTCGTAGAAATCTCCCAGAAACTAAAACAAAAAGAAATGAAAATAGAAAAAGAAAATATAAAAAAATTAGAAGGTTCAATGTCCAGCTATCTAATGACACTTTTAGAGAGAGCTCGCAGAAGAAAAATTGAGGAGAAATCATTTGCAGAGAATCTAAGCAGTTTCTCAGAAGTGAAACGTAAGCATAGCACTGTCAATTTTGTTTAAAAAAGAAAGAAAACCCCATACTATGGCACATCACCATGAAATTAGCGAAAAGTGGAGATAAACAGATGATCCTTGGATGGTTCTGGTGGAATAAAACTGACCTCATCTACAGAACAGGAAATCAGAATGGCTTTGAACACCTTAAGCCACACTGGAAGCTAGAAGACAAAGGAGAAACACCTTCCAAACCTGAGGGGAAATTATTTCCAACTAAGAAACTCACACACGGCCAGGGTATTATCAGAGGTAAAGGTAGAATAAGGGCATTTTTACTCATGTAAGGACTCAGAAAAATTTCTCTCCCATCCACTGTTACTCAGAAATCTACCTAAGGAGATGTTTCAGCGAAACAAGGAAGTAAACCAAGAAGACAAGGGATCCCAGAAACAGGGGACCCTCTAAAGGATAAGTCCCAGAATGACAGTCAAGAAGAGAACCATGACAAGCACTGGGCCTAGAGAGCAGCCGGTCCAAACTGGGCAGGAAGGTGGAGAGCTCGTGGACCAAGGTCCCAGGCAGGATAAGAGAGAACCCACGTGCTTGAGAGAGCAGAAAATACTATTGTTAAGTAGTTTAGTAGACATGTTAAGATGTTTGCAAGAAATTAATGGGTGATTCCCAGAAAACAAGACATAAAAGTCAGTCAATTAACTTTAGGCTACAAGCAAGGAGGCATGGTTGTAGTACATTACTTGGCTCAAAGGTAAACACTATTTGACAATCAAAACATTATAAATTTTGACTATTGATTTACCTAAAAATTGATATAAACATAATGGTGAAATGGGTGGAGAGAAAAGGAGTAGGAACTAAGTCCTTACCAATCATGGCAGGGCAGTCGATAGATGTCAAAACAATGAATCAAGAAATAGCATTATGACCATATTATTTAGAAATAATGATACTGTGGGAAACAGCTGCAAGAGTTGAGCATGTTCACTACCAGGAAGTTGAAAGACAGGGATAGGGAGAGGTGAGGAAAGAGTTGCCTTTTGATCAGTAGAGCACCTTTTCTTTTTTTGAGACAGATTCTCCCTCTGTCACCCAGGCTGGAGTGCGGTGGTGCAGTCTCAACTCACTGCAACCCCCTCCTCCTGGGTTCAAGCAAATCTCATGCCTCAGATTTCTGAGTAGCTGGGACTACAGGCATGCACCACCACATCCACCACAGCCAGCTAATTTTCGTATTTTTGGTAGAGACAGGGTTTTGCTATGTTGGCTGGGCTGGTCTCGAACTCTTAACCTCAAGTGATCCCCCCACCTTGGCCTCCCAAAATGCTGGGATTATAGGCATGAGCCACAGAACCTGGCTATTAGAGCACTTTTAACTTAAATAATATATACTTATGGAGGCCAGCCACAGTGGCTTGCGCCTGGAATCCTAGCACTTTGGGAGGCTGAGCTGGGAGGACTGCTTGAGTCCAGGAGTTCAAGACCAGTCTGGGCAACATAGTGAGACCCTGTCTCTACAAAAAATACAAAAATTAGCTGGGCTTGGGGGCACACATCTGTGGTTTCAGCTACTTGGGAGGCTGAGGTGTCAAGATTGCTTCAGCCTAGGAGGTGGAGGTTACAGTGAGCTGAGATCATGCCACTGCACTCCTGCCTGGGTGACAGAATGAGACCCTGTCTCAAAAAACAAAACAAAAAAAAAGAATATATACATGGACTAAAGTTAATTAAAAATACTAGTCATGGTGGGCATATTTCTTTAAAAAGCAGATTTTCTGGTGCATTGGAAGTGGTAGCAGAACAGCACTAGGAGGCCCGATTCCTGGTCCTGAGCTGTGGTTAACATTGGGTGGGCCTGTGGCCTCCCTCCCGAGGTTCAGCTTCCTCATCTGTCACATGAGTGGGCGGGGCTAGAAGCCTCAGATCATTAACCAAGTATGTTTGGCTTTGATTTTTAAAAAAGTTGCAAGTACAAAAATTTAACTTGTATGATGTTTGAAAGTCCATTCGCCTGCCTCACCCACAGCCTCACCCTCTCAATCAGGAAAGCGGGCCCCATGCCAGGGTTGCCAGAAGTAGCAAAACTGAATTAAGTTAAAAAATTTTAAAAACAGCACACCCAGATAAACTGGAGTTTCAGATAAACAGCACATGTTTTTAATATAAAAATGAGTTACATGTTGTTATCTGAAAGTCTGGGCTTAGCAGTCCTTCTTCAGTTGTCAGATCCTGGTCATGGGAGACAGCTTATTGGGCAAGGAGTTGGTGCCTTAGTCAAAGATCCGTGGACAGGCTGGAGCCAGTGGCCTAGGAAGGGGTCAGGCGTAAGAACTCTGCCCAAAGGGGCTCTTTCTACTGTGTGGTGTCGCACCCATCCAATCCAATCCTCCCTCTCTCAGCATTTTAGGGGAGAAGCGCTAGAGAATGGACCCAAAACAGATAGAGAAACTGAGTTGCAAGAAGGCCATGGTCTGCTTAGGAGTGGGTATCCTCACTAGCTAGGCTGGGAGCTTCTCGGGGCAGGAGCCCTGCCTAGTTCATGTTGGGGTACCCACCGTGACGCCCGGCACGGTGTGGGTTGAATGAACGCGTGAACAGTACTCGGCTCTGTCCTTGCCATCTGCCACATGAGAGAGATTTTATTCCACGGCTAGGCAGATGCGTGGTGCAGATGGGAGGAGAGCTGTTATTTGCAGGATTACTGAACATTTACTATCATCTGGGCTCTGTGCTAAGTGCTTGCGTGCATTCTCCAGTTTAAGCCCCGCAATGACCCTGCGAGGCAGAGTGGTCCCCCCTTATCCGCAGTTTCGCTTTCCGTGATTTCAGTTACCCATGGTCTGAAAATGGGCGAGAACAGTATTGTAAGATATTTGAAGAGAAACCACATTAACATAACATTTATTACAGTATGCTGTTCTAATTGCTCCTTTTAGTTGTTACTGTCAATCTCCGTGTCTAATTTATGAATTAAGTTTTATCACAGGGACGTACATATAGAAAAATCATAACGTCCACAGGGCTCGGTCTCTGTGGTTTCAGGTACCCACTGGCAGGCTCAGAACATGTCCCCTGAGAATAAGTGGGGACTACTGTACTTATTACCCTCATGTTACAGATGAGAAAAATGCAAAACTCAGAGTGTTCACAGAAGATGCTTAAGGCCACACAGCTTGTGGGGCATTGGTTGGGGGGGTGTTTACTAGGATTGGAACCCAGGTCTGTGGCTCCAAAGCTGGTTCTTTCTCCATGGACTCTGCTGCCATGTGCTAGACAGGGGAGTCAGATGGGGTAGTGCCTCACAGGCTGTAAAGAATGGAGCCACTGTGCAGTCTGTGTCTCTGCTATAACCCCAGTTCTTACTGTGTTTCCAGGAAATTAGTTACTTCCAGTTCCCTGGAGAGCTCCTGATGAGGATGCTGAAGATGATGATCCTGCCACTGGTGATCTCCAGGTGAGAGTGGGAGCTTTGGCCAGGCGGTCCGGAATGAGGAGGGGATAGGATGGCTTCTGCTCCTGCTGTGGGTGGCTGGACAGCAACCACAGGTCCCGGGAGGAGTGTGACTGTGGGGCCATTATGGGCAGTGCCGTGGGATGCTGGCTTCTGAGTCATTCAGTTATCGGTCCCATCCAGTAGAATTTTTAGTGGACAAAACAGGTGATTTGGAGTGATAGGACATGACCTGACTCCAAGATAGCTGAAGGCCAGAAAGCTCAGAGATGGCTTCGCAGAGGAGGGGCTGTTCATGATGACGAAGCAAGGCCTGAGAAAAGAGAACTAACTCTGATGACACTCCAGTGATCTTATCCTGACTCGGCTGTGTACTGTACTGCCTGTGTAACCTTGGACACATTATCTCACTTCTGTAAGCCTCAGTCTCCTCATCTGTAAAATGGGGATAACAACACCTACTTCAAAGGGTTGTCATGAAGACTATATACTTGAGCACTCAGGAGGTTGCGTCTTGGGGACAAGGGAGGGATGGCAGGAGATGAATTTGGAGGGTGAGCTCTTGCCCAGTCATGAAAGACCTTGAACACCAGGCTGAAGAATTCAGGTCTCACCCAGTAGGGTGGGGACTGTGGAACTCCTGAGAGACCACTTGGTCCCTTTCACGGATGTGCTAGGTGACCTTGAGCAACCCTATCCCTGTCCAGGTCTCAGATTTTCCAGATGTATAGTGAGTGGCTGCTCCAGGTGGTGTCTAAGAGCCCTGTGCTCTGAGGCCATGAGAAATCTTCATCTTCCGGGACTCCCTGCAGAGAGGAAACTGGACCAGCCTCTGCATGGGCTCTGCCTCCCTGCCTCCCTGCTGCTGAGCAGTGAGCCAGCTCCTCAGCCCTCTCCCCTTTGCGAAGTAGAGATAATCCCCAGGCCAAGGGCACTTTGTGTTTTCTGCACAGAGGCTCTTGCAAGCAGCATCTAAATCTCTCAGGGCTCAGCCTTCAAGGCTCTGCTGAAATGCTACCTCCCTCAGGAAATGTTCCCTGACTGCTCAACTCACTATAGTTACTGTCTCCTCTTTCTGCATCTTTTGAGTCATTCACTGAACTGGTGACTCTGTCAGGGTCGGCAGTCCTGTACGTTGCGGAATCTGTATGACACGTCCAGTTCTTCAACACGGTCTCTCGCCCTCGTGAAGCCCCCTTCCCTGTGGACTCACGCTCTTCTGACGTTTTGCCTGCTCTCTGCCCCTCCATCCTGGTCTCTCTCCTTCTACTCAACCTCCAGATGTTGCAGTTTCTCCAGCCTTTTCTCATCTCATCTCATAGCTTTAATAGGCCACCTACAAGCCCAGCGCTCCCAGATGGAAATCTTCCCAGACCTCTCCTCTAAGCTCCACACTTCATTAACCAATGGCCTATTTGACATCTCCACTTGGATGCTTCACAAACATTTCAAGTTTTCTTTTGTTTTGTTTGAGACAGGGTCTTGCTCTGTCGCCCAGGCTGGAGTGCACAGGCACAATCTCAGCTCACTGCAGCCTCGACTTCCCAAGTTCAAGTGATCCTCACACCTCAGCCCCCCAGCTGGGACCACAGGCACACCACCACACCTGGTTACTTTTTGTGAGAGGCGGGGTCTTACGGTGTTGCCCAGGCTAGTCTCAAACTCCTGAGCTCAAGAGATCCACCCGCCTTGGCCTCCCAAAGTGCTGGGATTACAAGCAGGCGTCACTGCGCCCGGCTCAAGTTACCCAGCAAATTGCCTCCTTTTCCTGTTTTCTTCGTGTCTGCAAATGGCATCTCCATCACCCAGGTCTTCCATCAGGCCCGTCATTGGCTACTCCCTTTCTCTCAACCCCGCAGCCTCATCCGCAAGGCTAGCAGATTCTGCCTCCTGTCGAAGGTAGCTTCCTCCCTGCCCTACAGGCCCAGGAACTCTCTACTCACATCTGGATTCCACAGCAGCCTCACGTGGTCTCCTCACCTCACTTCTTTTCTCCCCACCCCACCGGCATCGATTCCACCCAGTGGCCAGAAGGATCTCGAGAAAAGTGGATAGGGCCCTGCCCCTCATTTACCTTCAAAGGCTTCCACGACGTGGAGGATCAACCTGCAGACCGTTAGCCTGGTCTAGGAGGCCCTGCGTGATCTGCCCTGCTCACCCACCTCATCCATGTTGCACCCTCTCATCCCACCAGCCTCGAGTTCCCTGAGCCGACCAAGCCCTCCCCACCTCAGGGCCTCCACACGCTGTTCCTTCTGCTGGAACGCACTTCCCCAAAAACTTACGTCTCTTCTTCCTCCTCTTTCTTTCCATCTCAGCTTGCACATCCTCTTCTTAGGAAGGCCTCCCCACCGGCCCCTGGCTCTCCCTCACTGTGCCCTGTTCCCTTCTGGCCACAGCACATATCACATGTTGTCATGCCACATGCATTCACTCGTCACTTATTTATCTTCCACTGCGCTGTAAGCTTTGCTAAGTTAAGGACGCTATTCTGTCTAGATTCAACTCTGGGTTGTCAGCACCTAGCCAAGCGCCTGGTATGTAGTAGGTGCTCATGAATACTGCTCAAGTGAATTAATGAATGAATCCAGCAATCATGCGTTGTGCTTTCTGGACACTTGGCCCTGTGCTGGGTGAGGCAGACACAGAGATGATGGAGAGACTGTCTCTGCCCTTGAGGTGTTCACTGAGTGCTGGGCAACTCACAGGAGAACAGCCAGTCATTGCAGAGCTGCGTGATCGCACTGGTAGGGGAAGCCGGGACCCGGGGCAGGCGGCTCTGTCCGCCCTTTCCTGCCAACTGTCCTTACTGCCCTGGCACTGTCCCTCTCTCAGAACAGAGGCTCCTCAGAGGCCGCTGTGTGGACCCTGGAGTCACACAGCCTGGCCTTGCTATGTATTAGCTGTGTGGCCTTGGACAAGTCATTCAAAACAAAACAAAACAAATCCTGTTCCGAAGTCAGAGGTCTGGGTCCTCGACCCGCCTCCACCACAAGCAATCATGTGATCTGGGGTGAGGCCCCAACACTGGGCCTCTTTACCCAGCAACAAAGGGCCACCCAGCTCTCCACCTTCTGGCTTTCAAACGCCTGGTCTCCCTCCACCAGACCCAGTGTTCTCTTGGCTGGAAATGGCATGTGGTATGAACTTGAGAAAAGCCAGGACGTGTTCGCACATTTTGTATGTTTATTATAGAGTTTGGACTGGCGCAGAGCAACCGTGTCACTGAGAAATGGAAGTGCTTTAACATTTTCCTACCAATGGAGAATTAAACCTTCATGGGGGAAAATGACGCATTTCTGAGCCCTAAAGCCTTGGTTCCTGAACGCTTCCTCCTTCGGCCTCAAACTGGCCTATTATCCATGCATCTGTCCATCCATGCTGTCCCCCGAGCTCTTGCTCCTGGCCAGCCCAGGGCTGGGCGTCCCTGCCCTCGAGGAACAGCCACTCTGGTGCGAGGTTGTTACTCAGGGCAGAGCAAAATCACCAGAGCTGCTTGGAAAAATTCAGACGTCCAGCCTGACCCTGGGCTGACTGAACCAGAAGCCCAAGGGGCCCAAGCAGGGGTTTGCTTTCAGAGCTGGAAAGTGTTCTGAGGATTTTAAACCACCTGATTGTTCTGGCTCCACAATCAGACCTTCTGGCTCCACAGCGCAGGAGCCCAGCAGAAAGCTGTGGCACTCCCATCTCCAGGGGCTCCACGCTGTGACCCAGGAAGGCAAGGGTTTTCTGCAGCATGTCCTGGCTACAGGGCAGTCGAGTGAAAGATCGGGGGAGGTTATATTTGGGCTCACCTGTTTCCAGTTCCAACCACCTACGGGTCTGGGCCTTGAAGCCTGGCTCCCATGACATCTGTTCCCACCTATTCTCCAGGACAAACAGCCACTTTTTCCCCACGCCAAGCCCTGGAACCAGGCTGGTCACCCATTAGTCCCACAGCTTGCCACAGGGGTCTGTCCCCACACTCCTGCTCCTGCCCAGCCCCTGCCATGCACACCCTTTTTTAATCAAAGTCTCACTCTGAATTCAAGACGTAGCTCAAGGTTCTGTGTGGGAAGTCCCTCCACCTCCCCATTTGTTAGTAAAATGGATGGTGACCTGTCTCCAAAGCTGACGCTGTGTGTGACCTGCATGAGCTGAGTGTCCTTAGCACAGTGAACTTGTGGTCACAACTGGCGTGCCACACAATGGGGGACAGACATCTTTTAGTCCAATAGTGACATCTATGTGAGCAAACAAACTAGCATCCCTATCCGGAAGACCCCTTCATCTCTCTGAACAAGAAGTGCCCCTGTCAAGGGGTAGGGCTGCTGACATGGCCCGGGTCCTGTGCATCTTTGTTTTTGTCTGAGATACCGGGAGGGGATCGGGTCACTGGCCCCCTTGTCTTTCACACTGACCTCTGCCCTGTGCCCAGTGTCACAGCTTCATTCAGAGGATGGAGATCTAAGCAAGGAGCAGAGGGAAGTGGTGGGGTGTGAAGAAGTGTGGGTGGCTGCAAGGGTGGACGTGAGGGCTGAAAGGCCCCTGGGCTGCCATGGAGGGCCACCTGCTGGGAGACAGACAGTCACAGGCACACCTTGCTCCAGAGAAAGGAGGCCCAGTGGGAGGGCAGCAGGGCCGGTGGGGGTGGAGCTGAGTCCAGTCACTCTTCCCACAACCTGGCATCTTCCAGCTGTGGGCTCTTTTTTCCAGAACTTTTCCAACCCAGCCCCTGGCCCAAGTCCCCCCTCAGAGAGGTGCGCCTCAGTCCAGCTGAGTGCAGCCCACGCTTGATCAGGGGTGGCTTCATCTGTCACAAAGTGGCGGGGGAGCAGGCAGCACAGGCGGGGGCGGCCAGGATCTGCAAAGGGTACAGGGCAGGAACAGGGCTCTGGAGTCACTCTCTAGACATGCAAACGTAAACAAGCCTTTTAGCATCTGAGCCTCAGTGTCCTTATCTATAAAGTGGGAAGAATACCTTCCTCATGGGGTTATTATGAAAAGTAAATAAGAGAATGTATGTGAAGACCCAGCATGGCTCCTGGTACACTATGGATGTCCCATGTTTTTGTTGGTTTTTTGTTTTGTTTTGTTTTTGAGACAGAGTCTGTAGCCTAGGCTGGAGTGCAGGGGCATGATCTCAGCTCACTGCAACCTCCACCTCCTGGGTTCAAACAATTCTCCTGCCTCAGCCTCCCAAGTAGTTGGGATTACAGACACCCGCCACCATGCCTGGCTAATTTTTGTATTCTTAGTAGAGATGGGGTTTTGCCATGTTGACCAGGCTGGTCTCGAACTCCAGATCTCAGGTCATCGACCCACCCTGGCCTCCCAAAGTGCTAAGATTACATGCACGAGCCACCATGCCTGGCAGATGTCCATGTTTTTCTAATTTATTAAAGCATCACCAGGCTCCTCAGTGTCATGAATGCTCCCCCAGCCGGTGGCCACCTCTGTCCCTGCTCTCAGCAGGCAGCCCCTTGGATGGCCTCTTCCATCTTCATGGTTATAATTAGTACCTGAAGCTCACCTGTCCCCTGCCCTGGAAAGCCTCCCTTGACTGAGGCACTCTTGGATGCTCCCCTCAACACCCATGCCGACTGTGCGGCACACCCCGCTCCACCTGAGTCGTGCACACCTGCATGTCCCTAGGGCCTCCGCAGGGGCCGGGACCCGCCTCTCCAGGATGCACTCACTTGGTGCCCAGAGCCATTCCTTGTGCCGTGACAGTCAAAGCCTCCTTATCTTTCATGAATTCCGATTCTTCTTCTTCTTTTTTTCAATTGAGACAGGGTCTCTCTCTGTCCCTCAGGCTGAAGTGCAGTAGCATGATCACAGCTCACTGTAACTTTGAACTACTGGGCTCAAGCAATCCTCCCAACCCGGCCTCCCAAGTAGCTGGGACTACAAGCACACACCACCATGCCCAGATAAGTTTTTAAGTTTTTGGTAGAAATGGGGATCTCACTATGTTGCCAAGGCTTGTCTCGAATACCTAGGCTGGAGGAATCCTCCTGCCTTGGCCTCTCGAAGTGCTGAAATTACAGGCGTGAGCCACCACGCCCAGCCGAATTCCTAGTCTTACTGCCTCTTGCTTTTCTCTGCCCTTTGCTCCTACAGCCAAGCAGCCTTCACGTCACTTCCCATTCTCACTGGCATTCCTTGCTTCAAGTAGTGCCTTCGGCTATCTCCGGGCTCTGTGTGTGTGTGTGTCGTGCGTATTCATTTTCCATTGCTGTGTAGCCAATTATCACAAACTTAGTGATATAAACACCAATGTTGCCTCAGTCCCTGGGTCAGCAGTCTGGGTGGACGTGGCTGAGCCATCTGCTCAGCGTCTCAGGCTGCAATAGAGGTGTCCGCTGGGCTCCATTCTCATCTGGAGGCCCAACCAGCGAGACTCCGTCTGCATGCTCCCTCAGGTCTGAACAGAAGTGATTCCCTGTGGCTGCTGCCTGGGGGCCCAGCATTGACAGCTGTGCAGTGGAGCCACTGAGGTCCTAGAGGCTGCCTGCAGCTCCTGGCCCGGCTGGCCATCTCCGCAGGTGGCTCACAGCGTAGCACTGTAGGTCATCAAGGCCAGAGGAGGCCCTGTTCTCGTCAGTCTTCTGAGAAAGTCTTTTACCACATAATCGCAGGGAGACATCCCACAACCCTGTCATGTTCTTGTAGAAGTCACAGGCACTGCCACCCTGGGGGAGGAGGATAAACCAGGGCTCGGTGGCCAGGGTCGCCTAAGGGCGTGTCCACCTCCTTCTCTCTCCCTGCACCTTCCTTCTCTCTTCCTCTGCCCCCAGAGCAGCCGGAGGTCTTTTGGAAGTCACTTCCACTCCCCTTTCTCCCTGGTGCCAGGTTGGGTTGGGTGGGACCGCTGCTCAGTTTCTGTCCAAGAAGCACATCAAGCAATTTCTTCTGAACAAGGACTGCTCCCTTACTGTAAAAATAGTTCTGAAGAATAAAACTCTCCCCCTTTCATCTGATTTCACATTGCCCAGTACAGGGCCTGCTACTGCGGGTACCTGCTCAATACGTTTTCAATAAATCAGCAGAAGCAGAGGGCAGCAGCAGCTGAGTTCCGGGAAAGCCTCACCACCAGCATTTGAATGGGCCCTGGAGGACAGTTAGGAGCTGAACTTTAAAGATGTTTCTGTATTTAAAACATTAAAGCCCTGGCAACATAGTGAGACCCCATCTCTACAAACAAACAAACTTGTAAAATTAGCCAGACACGGTGGTGGGCACCTGTAGTCCCAGCTACTTGGAAGGCTGAGGTGGGAGGATCACTTGAGCCCAGAAGGTTGAGGCTGCAGTGTGCCATGTTCATGCCATTGCACTCCAGTCTGGGCAACAGAGCAAGATCTTGTCTCAGAAAAAAAAATTAGATAAGCAAATTACAAACATTTTGGATAACAGAGAAGACATCATCGTGCCACTTCACATTGCTAATTCTGCCACCGTTATTTCTTCTCTATAAGGCTTGCTCTTATTCTTACTGGTGAATTCTCCAGGTGCAGGGTGTGGTCCTTGGCTGATGGGATCAGAAGCCCAACTGTCTGGGCCCCAGAGCTGGTTGGGCCTGTCCTTGCGAGCAAGGAGTGACCACATATGCCACATACCAACGTATTCATTCCCAGAGATCAGGACACTTGCCAGGAAGGACAGTCATAGGCAGGCTCTGGCCAGAGCATCTCTGTGGGCTCACTATGCAGGGAACCCACTGGTTAAATCTGCTTGCTGGGGGGTCCAGTTAGTTATTTAATGGTATAGCCAGTGTAACTCCAGGTTCGTCATTTTCAGTTTATTTTAGCCTCCTCCTGCCGCCCCGCCTTATAGTAGAGTCCCATCATATGCGCATTTAACTTAAGTGAATTCAATTACATGTGCTCTGAAAAAGGGAGAAAATCATTTAAATTAGGTTCTGCCCCAGGTGAGGGCAGAGAGAGGAGGGCCTGAATTGCCTCACTTGCCTCAGTGCCCAGGTACCTCCCGAACAGTGAGCACCTCCCTGAAGCCAGGGAGTTTCCAGGGCCTGCAGAGGGGTCGGTGTTTTAGATCACAGCCTCTAAGTGTAGGCTGACGGTCTCAACTGGAGTTTGCTTAAAGAAACAGCAGCCCACTCCAAGGCTGCGAGGAAAACTGTCTTGAATGACTTATGCAAAACTATACCTCCTGGACTCTGTGGGCAACTTAAGACATTTTCAAGGGCAAAAATAATTATACTTGGTTTTTGATTTATTGACTTGAAACTGAATACACTGGATATGGCCCTGCTCCCCTGTACAAGCAGGAAGCCCAGTGTCTCCCTCTGGAGGCCTCCGCCCATGGCCACTGTCAGCTTATTCCATTCAGTGGAAGTTTCTGGTGTAAACAGGGCTGGAACCTGGGGTCCTGCCCCCAGCCCTGCTGCTCTGTTCCCTCCACGTGGTGCCCTGTGGAACGCAGGTCCCACGTGGTCTGGTGGAAATCTGCACACTGCCCCTTGCAGGTGTACAACCCTGCTCAGGCCACAGGGATGCCTCCAGACCCCAGTCACTCCAGAATGCTTGGTAATTGTTCCTAAAGCAGCGTCAGTCCTGTCTTGAGATCAGCTCCCTGGGAGTTGAGCCCCAATTCCCTTTTTCCTCCTGCTGGGTTCATTTTGGGGGCCTTGAATGCCAGGCAATGTCGATCAAGGGACTCTAGCATACCCTGGTGCTAACTTCAAATCACAGCGAGCCAGGGTCCAGGTCTTAGTCTCTTTCCTCGCAGAAGGCCCTGGTCCTCCGATGTAAACTGGCACTGTTTTCCACAACTCTGCATATCTCAAGCCACAACAGTGCCTCCCTTTCCCTGACAATGCTGCCTTCTCACCCGACTTTTGCTGCTCAAAAGATTCTTTTCAAAATATAGTTGCCTACAAGGGGACTTGCTCTGTCCAACCGTGAACAGGGAAGCCTTGGACAAAATTTAGAAAATTCTGCCTCACATTACATTAGCATAGGAACACATCGTCTGGACAGGACCTGCGTCAGGGCCCCTCTCCCACGGGTTTGCCCTTCTCAGCCTCTCTTCTGTGAGCTGCCCCGTTCACTAACACCATGTCAATTACACATTTATTTAGAAAAGTCAAGCCTTCAGGGCCTGGGAGCCTTCCTTCCCCATTCTCCCTCAGCAGGCCATTTGTTACTACCCCAGTCCTTTCTGCTTTTAATTTATAGGGTAACCCAAAAAGTCTCTTCCACAGAAATAAACCTGTAGCCTGCTTGCTTTGCTTTTCTCACAACATGACGTCCTGAGAATTTCCATGCTGCACCCTCACCTTGATGATCCTGTTTTCCTGTCCCACTCGGGAGGCACAGAGTTTGCAAAGCCCTTTTCCTGTCACGAGGCACTTGGGAGGTTGCTAGACTGTTGGGGGAGCTGCTCTGCCCCAGGACTCTGGACTCACCTCGAGTTCACCTCTTAGCCTCAGCCATAACATAGGCACAATGCTGTCTGCTAATTTACAAAGCACGACCCGGCAAGTGCTCTGTGTGTGTGTGTGTGTGTGTGTGTGTGTGTGTGTGGCAGGGAGTGGGGGAGGGGTGGCCCAGTATGACCCTACTCTACTGAGGCTAGAGTTTGCACCTACTGTGTGTGTGTGTGTGTCTGTGTCTTTGGCACAGTATGACCCCACTCCACTGAGGTCAGAGTTTGCACCTAACCTTGGGAGGTCAACTGAGCCTTGTTTTCACACATCCCCAGACAAGCCTGACGCAAGGAACCAGGGGTAGGTCAGACCAGCATCTGGATCCAGCTAGAGCCTCCAATTCTCCACTTGCTTTTTGCCAAATGCTTCTCTCCCCTCATTCTTCAGTTTCTTAAACCAGGCGTCGTTCAAGGAAAACTGAATCCATGTGTTTGTGATTCACTAGGGCTGCGCATGGTAGCGCGTTCTGTGAGCTCCACATCACAGCAGAGACATCCAAGTGTGGGTGTGGGTTTTGTCTGTGAAGCTGTATTGTGTGTGTGTGTGTGGTACTGTGTGTGTTGTATTGTGTATACATTGTTTTTCTTTCTATTTCTTGTAAAAACTTTAAACTGATTTCTCTTAGACTCAGGAAATCATGTTTGGCCAAGGAAACTCAACACTCCCTTCTCCCCCTTCCTGAGGAACTCTAGTTTGGCAGAAAATTCCCAGACACCCACATTCTAACTTATTGGGAATGGGCCTGGGCCAAGCAGCCGTCAAAGTCTGGTTTGGGAGCCAGTGTGCAGGGGGCAGCTGCCCGGGCTCCCCGGGACTGGCCGTGAGTGAGAGGAGGCAGAGGAGCGGGTGGCCAGAGAGCCAACCCGGCACAGCCTGTGCTTCGGACGCTGCCCTCCGAGTCACGGGGCAGCCACAGCTCGCTGAGCTCCACCGAGCCTTCTGGTGGGAGCCTGAGACCTGCCTTTGGCCCTCCTGCCCAGTCAGATGACTTGCCTTACTCATCTCCAGGGGAGACGTGGCCCGCTGTGGGCTGCAGGTGGGGTCAGACCTCCAGCCTGGTGACTCTGAAAAACTCCCAGGCTTCATCCTGCACCACAGACTTCCATGCTCTTGCCCCATTCCAGTTGGAGAATTCCTACTCGGCCTTCGAGGCTCCGTCCAGCTGTGCCCTCCTCTGGGAGGCCCAGCCCGATGCCCGGGGGGCTGGCCCTGCTCTGGCCGCTCAGTCGCAGCCACCCCCATCCCTGGGGTTGGTGTTGCTCGGGTGCAGGTCTCCCCACCCACTGGCCAGAGCTCCGTGAGGAGCACAGACCCACCTCATTCGCTCCTGAGCCCACAGCGCCCAGAGCCGGTGTTCAACACCAGCAGGGTGAGCACACATCTCAGAGCCTGGGGGGCGAGGTTTTGAAAAGTGCTGCCGCCCTTCTCTGTGGAGAGCCGCTGCGCTGGGGAGAGGCCCACAGGATGGCCCCGCCTGAGCCCAGTGCGGGGCAGACGCCAGGGACCCGCAGGTGCAGGGAGGGGAGGCAGGAGACCTGAGTTCCCGTGCACACCGGCCTCTCCTTCCCCGGGGAGCCGGGTGTCTAACCTCGACCTGGACGCAGTCACAACCCACCTGACAGGTGTGCCGAGGAAGTATTACTGATGGCAGGGACTACAGGCGGCAGTGGAGCAAGTGAGTGGTGGTCAGCAGGAGACCTCGGCCCGACTCCTCACGGTCTTTGCCACGTGGTCAAGGAAGGGGGAGGGGGTTCACCTCAGTGGAGTTGGGAACTGGACCTGGCCCTGACTATATTAGGGAATGCAGCCTTCCTGGTGGGGAAAGGTAGAGAATGGCCCAGAATGGCCGAGAATGACCAAGAATGGTCAAGAATGGTCAAGAATGACTGAAAATAGTCAAGAATGACCGAGAATGGCTGAGAACAGATGAGAATGACTGAGAATGGCCGAGAATGTCAGGGAGTCAGAAGTGAGCTCTGAGGGCTGCAGCTGTGGCTCCTCCAGCTTTTGCTTTTGATCCAGTTCAGGCTTGTCATTTGCACAGGTTCCAGTGGAGCGCCCTCTTGGCACCCAGGCCTGGGAAAGAGGGACTTTCAGAGGGCAGCAGGGCATGCCAGGGTAGCAGCACCTGCCACCCACACTCTGAGCCCTGCACTCTCTCCCACCTTCCCCCATGGAAATCAAGGTGGAGGCGAAGAGGTTTGGTCCATGTGGCTCCAGAGTGCAGGCTGGGCCCAGTGTGGTGCAGTGCTTTTCCCAGGAGGTGGAGTTCATTGTGACACCACAAAGGACTTTCTAGTAAGCATCACCAGCTCATAGTGGGGGCTGACTCAGAAGGTGGTGAGTTTTCTGTCCTCTGAGATATGCAAGCAGGAGTGGTGGAGAAATTTCTGCCCTTGGGAGGGGTGGTGAGACCAGATGGCCCAGACTTTAGCTGAGTGGGATCCTGGGCATGATGCCTCAGGCCTCAGGAGGAGTTGGCTTCAGTGTGGGCCTCTGGCAGAGCCGTCTGGGAAGCATGACTCAGAGCTGGCACTAACGGGCATGGCTGCCAGCTGCGGAGCCTGCCTTCTGCTCAGGGGAAAGGAAGAGTAAGCCATGATGCTCAGATGGGCTGAAGGGACCCCTCTGGCCTGCAGACCCCCAAAGCCTCCTTCCTACAGCCTGTCTGGTGGACTTCCTGCAGCTGTATCCCAGGGCCAGCTTGGGAGAGCCTCTGTGGCTGGGTCAGCTGAGGCCAGACCCAAGGACTTGGCTGCAGAGCTTTGGGCTCCTCACCGTCCCTCAGGTCCTCCCAGTGCCAGGAGGTTGTGACTGGATGCTGTCATACTAGCAGACCAGAGCTTGAACCCACTTACCATGTGACTTTAGCAAGTTGCTTACACACCTCCCGTGACTAGGAGGTCACCAGTTCTCAAGGTGGTTCCTGCCCGGGCAGGATAGCTCTGCCAGAAAGTTATTCCTGGTGCCGAGCCAAAAGCCCCAGGGCTTTTCCCATCATCCCCAGCATTCCCAGGTCTGCTCTGCTCCGGACCACACAGCACCTGCCCCCCAGCCCCCTGCTGCTCCCCCCAGCCAGGCACGTGCCTCTGTCACCTGCTACCTACCCCAGCTGCCCTCCACAGGACACCCCCCATTTCCCAGTGAGTCTGGAGTCAGGGCAGTCTTCAGGGCTTCTGGAGCCACAGGCAGGGGGCCCACCAGCCCTTTGGCAGCCCTGCGTCCCAGGTGACTCACCAGCTGGCAGCAAACAGAACCCAAAGTCCCCTCCCCACGTGTGCAGCCACGGCTCAGCCTCCCCCTCCCACCCCAGTGTTCGTTTCGTGTACTCCGAACCGTCGAAGCCAAGTGCGGCCCAACACGTGTCTGTGTTCAGTCTCATTGTGTCAGAATTGGCCCGTGGTCCCAGCCTGCTGGGGTCTGCCTGGATTCCCAACTCTCTTATCCAACACATTAGCTGTTCCTCCCCAGCTTCCTGTCCTCTACAAATCTGCTCCACATGCTGTCGGGGGCCTTGGCCAAGGCATTGATTAAAATAACCAGAAAGGAGAGCGCCGAAAGCACAGCCCTGAATCCCACCTCTAGACACCCTTTCTACTGCCTGGGACAGTCATTCAGCTCCTTGTTGCTTGACCAAACCCTCATCTGTTCCCAGATTTCTGGTGCCAACTGTCTCGATGTCACACAGACACACAGTGCCACGGGCATTCCCCTAAGCCCAGCAGGTAGACCAAGGCTAGTACTGGTGATCTGTTCTCAGGAAACTTTCAATGGCTGCTCAGTCACCGGGGCACACAAGCTGTCCTTTTCAAGTCTGATCTAGAATGTCACCCTGGTTCAGCATCACACACATCAGCAACCCTGCACCCAGGCCGATGCCAGGCCTTGGGTTCTGAGGACCTAGAACTAAACTAGACTTAGCTTTGCCTTGGAGGAGTTCCTGTCTGCTGGGGCAGGTGGTCACAGACAGACAGTGATGACAGAGGAAATACTAACAATTGAAACGCAGTACGTGCTTATCACACGCCAGGTGCTACTCCAAACCAAGATTTGGCCTCACAAGAAATTGGCATCATCCCCACTCATCTTCAGTGGAAGCTGAGGCACACCAAGGCTCAGTCATGTGCCCAAGGGCTCCCAGCTAGTGAGGGATGCCTACAGGAGCCTCCTTGCCTCGCCTAGGGACTCAGGGAGGCCTTCAGAGGGAGGTGGTGCCTGAGTGGAGACTTCGGAGCTGAGCAGTGTCCAGAGGACAGGAAAGGAGAAGCAGGCGGGGACTGGGCTCCCGGCACTCCCTGCCAGCCCATCCTGTGCCAGGCACTGGGTCAGGCCCTGGGGATTTGGGTTGAGCCCACTGGCAGGGTGTCCCATAACAAACTGGAAAGAACAGGGTGCCCTAGGGAAGTGGGAGAGATGGCTGCAGTCAGGGAAGGCTTCCCAGAGGCAGTGAGGTCTAAGTTGACCCAGGGTTGGGGACATTGGGCTGGCATGGGGGAAGGGATGGTGGATGGAGAATACCAGGCGGGTGGAACATCCAGTGCAAAGGTACTTCCAGGAGCAGCATGGACTGGGCAAGGAGGAGGGCAGCCCGGTCACAGTGGACCCAGGACAGGGAAGGAGGTGGGATGGTTGCGGATGACAGTATGAAGTCAACGGAGGACTTAAAGCTGGGAGAGGGGCACCCCGCAGCTGGGCAGCCTGCAGGCTCTCTTGGCTCTCTCTGAACTTTGACTTTCACTTCATGGGGCAGGGAGTGGCTTCTAATCTCTCACCTTTGTAACCAGCACTTGGCAAATGGCAGAGCTGCCCAGCGCCTCCCAGTATGAGATGGGGTCAGGAGTCCCACCACAGGGGCTAGTGCGAGAACCAGGAGAGGGTCAGTCAGCAGCCTTTTCCTCACTCTATGGGGAGCCTGGCATCCACTGCCTCCCTTCCCCCACCCCTGCAAGTGGAACAATTACTAGATTGAGACAGGCTGGGCCTCCCCACTGCCTCTGCCGGTTAATGTCTCTAATCACCGCAATCTCTTGATCCGCAATCCCTGGGCTCTGAGTGGTGCCCAGATGGCTTGGGAGGGAGCTCCAGGCCTCCAGACTCACAGAGGCTCTTCCCTGGGGACTTCAAACACCACAGGTGCTCCCGGGAGCACCCAGCCAAGCTTGGAGTGGGAGTGAGGTGGTTGCCTATTCTCCCCTCACCATAAATCACAGAGCCAGAAGGAATGTTTGAAGTTGTCCTCATGGAACCTCCCACTCTATCTGGAAGCCTCCAGCTAGCATCTCAACAAGTGGCCATCCAGGATCCACTTGGATGCCGCCAATGATGGGAAGCTCACCACCACAAATCTGAGGCCCGTTACCACGGGCAGGCTGTGAACTCCAAGATTGAACTAAAAAGGCTTTACGTGGACTGGATCATCTTAAAATCATAGCCAGCTGGGAAGGGTGGCTCAGTTGGGTAACATCAAGAGACCCCATCTCTACTAAAAAAATTTTAAACAATTAGCCAGGCATGGTGTTGAGTGCCGGTAGTCCCAGCTACTTGGGAGGCTGAGGTGGGGGAATCATTTGAGCCTGGGAGGTCAAGTCTGCAGTGAGCAGTGATCGTGCCCCTGAGCCCCAGCCTGGGCAACAGAGTGAAACCCTGTCTCAAACAAGTAATAAAAAATAAACTCACAGCACAAACCAGATCCTTTCCCCCACCAGAGTTAAACCAGGTCTGTACCCCAGAGAGGCACTGTGGGAGCGGGGAACCCATAAGGTTCTGAATCGGAAATTCCTGTTCCAATCTTGACGCTATGATTCACCAGCTGGGGGCCTGGCCAGTTGCCTCTGCCGCCCCGTGCTCCATTTTCCCTGCCTGTAACGAAGATCTGTGGTATTGGGCTGTCCAATACAACAGCCACGAGTCAGAGCAGGGCGACTGAGACTCGAGATGCGGGCAGTGCAACTGAGGAGCTCAACTTTTAATTTTATTTAATTAATTTAGGTTAAAATTTAAAACCTGAAGCAGTATACTTTTTTTTTTTTTTTTGAGACAGAGTTTCGCTCTTGTCATCCAGGCTGGAGTGCAGTGGTGCGGTCTTGGCTCACTGCGACCTCTGCCTCCCAGGTTCAATCGATTCTCCTGCCTCAGCCTCCCGAGTAGCTGGAATTACAGGCATGTGCCACCACACCCTGCTAGTTTTTAGTATTTTTAGTAGAGATACACCTGGCTAATTTTGTATTTTTAGTAAAGACAGGGTTTCTGCATGTTGGTCAGGCTAGTCTTGAACCCCTGACCTCAGGTGATCCGCCCACCTTGGCCTCCCAAAGTGCTGGGATTCAGGCGTGAGCCACTGCACATGGCCTAAAAACTGTTATACTGATACACATTGAAATGATAATATTTGGGATAAACTGGGTTAAATAAAGTATTAAACTTAATTTCACCAAAAAACTAATTTTACCTGTTTGTTTTTAATTTTTTAACGTGACTACTAGAAAATTCTAAATTATAAATGTGGCTTGCAGTGGAACTCCACAGTGCTGCACTCAGAAAGTTGTTTAAAGATCCAGTGAGCTGGGTGTTCAGGTGTCTGGGGAACAGTAAAATCCCAGAGAGATGACGGCTTCTGAGGCGACCAGGTCCTCCAGGAGCTGTGTTCTCCAACACACAAGAAGACAGGCTCAATCTAGAAAGAACAATGTGAAGGACTGTTACAAACAAAACAGAGCTGGGCTCAGTGGCCCATGCTTGTAATCCCAGCACTTTGGGAGGCCTAGGCAGGCAGATCCCCTGAGGTCGGAAGTTCGAGACTAGCCTGACCAACATGGAGAAACCCATCTTTACTAAAAATACAAAATTAGCCGGGTGTGGTGGCACATGCCTGTAATCCCAGCTACTCGGGAGGCTGAGGCAGGAGAATCGCTTGAACCTGGGAGGTTCAGGTTGCGGTGAGCTGATCACACCATTGCACTCCAGCCTGGGCAACAAGAGTAAAACTCCATCTCAAAAAAAATTACCCATAACACCCAAAGATAACAGGTAAACTTCCTATAGAGTTTGCTTGCTTCTGTGCTTGTCTGTGTGACCTGGTCTCCCGACCACCACTGGGCCACAGCTGTAAGTTCTCATAAAAGTCACTTTAACAGCTTGGCCCTGAAGTGTGGGACCTCCAGGAGCCCCAGCAGGGAGGAACCCCTCAGAAAGCCAAAGGGCAAGGCCTTACACCTCCTTTCTGTGCCTGTGAGCTCCGCGTGGAAGCCATGCCTTCTGCATACCTGGCTCCCATTCTTCTCAGCCTCCACCTTCTCCTGCGGTGGCCCTGGCACTCCAGGGAGACGGGCCTGCGCTGCCAGCTGTCACACCAGTTCCCGTGGCTGCTTACGTCTCCCTTCCACCATCTTCGTGGAGGCAGGGAGGAGGCGCCAGCACAGAACAACGTGGGTTCCAGGATTCTCTCCAGTTTGTCCATGGGTGCTCTCCTATACAGAGCCGATGGGGGCCCCGGGGTGGGGTCAGGGTCCCTCTCGCTCTTTCTAGAATCTCAGGGGTCCTTCTCACTCTTTCTAGAATCTACACTCCCTCCCACATCTCAGTCTGCCCCTGCTTTGGCGCCACCCTGATGTTAGGACTCTTCTTCCCCAGGGGGGCCTTCTTAGGGGGCTTTATCCTTTTCTGAAATCCGGTCTTCATGTGCACCCCACTCCACGCAGTCCCTCAGACATGTCTGTGTGCCTCTACCATAGATCCAGAGCGGGCCTCCATCCCAGGAGAGGCCAGGGCTCACTGCAGGGACGCAAGCCATCTGGCAACTTGCTTTTCCACTTAGCATTGAATTAGGAACACCTTGCAGGGACGCGATCACTCCTGATGCCTGCTCTGCCATCCCTTTCTATCTAAACTACATTGGTGATTTCTTAGGTTGGCCCTGGGTTTTTGATCTTACAAATACCACTTCAGTGACCCGCCCAGGACACTGTGTTTACTTTTATCTTCTCAAATCTAAGGAATTGTTAGTTCTCCCTTCTAGACCTCCAGCAAATTCAGCTGCCTGAGTTGTGCTAAAGCGCCGCTAGGCCCGGTGGCTCCCCAGTCCCCCGACCTGGCACTGAAGGCCACCCTACTCCTGAGCTCAGTCTATCTTCTCTGTCCCTTCCATCGCCAATCTATCACCAATCCACAGACATTACCTGAGCCCTGACCATATTGAATAGCACGGTGTCCTCACACTTTCCAGCCTCCCTTCTGCCTTCCGCTGTCACACTGGGGACATGTCTGCTCCATCTCCAAATCCTCTCTCATTTGCAAGAGCCAGCTCAAATGCCACCTCCTCCAGGGAGTCCTTCCTGACTTTCCTAGCTAGAAGTGACTCCCCCTTCTCTGAATAAAGACAGCATTTCCTTGTCCCCCCTTCCCTTGGGGTCCTGATGCTCCCACCTAGTCCAGGGGCCACTTGAGTGTGCTTGTGGCCCAGCACCCTTTCCGTGTCCCTCCCCACCTCCTGGCAGACTGGGAGGTCCTTGACATCAAGGACAGGTTCTGATTTCTTCCTGTGGGCACAGGGCATGGCACGGAGTAGGCATTTGCGAAAGGTTTGAATACACATCAATGAAGGAGGACAGGCCTGGAGTCAGGCCCTAAGTTCTGGTCCAGCCGGGCTCTGCTGTCCTGTGTGACCTCAAGCAGGGCCTGTTCTTGGGGGGTATGGCCTTCCCGTGGCCTGAGGTGGCTGGACCCCACTGTGGGGGGTTCTGTGGTGGTGGGAGGACTGTTTGGCCCTGCGCTGATGTGCCAGCCCTGCCTGGGATCATCTCTGTCTTGGATGATTGCAGGGCAGCCCCCATTTCCTCTGGCTGCACAATCCCATTATGAGCCCTTCAGGATTTATGTCTAAGACCCACCCTAAGCCCATCACTAACATATGGCATCCTGGCAGATGAGGATGAACAGAGATTGTAAACACTCATTCATTCATTCATTCATTCACTCCTTCACTCAGCAGACTGCTACCAAACTGTGGACCTGGTATTGAATCAGAACCTGGCCCAACCCTGGAGGTGCTTCCAGCAAAGAGTCTGCAGTCCAGTGAGGTGGGGACAGAGACAACGGGAGGCACAGGGACTGTGGCACGAGAGAAGGAGGCTTCACTCAGCCTGGTGGTCAGAGAAGGCTTCCTGGAGGAAGGGACACTCAAACTGTGTCTTACCGGAAGAGTAAGCCATTGTGCCAGCGAGCAGGCAGGGCAGGGCCCTCACAGGCGGTGGCTCCCACCAGGGAAGGGGCCTGGATGCTGCTGCGTGGTCTAATGATAAGAGGAGCGTGGCTGGGGATTATCTGCTCTTGTTTACATGATTAAAACCAGACCAATACTTCTTTATCTGAAAAAATGAAAGGGCTTTGGGGAAAAATCCTTTTGGCAACAAAGCAAAGCACAGGCATTTCCTTAATTAATCTCTCACTCCCCCCACACCCCTCACCATCCCACACCCCCGACAACAGCTGCAAGAAGAGGCGCTCTGGGCTTCCAGGGCTCCGGGGCTGACCTGCACTGGTGGGCAGAGAACCCAGGCCAGGGTGGCTGGAGGTGGGGAGAAACCGAGAGGAGAGAGACCCACAAGCCCTCTCAACACAGCCTCCCACGATGGAGAGTCTGGGCCCAGGTGTGAACCCAAGATGGCCCCATTTTACAGATGGAGATCCTGAGGCCCAAAGACGGGGGAGTGACTTGCTTGCCTGAGGTCACACAGCCGGTTGGCAGAGCTGGAACCCGGGTCACCAGCCTGCAGCCCAGTGCTGTCACTCACTCCCTCACAAGCTCATACGGGAACCTGCAGGAACCACCTGCAGTATCATCTGCTAGGAACTCACAGGGAAGTCAGACCCACCCCTCCTCTCACCAACAGACAGGCAGGGTCCTGATGGAGCAACTAGGGGCTGTGGAAACCCTGGAATGGGCTCCTCGTGCTGGGGGAAAGGCAGGTACACCCCAGAGGTGGCCCAAGCTTGGTCCTGCCTAGTGGGCAAGGGTCAGGCGAGTGAAGGAAGCTTCTGAGAGGACACCAAGCATGGGAAATGGCAGGCACAGAGGCCTCAAGGTACAGATCCCACCCACATAACCACCCCCACCTCTGTGCCCCGGGGCATGGGGAGAGGGCAGAGCAGGAAAGGCTAAAAGGAGCACAGGACTGGATTATTGGGGACACGGGGTTCCCTGGAGCACTGTAAGGCAGCCGGGCATGGCCAGGAGGGGCTGAGTTCTGAGTGCCTGGCCAGACCCCAGCTTCCCCACCACAGCCCCTGACCCCTCACTCTCCCAGCTTGATGTCCGGCCTCGCCTCCCTGGACCCCAAGACCTCCAGCCGCCTGGGCATCCTCACTGTGGCGTACTACCTGTGGACCACCTTCATGGCCGTCGTCGTGGGCATCTTCATGGTCTCCGTCATCCACCCTGGCAGCGCGGCCCAGAAGGAGACCGCGGAGCAGAGCGGGAAGCCCGTCATGAGCTCGGCTGATGCCCTGCTGGACCTCATCCGGTAACGATCGACACCAACACCCTGCTTGGGAACGCCAGGCCTGAGCCTGCCCTGCCAGGGCCCCCAGAGGCCAGGATGGGGTGTGGGGATGGGGGTGCTCGGGTCTGCTCTTGATAACTCCTAGCGATGAGCGAGGCAGACACGGAGGCCATGATCACCCTGGTGGGTTGAGCTTCTCTGGGCTGCCTGCCGGGCTCACGCTGCATTGTCTGCCCCACCAGGCTGGAAACACCTTGTGGGCTTGCAGGGTCTGCGCCTCTCTGCCTGTGGCTAGGTGCCGAGCAGGCATCTGTGAGCATTTGCTGGTGCCCAGGCTGGAGGGTGGGAGGCTGGTGGTTATCAGCTCCCCCGCCCTTTCTTTATTGGTCCTGTTTTTACAGATGAGGAATTGGGGCTCAAAAAGGTGCTATGACTTTTCCAGAGTCACTAGTAGGTAGGTAGTGGAGACACGACTCAACCTAGGCCTGTCTGACTCCAAGGACAGTGTCCCTTGCCCTGTGGTGCATGTCCTAGCCACGGCAGTGCTGCTGACCTTGCTTCTCAGACCCAGGCTCCCTCTCCAGGGAAGCACTGCACACCCAGAGGCACAGCCGCCTCCCACTCCCTTTCCCCGGGTTCCCTGCGGGCCACCCCTGCTCCTCTCCTTCCTGCATTCGCCCCTCACCAGTGCGAGCTCTGTGCCAGGCCCTGGACCCGGGGACTCAGAGCCAGCCCTTGCCCTGGAAGAGTGGTCAGGGTCGCGCAAAAAAGAAAGACCCGCGAGTAGACAGGGACAAATGGGGGCCTGGGGCTGCAACAGGGAAGCTGGGGCTGCAACGGGGAAGCTGGGGCTGCAACGGGGAAGCTGGGGCTGCAACGGGGAAGC
>NW_016107637.1:246325-252561 GCF_001604975.1 Cebus imitator | reverse complement strand
GGGGCTGCAACGGGGAAGCTGGGGCTGCAACGGGGAAGCTGGGGCTGCAACGGGGAAGCTGGGGCTGCCGGTGGAAGCAGGAGCCACTGCCCTTCTAAGGGAGGGGAAGGCGGGGAGGTGGTCGTGTCTCTCCAGGAGCACTTCTGTGGGTTCTCTGGCACTCCTCTTACATCTCTCACCTGCTGTTCCCTGGACTCAGGCAATCTCTGTTCCATCTGACTACTTACACTGTCCTCCCTCAACCTGGGCTCTGGTTGACTCCTCTGCTGGGGCCACCTCACCCCTCTGGGTGACCCTGTTGGGTCATATCTGGCCCATGGGATGCATACATATCCCTGTTGGAAGTGCTGGCCTTTCCCAGGGCCTTTGGACATGAGTCAGGCACCAGCCCCTACATTCCTCAAATCCTGGGAGACTCAAGCCAAGGTCTCTGAATAGTTCTCTTGGCTTAAATTTATGGAGAAGCATTCTTTTCCTCCCCCATGGGGATAGATGTGTACACACAGGCTCCCACCCACTCTCAAAAGAAACTCTCATTCCCTGTATTAGCTAGTTACTGCTGTGTAACAAACAAGCCCAACACTTATCAGCTTAAAATGACAGCCACAAGTCTACAGGTCAGCTGGAAAGTTCTGCTGATTTGGACTGAGCTCACTCATGTGTTTGCAGGCAGCTGGTGGCTCAACCAGCCAGATGGAACAGAGATTGCCTGAGTCCAGGGGACAGCAGATGAGAGATGTGAGAGAGTGAGGAGGGGCTCCAGAGAACCCACAGAAGTGGTTGGTCTAGGGGTGTCCTGGCTGAGATGATTCAGTTACACTCTTTGCCATCTTTGTGCTCTAGCAGACTAGACTAGATTTTATGGTGGTGACAGGATTCCAGGAGAGAGCTAGCCTAGGCATTTTTTTTTTTTTTGAGGTGCAGTTTCACTCTGTTGCCCAGGCTGGAGTGTAGTGGTGCCATCTTGGCTCACTGCAACCTCCACCTCCCAGGTTCAATCAATTCTCCTGCCTCAGCCTCCTGAGTAGCTGGGATTATAGGCTCCCATCACTACGCCCAGCTAATTTTTTGTATTTTTAGTAGAGACAGGGTTTCACTATGTTGGCCAGGCTGGTCTCGAACTCCTGATCTCATGATTCACTCGCCTCAGCCTCCCAGAGTGCTGGGATTATAGGCATAAGCCACCATGCCTGGCCACATTTTTTTTTATATAACGAAGATGGAGGAACAAGAGAGGAAATCAAAACATGCAAATGTCTCTGAAGCCTCTGCTTTCAGCAAATCCACTAATGTCCTCTTCTCTTAGCCAAAGCAAGTCAGGTGACCAAGCCCAGACTCAGGGTGGGAAGGGGCCACCCTGAAGTTCCAAGGCAAACGGAGTCTAGATACTGGGGCCATCGATGCAGTCAGTCCCCCACTCCCTTCATTCCTCCAGGAGAATCTTCAGCTTCTCTCTTACCCTTTAGAGTGTGTGATGAACTAAGGATCATTAAAATGCTTGCCATGCTGTTCCTATTGCATGGCTGTCAACTGTAGGGTCTGGAGCCAGAAAGAGACTCAGGCAAGTCTGTTCTGGTGTGCTTACTTGGCTGGCGAGACTTCATTCAGTACCAGGGCTTTGAACACGTTCTGGACTCTGGGACTTCCAGATTTAACCTCCAGCCTGGAAACCTCTCTCCTGAGTTCCGGATTCTCACAGAAAGTGGCTGGAGGCATCTCAGAGGTGACAGGCCCAAGCTCAACTCTGGATTTCTCCAAAAACCTTCCCTTTTCTCAGTGCTGCCTGTCTTGGTCTGACATCTCTCATTCTTTCACATCCTGCAGCCAATTCCTCAGCAAATCCTGTGAGCTCTACCTTGAAAACCAAATGCCAGACCATGGCCCTTCCACCTCCCCTGCCTCTCCCACCACGGCGTCCAGCCTGGCTGCGCTTCCTCTCTGCTTCCTGTGGTCTGTTCTCAGCACTGCAGCCAGAGGCATCCTTTTCAAAACCTGCTCACAACCCAGCGTATGGCGACAAAGTCATAGCCTGAACTGTGGCTTACAGGCCCTTCCTGGCACACGTCAGCCTCTGATCTCTGCCCCGACTCTCCCCTTCCCTGCCCTGGCTCCAGCCCCACCCACCTCACTGTCCTTTCCATCTGGGTGTCATTGCCACCTCTCTGGGTGGCCCTTCCTGCAGAAAGTGTGCACCTCTTTGCCTCACTCCATTTACATCTCTCCTGGGTGTCATCTCTCCTGGGTGTCGCCTCTCCTGGGGCCTCCCAGGTTCTGTCTCTCTGTCGTCTTCCCTTGTGTCATTTTTCCTCATCACCCTTATTACCACCCAACATGATCACATCTCTGTGTTTCTTTCTTTTTCTCCCACCTCCACTAGAATGCCATATGCCCTGTGAAGCCTGGCTCTTTAACATCTGTTCCCTGCTGTATCCTGGAGCCTAGAACAGCACCTGGCACTGAGTGGATGCGTAGAGTTTGCTGAATGCACACGTGGGGTTCAGGGACATCAGTGGAGTTGGGGTCTGAAGCCCCAGGAGGAGCTGGGATGGCCCAGGGAGAATGCGCCCAGCAAGCAGGTGCAGAGGCCTGGGGCGGGCCTTGACTCACGGCTGCACTGAGGGCTTGCATAGCAAACAGAGCAGAGGCAAGCAGGGCAGCAGGCAGAGAACTGGGAGAATGATCTCCTAGAAGCCGAGGAAAGAGGAACCTCGTCTCCAAGACCCATTATTTCTAGGGTTTGGTAACTGTGATTCATGGTTTCTTGGGTCTTATGATTCAGGATGGCTTCTCCACGTGGGGGAAGGAGTTGTCGGTACTGCCCTCCTCACCACTGCCTGCCCTGCTCAGGGCTGCGCAGCTCTGGATCAGACACACGTGTCACCGTCAAATGTTCCAGAGTGTTTCCTGCTCTTGGTTGCTTTTCTGTGGTGAAAATTGATCCTGCTGCTTAGAGCCCCCGCCCCAGCCCTACCCAACCCGCCCTCAGCCCTCAGGCAAGTTGTTCTCACAGCTGGGTGTCGGGCCCCGCTCTCACAGTTTCCTGGTCAGAGAGCCAGGCTACAGGGAGAGAACGCAGGCATCCTGGGACAGGGAGCCAGAACCTAGGAGACCTGTGGCCACATCTCTACTCTGACAATAATAAGTCACTGCGTGACCCTGGGCAGGCCACTTCCCCGCTCTAGGCCTCAGTTTCCCCAGTGATTTTTAAATCCCATCTAGCTCTGTGGTTCTGAAACGCAAAGGCCTATGAGCCAGTGAGGAGGCCGCAGGGCGTGAGCCCAAGCTTCTGGAGGCGGGTTCTGGGAAATGAGGTTGGAGGGCTGGGCAGAGCCCACCTGGAAGTCAGGAAGCCCAGGTTAAGGGGCTAGCTGTTAGGCTTTAGGAGTGGGAAGCTGGTGGGTTTGGGAAAGATGGATTCGAGCAGGGTGGAGGAGACAGCAGGTGAGCAGAGGCACCTGGCCTCGGAAGGGCATGGTCATTTCAGTTACATTCAGTCCCCCGTCTTCAGCTACTGCTCTGGGTGAAGACATTGTGCTGGGACCTGGGGAGCAAGTACAAGTTCCCCCAACCCCCGCCCAGGGCTGCCCACCCTCTCAGGACAGACAGACAAGTGAGTGCACTGACGGCCACTCCTGGTGCTCTGAGAGGCTGCGAAGGAGATGAGGACGCTGGCAGTGAGGGCAGCAGGGGGCTCCTGACCTTTGCCCTGGCCCACAGCTCGTGCCTAGCAGGTGCTGATGACTGAACGAAAACAGACCAGGCAGAGAACCAAGAACCAGGGCGAGTGGGACAAATGAGGACACCTCAGGGCAAAGATCTGTGTCCATGCCTCAAAGATGATTCCAGAGGAACACAACAGGCCTTGTCCCTGGATGACCCACCCAGACAGGAATTCATTTTCCAGGGCTCCAGGCTGGAGGGGAGGGGGGCTCCAGAATGCTGGCACCCGCTCACAGTGCAGCGCGCAAAACAGAAACCCAAGCGGAGCGCTAATCAAAGCTGGCCCCTTCTCTTTTTTTTCCCAATCTTATTAAAACACCACAGAGATTAAGTAATGACTTGGCTCTATTTATAGCTCCCAGCTACCCTCTTAGGGGTTGGAAGAAGCTTCCGGGCTGTGCTTGGGAAGGATCAATTCCCACCTTTAGGGCTTGGTTTGGGGACATATTATTAGGGGTGGGATGGGACGATCTTGGTGAGAATTTGCAAGTAGCAAGTGAAGAGGGGAGCTGAGAGGTGGGCTCCAGTCCTACCTGGAAGAAGTGCAGGGAGGCACAGGGCAGACTATGTGGGCATTTGATAGGCATGGCTATTAATGTCCCCAGGCACATTCTGTCTGTGTTTTATGTAGCCACCACCAGGAGCACGGACCTCATGGGACAAGCCGAAAAGTCTTCCCACAAAGGCTCAACGACAACAGAAAATGTACATTTCCCCATTTAATAATCAAAGGTATACTTCTTGATTAAAATCTGCAGGATAAAATCATTGGTTATTAGCATGAGCATACACGAGGCAGGACTTGCTTTTGGCTGCTCAATCAGCAGAGGCTTTGGCAAGGTGAAGGCTTGCATTTGCTCCTGATGAGCAGACCAGAAGCGGGAGGTGGGCAGCTGGCAGTCACCAGAGTGCCCTGCTCCGCCCGCCTGTGTGCTCTGCCATGCTTGGCACCTGGCTTTCATCTGAGTCTCATGGTCCATGAAGGCTGCCCGAGCTCTAGCTATTATCTCCAGGCAGAAAGAAGAAAGTTGGAGGAACATACCAGAGTCCTGGCTGAATGGGCGCCTCCTCCAGAGTTTTCCAGGAATCACCACCCAGCAACTTCCACTCACCTCTCGATGGTCACCCCATTAGTAAGAGAGGCCGGGAATCAGGGCTTGGTGGCAGGTCCCATTTGGTCCCCACAGCATAACAGGACTTCTCTTAAGGAAGGACAGGGGAATGGAGACTGTGTGGGCAATTGGCTGTCCCTGCCAGGGCCCACAGTGAAAATGATTGTCATTGTAAAGGAAGTTGTAAAGAAATGTCTATACTAGGTATAAGTTCCATTTGGCTTCTTCTGACCTTTCAAATATTCTCCGTGTGTGTGAGCTGAGTGTTGAAAGGAGGAAGAGTTGCCGAGGACAAGAATGAGGAGGAGGCGAGCCAGGTGGAGGCAGTGTGTGCAGGACGGCAGCTTGGAGGAAGAGCTGGCACACAACCGACACCTCCTAGCAGGTGCTAACCTCAGAGTTTGCTTTTCTCACAATCCTCTTCTAGGGAGAAGGGGATTGCGAAGATAAAGACACAAATGCTTTTAGAGAAAGGTGGCTGTCGGGACTGTGTGAGGGTGCCCATCTCACCAAACCTCCCGCACTGCACACTGTGGTTTTAAAAATGCTTTGTCAGTATTTTTAAATGGAAATGTCTTGAATTTGTTGAACAGGTGGAACTAGCTTGAATTTGTTGATGAAACTAAACATTTTTAAAAGCATTTTTGGCCATTGGCTTTTATTCTTTTGTAACATGAATTGCCTGGTCGTATCTTTCCACCGTTTTCCTGTCGGGTTTTTGTGGTCCATTGGTTTACGCAGCAAATATTTACCGAGTGCCTGGTATGTGTTAGGAACTCTTCCCGACACCAGGGACACAGCAGTGAACAAACACAGAGTTTCCGTCCTCCACGGAGCTGATATTCTGATGAGAGGAGCTAGGGAATGCAGAAACTGGGCCAAGATTTGTGAACACTCTTAGTAGATTTAGGATGGTAGAGCTTGGTCGCGCAGCCTCCCCAGCTCGTCACTTGCTTTGTGGTTTTATTTGTATTGCAATCTGTCTTTTAGCACAGTTTTAGGTTTACAGAAAAGTTGTAGACAGTACAGAGAGATCCCACACGCCCTTCACCCGGCCTCCCCTGATGTCAGCAGCTTATGTAACTGTGGTATGTTTGTCAAAGCTGAGAAATTAAATTGGTACAACACCATTAACTAAGTATGGATGCCGTTTGGGTTTCATCAGTTTTTCCATGAATGTCCTTTTTTTCTGTTCCAGGATCCAGTCCAGGATGCTATGTTGCATTAGGGATGTATTTATTTTCATGCAGTAAAATACATTGATTTATGGCTCATTTTGTTCTTAGAGAGTCAGTTCCTATACTGAGACATGACAAAATATCAACCTATATTTTTTCTAGCTTTTTATGGTTCTTTTCTTTTTTTTCTTTTTTCTTTTTTCTTTTTTTTTTTTTTTTTTTTTTT
>NW_016107637.1:201742-246180 GCF_001604975.1 Cebus imitator | reverse complement strand
CCACCACACCTGGCTAATTTTTGTATTTTTAGTAGACATGGGATTTCACCATGTTAGCCAGGCTGGTCTCAAACTCTTGACCTCAGGTGATCCACCCGCCTCGGCCTCCCAAAGTGCTGGGATTACAGGCATGAGCCACCGCCCCCGGCTGGTTTCATTTTTCAAGGAATTATTTATTTCTTTAAACCATCTGGAACTTATTTTAGTGTAAGGATCTAACATCTATTTTTCCAAACAATTGGTCAGCTGTACAGTATTCTATAATGCATCCTTTGTTTCCTCACTGATTTATGGAACAACTTTTATCAAGTATGAAATACTTAGATGTACTAGGTTCTGTTTCTGGGCTACAGCTTCCGTTACATGCACTATTATGTTGACAGCTGTGTCAGTATCACAGTTTTGACAATCACATCTTTACAGTATATTTTTTATCTGGTTAGAAAGATCCTTCACCTTTAGCTTTATAATAAAATATGATAATAGGAATAATGAGCCCACCTATGTGCGAGGTCCGGTGTTGGGCCCCACAGGTAGGACATGAACAACCAAGTCCCACCTGCAAGGCAGCCACTGTATGGGGGAGGCAGACAAGTGAGTCAGCGACCACACTGTGCTGTGACCCACACACAGAAGGGCCACAGGGTCTAGCGGGGCAGTCAGGGAGGGCCGGATGAGGAAGAGGTGCTTGATCTGTGGTCGATTTGGGGAGTTTACCAGACAGAGGGGCAGGCAGGGCATTCCAGGCAGAGGGAACAGTATAGACAAATGCCCGGTGCTGGAAAGTATGCAGCATAGTCTGCGGGGAGCAGGTGCTGGTGATGGGGGGCGGCCGTGATGCAGCGGCTGAGACTGCAGAGGGGGCTAGCCTGAAGAAGGCCCGACCACCAAGGGAGATGTTCAGATGACCCCAAGGACACGACCACCAGGGCCCTCCTGTCCTGGGCTCTGGAATTTTTCAACTGCTGATTCTTTTCCCAGGAACATGTTCCCAGCCAACCTAGTAGAAGCCACATTCAAACAGGTGAGTGAGTCCCTGGGCGGTGGAGAGGAGGGAAGGGGAGAGGAGGGCAGGCAGCTGGGCTAGTGGCCTCGCTGGAAAGTGACACGTGGGCAGACAGCTGTGCTGTCTCCTGGAGGTGGGATGCTAGAGGGAAGGGCACGTTGCAGAACCTAGATCCTTAGAGATCCATGGCCACATCCCTGTCCTGGGTTCCAGTTTTCATGATGAAAAGTGTGGGGTGGAGAAAAGCCTCCACTGAGGGCCCGCTCTGCTCACACGTACCCCACCTCGCCCATCCTCACAGTAACTCAGCACTGAGGGCCCGCCCTGCTCACACGTACCCCACCTTGCCCATCCTCACAGTAACTCGGCACTGAGGCAGGACCTGTGCTGCTTCCTGACGAGCAAACTGAGGCCCCGAGGATTAAATGATTTGCCCAAGGTTCTACCACTAGTAAATGACAAAGCCAGTAGTTAGACCCAGGCCTGTCTTCTCAGCTTGTTTCCTCTTTCTTTTTAAAGTAATAATTTTCCCTCTAACAAGAATGATAGTGATGTTCAATATAGAAAATTAGGAAAATACTAAAAACATGAAGTAGGAAATAAAAATCATCTCAGTTCTAGGACATAGCCCCTGGTAGCAGATGGTATATTTCTAGTCTTTTTCCGCTATATGTTTTAGAAGTAATATAATCATAGTGGATATACAGTTCTCATCTTGCTTTCTTTCACTTCCATTATATCATGAGCATTGCCCCCGGTTATGAAATATTTCTTAAAAGTGCAATATTTAGTGGTGCTATAATGGCCTGTGATAAGGCTGGGCTGCAATTTATTTCCCATTCCCCTTTTCAGTGTTCCCTTAGGTGGTTTTCCCTTTGTAGAAATTGTGGCGAATGTCCTTGTGCATCGTGTTTGCCTGCCCTTCCAATTATTTTCCAAATCTTGCTCCCTTTTTAAACTGTCAGCTGGTTGGTTGACTTAATCCAGCAAGGGTTTCCTGAACCTCTTTCCTGGGCTGGGCCCTGTGTTGAGCCTGGGAACACAAAGGAAGTGGCTGAGGCATAGAGAGGAGGCGTCTGAATAGGGGGCTGTGAAAGCCTCAGCATCACCGTGTCTCTGCTAACAACTGTGAAATGAGCCAGATTGTGAAGGGCACTGACTGCTGGGCAGGGAATCATTGAGGGTATGAGAGAGAAAGAGAAAGAATATTGCTCTACTTTGTAACTACATGGAATGCCCTTTTTCTTTTGGTAAACTCCTACCCATCCTTCAGGACCCAAGCCAAATGTCCCCTTCTTTGTGAAGTTGTCTAACTCTTTCAGCCAATTAGTCACTCCATCCCCAAGGCAGAATCATGTCAGTTTCATTTGCATGTCTCCAGCAATCAGCACAGTGTTCAACATGGTGATGATGGTGACAGTAACAGTCATGCTTCCATGGGGCTTACCATGTGCCAGGAACTATTGTAAGCACTTTATATACATCATCTCATTTCATTCCATGCGGTAAATGCTATCACGATCCCATTTTACAGAGGAGAAAAAGGAAGCACAGCGACTTCAGGTCTCATGTATTTCCTGAGACGTTGGCCTTATCGATGCAGTGAGGTTTGAGGGGAGAGGAGACTCCCTTGTTGGGCTCCCAGTACCTGAGGGATGAGGGGCTGAGACCCATGAATGCTCTGGGGGCAGAGAGGGAAAGGTACCGGGCTAAGGAGGGCCATTTCCTCATGCCTGGGCTTCACCTCATCAAGAAGGCTTGGGGCAGGCTAAGCTTCTTAAAAGAGAAGGTCCAAGTTTCCACCTGGTAGGCAGCAGGGCTAGAGGGCCGCCAGGTGGGTGGATGTGGATGGTTGGGAGGAGACAGATAGGTAGATAAAGGGTTACCTGGGTGGATGACGGGCTAGGCGGATGGGCCAGATGGGGTGATGAGGTATAGAAGGAAGAAGAGGAATGAGGGCAGGAGGCAGCATGACTGGGTGGGGTGGTGGTGGAGGAAGGAGTTGCAGCTTTCTTTGGGTAAAATATTCATAGTAATTCCTGCCCTGCCCGACTCGGTTACTGTCAATCAAATAGGATAGGAGCGGATACAAATGTGCCTTCAAGATGCTGTTATTGTTGTCATTGATATTAATAACAACGCCTGGCCCTGACCTCTCTCTGGGTGCGATGTTGCCCACCAGTACCGCACCAAGACCACTCCGGTTGTCAAGTCCCCCAAGGTGGCACCAGAGGAGGCCCCTCCTCGGCGGATCCTCATCTATGGGGTCCAGGAGGAAAATGGCTCTCGTGTGCAGAACTTCGCCCTGGACCTGACCCCGCCGCCCGAGATCATTTACAAATCAGAGCCGGGCACCAGCGATGGCATGAACGTGCTGGGCATCGTCTTCTTCTCTGCCACCATGGGTATGTGCTGCCCACCCACCCAGCAGTGCCCTGCAGCTGCTTCCTCCAATGATCTGAGTAAGCTGGAGTCACCCCGTCTTCCAGATCCCCATTCCAGCAGTAAGGGCACCTCCCATCCTCAGCTGGACTGGGTGCTCTTCCCTCAGAACTCCCCCCAGCTCTGCAGGGTGCTGGTTGACCAGCAAGGGCTCCGCTGCGCCCCAGCCCCTCACAGCAGCCTGCTCCTCCCCTTCTTCCTGAGGTCTGGGAGAATGCCAAAGGGAGAGGTTTACCTCAAAGAACTGGAACTATTGGACACCCCTGTTTCTTTAAATCCTGTACCTCCCCGCCCTGCCCCAGGGGCTTCTCCCTGCACCTGCCCCTCACACCTGTCTGGGCCATTTCTAGGGTCCACAGTTGGCGTTCCTGCCCCACCCTTCCCTTTGCTGCCCTCCTCTGGGATGCCAGGGCCCCCCATCTATGCAAGCTCCTTGGCCCACACCTTGTGTTTTCAATTTTGTGTTATTTTTCTTAAAAAGGGGCCCCAAACTACACAAGCTTCAGACCCCACCAAGCCTGTGGAGATGCCCTGCCCGCCGCCCCCACTCCTCCACTGGGTTTTCTCGTCAATGACAAGACCTCACCATCCTCCTCTTTTACGAAGAAACTCGGGGCTGACTTTCTTTCTACCTCATCCTCTGCCTTGGCCTCACCTCCGCATCACCTCAGGGTCTGAGCCTGAGGTCCCCTCCAAGCCTCTCCTTTCCCTCTCCCCGAGCCACAGCCCGGATCAAGGCTGTGTGATCTCTCGCCTGGTTCCTGTGAAGGCTGCCTAGAAAGCTTCCAGGGCTGTCCCCACTGGTGTGTCCCACCCAGAGGGTCACAAGGCTGACCGTGCTCTGTCCACTGTCCCTGGAAAGGGGCCGAACCCCTAGTGCCGGCTGCAGAGCCCTGTGTGCTCTTCTCAGCACAGCCCCGCCAGCAGGGTGCCCTTGTCACTCCCCACTCCACTTTTCCCGTCTTCAGGGCACTCCCCACAAGGGCCATGCCCTCAGGAGAATCCTCCCAGACTAGGCCGAGTGCCCCAGGCTACCCTGCTCGTTACTCTGTGAGCACTAGCCTCCGTTGCAAGGATATCAGTGCTTGCCCTCTGCCCAGCCGTGGGCAGCCCCACGAAGGCAGGCAGGCCTGTCTCAATCCACCCCAGAGCCCACCGCTGCCATGGTTAGAGCAGGCACTCAGCAGACCTGGTGGGGAGATGGGTGGACGACCAGGCGACAATGGGTAATGGAGCTCTTCTTATCTGGGCCAAAACGCCAGGCATGCAAAGGGACCAGGGCCTTGGTGACCGAGTGTGTACAGGATGGTTTCTAAAAGTGCCTCTTGGCACACCTGACAAGCAGTCCCCAAACTCAGCCTCTCTCAGGGCTGGAAACATGGGAAAGGGCATCTATGGGCAGAGCAAAAGAACCCCAGACCCTTGAGCTCGACTCGCTGAGCATTTGCTGAGCATGTGGAACTGTCCGTGCATCGGGGACGTTTGTGTGAGTGCACTGAGGCGGTGTGTGGCTTAGTCTGTGTACTCATGCCTGCATATGCCCACGTCTGCCAGTGCCCATGTCTGTGTGCCCTTGTTTCCCTGTGTCCCCAAATCAGCGTGCGCCTGTCCCGCCTGTGCCCGCATCTGTGTGTACTGCCATCTCTGGGTCCCGCATCAGCATGTGCCTGTCCTGTCCGTGCCTGTCTGTGTGCACTTGCATCTGTGTGTGCTCGTGCCTGCGTGTGCCCACTCCTGCTTCTGTGTGTCTGTGCCTGTCAGTGCCCACATCTGCTGGTGCCTGTGCCCATTGGTGCAAATGCCAGTGTCTGCCCGCATGTGTGAGTGAGCACATTTGCATAGCAGCTCCGAGCAGGGCTTTCTTTGGTCTCCTCAGCCCAGCCTCCTTTTTCCACTCCGTCCCTGGGATGTGGCTGGTGCTAAGGTCTTGCTGGCCTTGCTGTGAGGGAAGCCCCCTCCCCTGCCACACCAGGGTTCCATGCACACTGGCTTCCAGCAGCCAGCTCTTGGATGACAGGGAAAATCCAAATGGGCCTGAGGAGGGCAGGAAGCCCATGCACGGTGGAGCCGGGGGGGCGGGGCCAGTAGGGGAATCTGGGTCCACATCAGCCAGGCTGCAAGAGGACAGGTAGCCGGCCCGGGGTAGGCCCAGGGTCACCTCCAACTCCAGCCTCTCCTGCCCACCTCACCCTATCACCGCGGGGTAGCTGCTCCATGGACTGTGTGGCTCAGACTTCTCGGGACAGGGAAAGAGCCCTTCTCTGGGGTCCCACAGGGAGGCCAGGGTTTGAATCCCATCCTGCCTCCTTGGCTGAGCCCCAGAGCCGTGACAGTGGGCCTCATGAGGGCAGCTGCAGAGTGCTCTGCTCCACATGTCGGTCTCACGAGGAGGGAGGACAGCCACTCAGTCCCTGTTTCAGGACTGGCCTGATGGAGCTCACCCCACAGAACCATCCCCACTCCACCCTTTTCTGGTGTGCAGCTGGGAAGGAAGGCCTAGAATGCTGGGGGCGGTGCCAGGTTCGTCAGGAAGGCTTTTAGTCCTCACTCACATCGTTCACTGTGCATCTAACATGCGCCAGCTAAGGAGATGCAGTTCTTGCTCTTGCTGAGCTAACCTTCTCATAGAGGAGACAGAAAAAATCCAGACAGTTCTGTTGTAATAGACCCTAAGAGATGTTGTAATAGACCCTAAGAGATGAGATATTGAAGAGTAAGTGGGAGTTTACAAAGGGGAGTGGGGATGGCTTCCAAGGCACGTGGAGAGCGGGCAGCCAGTGCCTGGGGCATTGCAAACAGCCAACACAAAGACCCTGAGGCAGTGAAGAGCTGGACTCCTTCCAGAAACTTAAAGAAGGCCCGTGGTGCCAGGGCCTAGTGAGACGGGCAGGAGCAGAGGGAGGGGCAGGCAGGGCCCACTCAAGCTGGATGAGACCTGAAACTGGGTAATGCAGCGGGGGCATGTCATGGCCTAAGTGCACGGCAAAGCCAGGGGTCTGCTTGGCAGGGAGTGTTTTATCTTGAGGAGATGACATTGGCTGCTGCGTGGTGGAAGGTGAGACAGGAGGAAGACGGGAGAGCACTGTGGTGGAGTGAGGAGGAGAGAGGGAGCGGGGTGGGGAGGCAGGGGAGGCTTGGAGCATCAGGGCTGCTGGGAGGACAGCCATGCCAAGACCCATGTGGGCCCAAGGGCCTGTCCCTGCTTTGCCACAGTGTGCCTGCACCCTGGCCTGGGGCGTCTGTGACATGCTCATGTGTCCCTGACCTGCAGGTATCATGCTGGGCCGCATGGGTGACAGCGGGGCCCCCCTGGTCAGCTTCTGCCAGTGCCTCAATGAGTCAGTCATGAAGATTGTGGCGGTGGCAGTGTGGTAAGCCTCCTCACTTACCCATCTCACCCTGGCCCGCCCTGGGAGGATGCAGGGAAGACATGGCCCCGCCCTCTGCTCCCCTAGAGTGAGCGGAAAACTGTGCCCAGGCTCAGCCCTGGCCCAGGACCCCAGAGCTACATGTGTTTCCCTGGGTCCCCCAGCCCCAGCCAGATCTGGTTCCTGCCCTGGGCCTGCCCCTTCCAGCCTGGTATAAGAGCTCAGCCCAGCTCTGCTGCAATCACATGGAGCCTCATCAGCTCAGCTCTTAGAGAAAGGAAAGCTGGCGGTGAGAACCAGCTTCTATTCCGTGGTCCAGAGTTCAGCGCTCAGGAGCTCAGTGAGGAATGCAGAGGGAGGCCTGCCCACGTTCACTGTGTAGGCTGTGGTGTGGCTGGGGCTGATATGGAGGCCTCCTGAAGGTAGGGCAGGGGAAGAACAAGTGGCAGAGGTTGTCTGGGGCTGCGGTGGTGGAGGTAACAGCATGAAGGATACCACGTGCTGAGCCTGGGCCGGGCACCTTGGCACAGCCTCACTGTCCTCACAGGAGCCCGGGGAGGCTCAGGGAGGAGAAGGCCCCGCAGTGATTCAGGGTGGGGCCGCGGTGGGCCTCCTGCCTGCCTGGTGCCTGAGCCCGGCTGCCCTGCCGCCCCCAGGTACTTCCCCTTCGGGATTGTATTCCTCATCGCCGGAAAGATCCTGGAGATGGACGACCCCAGGGCCGTGGGCAAGAAGCTGGGCTTCTACTCCATCACGGTGGTGTGCGGGCTGGTGCTCCACGGGCTCTTCATCCTGCCCCTGCTGTACTTCCTCATCACCAAGAAGAACCCCATCGTCTTCATCCGCGGCATCCTGCAGGCCCTGCTCATCGCGCTGGCCACCTCCTCCAGGTAGCCCTGGGGACGGGCAGGACAGTGGGGAGCCGGGAGGGGCTGAGCCCTGTTCATCCATCCAGCCATCATTTGTCCTTCGCCACAGAACCACCAAAGTGCCAGTGTGGCCCACCCCACAAACTCGGGAACAGCTGGTGCTAGGGTGGCAAGACTGATGTGGGGGACTTTCGGCCTCTGTTGAGGCCTCCCCGTCCCCGACAGCCCCAGTCCTCAAGCACACTGAGTCCACATGGGGCAGCTTCCACGTGCCAGGGCAGACAGCGCTGTGAGTCTGTGGGAAATCACATCGGCAACGCGCTGCAGCCGCCTTTCGCCCCCGACACGGTGCTTCTCCCGGAGCCGCACCCTGCGTCGCTCTAGAGGCTCTGCCTGTCCACTGCTGCTGGGGCGTCCTGGCTGGGTGCCCTGTCACAACCAGGCAGTGTCACTAGACCTCAGGGACTTGAGTCATGGCTCCATCACTCACTCGCTGTGCCTGGCCACTGCTTTCCTCATGCACAGACTAGGAAAGCTTCTGGCTCACAGGTCTGCTGTGGGGGTTGAGCTCCTCCCTGCCAGGCTGGGCCAGGTGAGCCGGCACTTGGCCTCCGGGATCCCAAACCACAGGCCAGTGCAGAGACCTCAGGAATTTAGAGTTGTGCAAACCACGTCGTTGTTAGAGGGGGCAGGAAAGAAGTGGCCACTTATGGAGCATCTGGCCCTGTGAAGGCAGGGTGGTTCTCCCCACAGCAAGTGTCTGAGCTCCACATTAAGGAAGTCGCAGGAACTCAAGCCACATCTTTCTGGCACCGAAGGCCTCACTTTTCCCTCCAGCCCTCACTTGGGCCTCAGCTTCCCCATCTGTAAAGTGCCCTGCAGGCCTGTCATATGACAACCACGCTTGGCAGGACTGAGGAGGAGCAGACCCCAGAAAAGCCCAGAAGCCATTGCCAGGAACATCCTCCTGAGGACAGGGGGTCAGAGGACAGGACCAAGCCCCAAACATGCCAGCTCCCATGCCACGGGCCAAGCCTGCCAGAGCCAGCAGCCCCCTAGCCATGTCCTGCTAGCGGGAACTGCGGCTTCAAGCCCAGCAGGTCTGGGGCTCCTAAGAGGCTGTGGCGAGTAAAACGGGCCTCCCAGGCAGAAGCCCAGGGGAGAGGAAGGCATGGGCCACACCCGCCTGCATTGCAGTCCCAGCACTGCCACTAGGAGCTCTCATGACAAACAGTAACAATAGGGTGGCAGTCACCATGGACTGAGTAGGTCAATGGGCCAGGTGCTGTCCAAGCACAGAGTCGTTTAATCCTCTTAGTAGCTCTGTGATCCAAGTATTCTGGGGACAAAGATGCTAAGGTACAGGGTTCAGGGCCACTTGGCGGGAGGCTGGAATCTAAGCCCAGGCAGCCTAGCCCAGAGCCTGCTGCTCAGGCCTCCATCTCCCTTGGCACAGTAGTGTGACAAGGGTCAGTCTCGTGCTCTGGGCGTCAGCTTCGTTATCTGTAAAAGGGACCCAAACACCTCCCTCATAGGAAGAACCAAGTGGGAGCACAGCAGTGCCCGTGGTCCTTCCCTCCTGCCAAGACAGCACCTCAGGGCAGGAGCACTCCTGGCGGAGTGGCTGTGTGGGGTGGGGTGAGCTTCCCAACAGGGGCGCCAGTCATCCTGGAGGAGGGTGCTGGGCAGACACCGGCCCCTCTGCCCGTAGCTCAGCCACACTGCCCATCACCTTCAAGTGCCTACTGGAGAATAACCACATCGACCGGCGCATCGCACGCTTCGTGCTGCCCGTGGGTGCCACCATCAACATGGACGGCACCGCGCTCTACGAGGCCGTGGCTGCCATCTTCATTGCCCAGGTCAACAACTACGAGCTGGACTTTGGCCAGATCATCACCATCAGGTGCCCCCTGACACCGCACCTGTGTGGATGGGGCAGGGGCTGGGGGCTTTGGGGATTCCTGGGCTCCCAAACCTGAGGGGTCACTGAGGCAAGCGAACCTGGGCTCAGGGCGTAGCTGGCAGAGGGCCAGGGTCGAGAGCTCCAAGCCTGGAGGACAGGTGGGGAGGGAGGGCATTGCTGGTGGGCACCGGGCAAGCAGAAGCCAGGGACAGGATTCAGAGAGGCCGCTGGTGTGGAAGGAGCTGAGGAAAGGATGCTGGGGTCGGGCTATGGAGGCCTCCCAGGCCAGCCAAGCACACAGGCCTGATCCTGGAGGCCAGGTCCCAGAGGGAGGGGGGCAGAGCCGCATGGTGGGCAGTTAGAGTCCCGGGCAGCTCATAGCAATAGAGCTTCCTGGAACCCATAGAGGCGTAGCTCCAGACACAGGTGTTTGCACATTCCCCAGAAGCTCTCCTGAGACTGGGAATGGGGGTGCGTGGGGCTGCAGGGCCATGAGTAAGGACCTGACCCCCAGAGCTCCCTGGCGCAACATTCCTAACCACCCCTCCCCAAATGGCTGTCCCAGGGGCCCTGACATTCAGCCTCCTCCTTGGAGCCAGACCCTGACAAGGCACCCGCCCTCCTGCTGCTCCTCTCCCCCTCCCCACCCCTGCAGTATCACAGCCACTGCGGCCAGCATTGGAGCAGCCGGCATCCCCCAGGCCGGGCTGGTCACCATGGTCATCGTGCTCACCTCTGTGGGACTCCCCACCGACGACATCACCCTCATCATTGCAGTTGACTGGGCTCTGTGAGTAGACTTTGTCCCCAGCTCTAGCCCTCTGGGAGGGGCCGGCTTCAAAGGCAGCAGGGATCAGGGTGAGGGGCTGAGTCCCTTCCCCAGGGTAGAAGGCAGGGGTGGGCGAGGCCTCCAGGGGCAGGGGCCTAAGGCAGGAACTCAGCTCTCCAACCCTCCTAAGCAGCCGACAGGGGCCAGGACCACACATTCTTCTCACTTTTGAGAGGCTGGAATTAACCCACTTGATGGAAAATGGAGTCTCACTGCTGTACTGACCCTCATCCTCCCTAGCGTCTGTAGGCACTGTGGCAGTGCCCTACTCATCAGCACAGGCCTGGCTGCATAATTTGCAGGGTCCAGTGTTCAAAAATGAATATGTGGAACCCAGTCCAAAAACTGTAAAGACCAGGCGTGATGACTCACGCCTGTAAATCACAGCACTTTGGGAGGCCGAGGCAGGAGGATTCCTCAAGCCCAGGAATTTGAGACCAGCCTAGGCAACATAGCAAAATCCCCATCTCTACTAAAAGAAAAAAAAAAGTTAGCTGGGAGTGGTTGCATGTGCCTGTAATCCCCCCAATAGGGTAGCTGAGGCACAAGAATTGCTCAAACCCAGGAGATGGAGATTGCAGTGAGCCGAGATGGTGCCACTGCACTCCAGCCTGAGTGACAGAGCTAGACTCTGTCTCAAAAAAAAAAAACCCATAAAGAATTTCAACACAGAAACAGCAGAGCATTAAACCAAGCCTGACCCTTTTAGCATAGGGACCTGTAGAACCCACAGCCACATGCCAAGAAGCTGCTTCAACAATGCCAAAGGGTGGGCTTGGGAGGAGCCAGGAAGCCACCTGGCTGCAGGCTCTGCACCACAGCTGGTCACCAGCCGTGCTTTGCTGCAGTGGGTTGAGCACTGCCCTCTTCCAGCTCCCCTTCAAGTGCCCACCACTCACCGCCCCCCTTGGCTCACCAGGGACCGTTTCCGCACCATGATTAACGTGCTGGGTGATGCACTGGCAGCGGGGATCATGGCCCACATATGTCGGAAGGACTTTGCTCGAGACACGGGCACCGAGGTGAGAGCAGTGAGGTCCAGAGACCCCCAGGAGGGTGGAGCCAGGTGGGGTGGGCAGGACACCAGATCTTCTACCAACCAGCTGGGCAGCCTCCAGCCAATCCCTCCCTCCTCGCCTCTAGGCCTCTGCCTCCTCGTCTGTTACAGGGTGACTAATTCCTCTAACGTCTATTTATTGAGCACCCACTGTGGCTGGCACTGATATAGACACAGGAGGAACAGGGGAACAAAATGTGAGCAGATTCCCCGCCCTCATGGAACTTACACTCCAGTGTAGGGATGGCCTGTCCAGTTTAGCAACAATGTGAACACTGGTAGGTCTGTGCAGGCTGTGTGGGCTTTAGGCTCCTTCTGTGGGCAAATGGAGAAGGCTGTCCCCACGTCATGGGGAAGAAGCTGAGGTCAGGCAGGGGAGCCACTGATTTCCCAGCTGGACCCAAATCTGTGGATCGAGTCCCCTCCTCTACTAAGGCAGCTCCAGTGGGAGGCAGGACAGCTTGGGAACAGGAGCCCAGGGAGGCCCTGCGGCCTGCCGAGGTCACACAGCATGTCTGCAGGAAAATCCATCTCGTGGTTCCTAGCCCTGAGCTCATTCTGCCACACTGACCCTCATTCCTCCCTAGTATCTAACCTCAGTCCTCCCTAGTATCTAACCTCAGTCCTTCCTGATGCTGCCAAGGCCTGTTTCCCTTCACCAGAAGCTGCTGCCCCGAGAGACCAAGCCAGTGAGCCTCCAAGAGATCGTGGCAGCCCAGCAGAATGGCTGCGTGAAGAGCGTGGCTGAGGCCTCGGAGCTCACCCTGGGCCCCACCTGCCCCCACCACGTCCCCGTTCAAGTGGAGCAGGATGAGGAGCCAGCCGCTGCGCGTCTGGATCACTGCACTATCCAGATCAGCGAGCTGGAAACCAACGTCTGAGCCTGCGGTGCAGCAGGGGCGGGCGAGGCCTCCAGGGACAGGGTCCTGAGGCAGGAACTCAGCTCTCCAACCCTCCTGAGTGGCCGGCAGGGGCCAGGACCACATATTCTTCTCACTCTTGAGAGGCTGGAATTAGCCCCACTTGATGGAAAATGGAGTCTCAAAGAAGGGAAAGGCAGCATGGGGGAGCCCCAACCAGGGCGTGATAAGCCCAGCACTGCCCGAGGCCCCACTGTGACAGTTTCCCCATGTGAGCCCGGTGAGGGTGGCAGGCAGGGGTTATCCGGCCCCACTTTCCAGATGACAGAGTTGAGGCTCTGAGAGCTGAAAACACCTGTCCAAGGTCTCACATTAAGGTCAAGACACTAACTCAAGTCTTTCAAGTCCCGCCTCTCCTCTTGGAGGACAGGGCAGCCTGTAGCTGTGTCCAGCCCCAGGCCTCACCCCATAACAGGTGGCCTCAGCCAGACAGCTCTCCCTGCAGGGAGCAGCCCAGGGCCCAGCCCCACTGCCTTCCCCAGGCCACAGTGCGTCCACCCTCCTGTCCTGTCACTTGTCTCTTACAAAGCTCCCTGGAGGTGGAGGCGGATGTCTTTACTAGAACTGAAAGTCCCCCTCGACACATCCAGACCAGCCTCCCACAGGATGCGTGGGCAAGCCAGGACTCCGGGAGGGAGGTGTAGCTGGAACGCACTGGTGGAGCTGCCAGTGGGGCCCTGGTGTCAGAACTCCCCAAAGGCCTGTGTGTCCAAGCGGAGTCGGGTTTTTTATTCCTTTCTGTGTTTGCAAATTCAGTGATAACTAAATAAAGGTGTTTTGTTTTTCACTTCTTGTGGGCTCCAACACCTTATGCTAGCCAGCAAATGTGATAATAGCTACTGGGCTAATGAATACAGGCAGCCAGAGTGCAGACAGCCCTGTCTGGGCAGCCGGGGTATGGACAGGTCTGTGCAGGTGGCGAGAATCTAACAAGCTTGACCATGTAGCTGGAGTGTAGACAGGTCTATCAGGCTGCCAGTGTGTGGACAGGCCTGTGTGGGCAGCCAGAGTGCAGAGGAGCCTGTCCCAGTGACCACAGTAAGGACAGGCCTGTCTGAGCTGTCACATGCAGAAGACAGTACAAGCAGCCCGCCCAGGAGCCTGTCTCAACCACCACAGAGCGGCTGGGCATCGTCCAGTGTGGACAGATCTCTCTGCCCTAGCCTAGACTCTGCTCTGCAGGCAGGGCCTTGAGATCGGTCCCCAAAGAAGCAACAGATTTTCTTCCCAGTCTGGCTCCCTGTGGTGAATGCTTTGCTTTAGAGAGGGGCGTGCCCAGGGACATTTCCAGATGGCCCCCCTCTTTCTTCCACCCCAGGCTGCCTCCAGGAGGCCTGCAGGGCACACAGAAGGGTCCTGGCCACACAGCCTGTTCCAGATATGCCTTGGGGAGAAGACAGAGCTCTGGAGTCTGGAAGGGCTTGTACCATGGTGCCCATGAAGACACTAAGGTCCTGGGAGGGGACAGGCCTCTCCCGGGTCACTCAGCATCAGGAGGGCACCTGCTTCCAGCACCCCACTCCCAAACTCCTTCCACCTTCCTCTCAGGGGTGGAGTCTGAGGAGTCTGGGAAGAGTGGGACCCCAGGACACCACCTTTCACTGCAGGGCTGGGGGCCCTCCATGAGAGCATCCATCCTTCGCTGAGGCCTCCTCACCTGGGAGAGGTCAGATGTCACGCAATTGGTCATCCCACCTTCATGCGGATAGGCTTAGCAGTCCCTTCTTGGTGTGACATCTCTAAGACCCCTTGAGCAATCGAGTCTGTCCCAACACAAGGCAGGAGCCTGCTCTTTAGTGGACTTGATGGCAGCATACTCACACACCTCCAGCAGCAGGTCACTTCCAGGGCACTTCAACCCACTGTGGGGCAGCTCTGCCCGTCGGAAGTTCTTAGCTCAGAGGTGGGTATCACCTCCCTGTGGCTTCTTCTCCCAGTCCCAGCTCTGCCCCCACTGGGGTGGAGAGCACAGAGGGCACAACTGTGAGCTCTTTCCTGGGAAGGTCTGCAGAGACCTGGCCCCCAAGTCAGCTGTATTCCAGCTTCCAGGCCTACCTCCAGTCCCTTGCTCTCCTCTAAGGCACAGGACACACTGGTAATGCCCCTCAGTGCAAAGGTGAGCCATGACCCTCCAGGTGAGCCCTTAACAGGCCCAAAGCCCAGGAGGTCCTTTGCTTGGACGCTGCACTCTGGGAGTGCACAGTGGGCTCACAGGCCACGTGTGCAGGTTCAGGCCTCACCTACTATTCCCCAGTGAGCCATCTGCACACAGCTCCAGGCCCCCTCGCCAGAGGCTCTGTCCTGTCTCCCGGGATCCCTGCCTGTGCAGCTACTCTGGAGGCCCTGAGAACTGGACTTTCCACTGATGCCTGCTGGTCTGGCCAGGGTGCTGAGGGGCTTGTATCCTGCGCCCTCCACCCGCACCAGCCCAGCACCTGGCAGGAAGCACGCACAGACATAGCCACAGGCTGCAGGGACAGGGATAATGCTTTTATATTAGTTTTTCTATAACAAGAAAAATCAGCTTTGAGATTTTTATCATTTTTTTCCTTAGAAAAGAATAAAAAACAAAGGCACCCGGAACTTCCCCCACAGGCCTGAAGAACAAAGCTGTCTTTTGGGTGCAGCTGGGCCCTTCCCCCGGCCTTGCGGCTCAGCCCAGCCCCACCACCTCCGCTTCACTCCTGCCCTAAGGCCCCAGCAGCACCCAAGAGGCCCCCCCCCCGTCCTGCCTCCTTGGGGCTTGCCCATCGGAAAAGTGCCTGTGTCCTGCCAGGGCGTTGCTGGGGGAGGGCTCTTGGCAGAGTGACTGCCCAGCACGGGCAGGAGCATCATGGGCCGGGCCAGGCCAGCAGTCCTGAAGGCTCCTGTCCCCAAAGAGTGGGAAAGGAAAAAAAGCCAGCTTTCGTGAGTTCCAGAGGGTGGCAGGCACCTGGCCACAGAGCATGGAGATACCCTTGTGTCTTCTCCAGGGAACGGACGGACAGGTGGACGGGGCAGACGGTGAGCTGCTATGGCTTGTTCTGGCTGGGGCAAGAGCTGGCCATGGCACAGGCTTTGGAGGGCTGTTTGCACATGACTGTGTGTGTGTGTGTGTGTGTGTGGTATGTAGCACACACATACGCATGTCAGCAGCAGGAGGCAGCGGGCGCCTGTGTGTGCCAGGGCAGGGGCAGACCCTTCCCTGCATGATTGAGAGGGCGTGGCAGCGGTAGTGGGTGTGGGGCAGAGACTGGTGGTTTGGAGGGCAATGTGTAACTGGCTGTGTGGCTGAGCTGGGCGTGTGAGGGTGTGACGTGCTGTCTGCACATGTCTGGCCGTGGGACACGCTCTGGGAGGGGTGGGGATATGAGATTGTATTGGCCTGTGTCGTGTGGGATGCCCCATGCTTGCAGCTGGGTGTATCTGTGTGAGCACAGCAGAGTGGGGGGCTCTCGGGCAAAGGTGTGCGCTGCAGCAAGGAGTCCGGCAGTCCATCATCCTGCAGAACACGTAAGAGAGTCAGGGGCCAGCTTGGGGCAGGCCCACCAGCCACAAGCAGCTGCGGGAGGCTACTGAGGGGAGCCCTGCTGGAGGCGGCTCTGGAAAGGCTGGACTACTATGAGTAGGGAGGGAGCCCAGAACCGGTGGGGTGCTCATGCCAGAAGGCCTTTGGGTCCCACCACCCACTCCCCGCAGCCTATCCCAGAGCCCCACTTAATTGACCTGAGAAGGGGCAGATTGTCACCCAGAACTCTCATCCCAGGACTCACAGCCCCCCTCATGAAGGCTGTGGTATCCTCACTGGATGGCCAGTCCCTGTCGCTGGCCCCAACTCTATGTGAGGACAATGCCTGGGAGAAACGGTTCCACCTTCATCTTCCCTGGGCCCTGGGAGCTGAGGAAGGTGACCCCTAAGCTCGGCCTCTTGCCCGCCCCTCCACCCCTGCGGATACCCACTCCCCCATGCACACTCTTCTCTTGTCATCACTTGCGCCCCTCTCCCAACTCCCTCTTTCGCCCACCCAGGGGTCCTCAGCAGCCCCCTCTGGCTCCTCTTTGCCCCAGGCCCTACCTCAGTCAACACTCACCAGTGGCCATCGGCCCTTCTGCCTGTACCAGCCCTCCCCAGCCTGACCCCGGGACCACGCCCCCAGCAGGCTCCAGCCAATACCCTCCCTTATTCCGTGCCCTCCTGTCCTACACACTGGGCCGAAAACCCAGCTGGGGGTGGATCCAGCTGTCCATCTTCACACCTGTGGTCTGCGAAGCATGGCTTCACATCGGCCACCAAGCCACCAACCTACCTGTGACTGCAGCCACCCTGCCCTTTGTCCCTCCTGCTAAAGCCAGCAACTTCTGCCATTCCCACAAGGGCCCTCACACTCCGCTCTTTCCTACATCAGTAACTCCCCCTCCTGGCCAGCCTCTTCCCACCAGCATCCAAGCCGGCCCCTCCGTTAAGCGGATGCGTGTGTGGAAGATGCATCTTTCCAGAGCCCCCCACTCAGGACTCCCCTCGAGAGGCCTTTGCTTCCTGTGCAGTTCAGAAAATGAGCCCTTCTTGAACTTCACACCCCATTCCCACCTCTGCCCTCTCTCATCTCTCACAGCCAAACTGCTCCAAAGGCTCATCTACAGCACCTGGACCCACCTCCTTTCCGGATGCTCTCCTCACCCCCAGCTTCCCCTGTGGCTACAAAGTCAAAGACAACCTCCAGGTGGAAAAATCCAGTGTGCACTCTGCTGCGGTGCTCAGCTCCCTCAGCCCCTCAGCAGCACTGACATGGCCATGTCCCCGCTTCTAGAGAGGCCTGTGCATGCACGTATCGTGTGCATGTGTGTGCATGCAGGTGTGCAGGTGAGGGCTGTGTGTGTGCATACGCATGGCTGTCTTGTGTGCATGTACTCACATGCATGTACACATGTGTGTGCATGTACATGGTCTAGGCCTGCAAATGTGTCATGGAATACAAGAATGTATGTGTCTGTGTGTACATGTGTATGGTGTGTGTTCTGCCTTCCATGGTTTGTGGATGTGTGTACATGTTTAGACGTGTGTGCACATGAATGTGTGGGTTGGTACATACATGTGTATTTGCATATGCACATGTGTGTGCCTGTGTTACACACATGTGCAAACGCCCTCTGTCCATGACAGTGGGGTTGTCCCACCTGCCTTCCTAACTGCTCTGTCTCAGTCTCTTCTCCCGCTTTGCCTGCCCGCCTCACTCACTCTCCTACAGCAGCTTCCCCAGCCCCGAGGGTTCAGTGATGCTTCCAGGCTGACAGCGCCCGGATCAGTCTTTCCAGACCAGACCTCGCTCCTGAGCCCAGACCCACGTGTCCAGTGCCCCCCAGGCACTCCCATGACAGCACCCTCACTCTGGGTGAGAATCTTCTGGAAGTTGTGGGCCTCTTGTAGGCTTCAATCTTTCACCAGGGACTGGTATTTCCCAAGTGCTCTTATAAATTTGCAAAATGGGCAGATGAAGCAGAGGACAGAGAGTGAAGCATGGCCGGAAAGACCCTACACCGGGTCAGGAACAGGAAGGTGCAGTGAGCAGAGGTGAGGGCTGCCCCATGCAGGCCACGTACCTAGGTCAGATCTGCGTCACCTTGTCACTATCTTGTTTCCTCTTCCTCTTCCTCCTCTTCCTCCTCCTCCTCCTCTTCCTTCCTCAAGCGGCCACGGTCCTTGGAAACGTCACCAAACTCAAAGGTGCCTTCAATGTCCAAGACCTGCAGGTGCTTCAGCCTCCGGAAGGCGCTGTCCACCACAGAGCCCACGGCCAGTTTGTTAAACCTGCGCCAGAATCGAGGTGGAGTCAGTGCCAGGAGCCTAACCCCCAAGGAACCCTCTCTTACCCCGACTGCCCTCTCCAGAAGGTAACAGGGGAGGGAACAGCCCTCCCGAAAAGTGATGCAGCAGGCAGGAAAGGCCAGGGGCTGAGAGGTGGGGAGCATGTTGGAAGGTACAGGCCAGTCAGGGTAGCCGCAGCTTGGGGTGGGGCTGGCCCTGGGCCAGTCTCTGCAAAGTGAGGGGTCTCTCTCTGGGCACACTTTCACTGCTATTTTGGAAGCCACATCCTTGGGAGCTGTCTCTATGCCATCCCTGGCATTAACCCCAAGGCCTGAGGCTCCCAGGCTGTGATAACCAGGGGTCACCACAGTGCCTGATGTGGAGTGGCACACAGGCAAGGCCAGCGCTGAGGTGGGCTAGGGCCACACTCAGGGGTGGGGAGGTGGAGGCTGTGGCTCTGATCTCAGGCCCCTCACTTGCTGCACTTCAGCTCCCCTGCAGATGCCCGAGGCACATGTCATGCCACCCTGATGTCATCGAGCCCTGGACCTTCTGGGCCACCAAGCTCCTGGGAGCACACACTGCTCTTCTTTGCTCTGTCTCCTCTCTGATTTGGGGGCAGGGGCAGTGGGAAGTGCTGGGAAGAACCACCCTGGCTCTGCTGCATGGAAGCCCCTCATATCCTCGGGAGCTGCATGTCCTGAATCCCTCCAAACCCCCATCCCTTAGCCCCGGAACCCAGGGAGGACCTGAGCATCTTCCTGAGCATGAGGCCCAGGCCCAGCCTGGATGGCCACAGACACAGCAGTCACTGTGCTCTCGGGGCCTCAGCTCTCCCAGCTGTAAACTGGGAAGACGCTGTCTGACGTCCTTTCTGCCACAGTAACATTCACAACACCCATGTGCACTGGTTTTTAACGTTTCCAAAGCCCTTTTACAAACCCAGGAACCATATCAGGCCTGGGCAGGACTTAAACCTTGAGAGCTGAGCCGTGGTTACAGTCAGCAGTGGAGCTGTTCCCACGTGCCTCAACTGTCCTGCTGGAGCTGGGGCGGGCCTCCCGGGGATGTATACAGGGCCGATAGTGGCCTCCTACCTGAGAAAGATCCCCTTGAGGTTGGGTGTGGAGTCGAAGGCATTGGCGGGCACCGCGTTAATCTTGTTGTTCTGCAGGTACAGGTACTCAAGTGACTCGGGGAGCCCCTCGGGGATCTCTGTGAGCTGATTCCCAGCGATGTCCAGCAGCTGCAGGGGCGACCAAGGGAGTCAGGGACTCCCACCTGTGCAAAGCACTTAACAGCTTACAAAACTCCCAACAAGCCCCCAGCCTATCTAAATCTAATGATAACCCTGTGGGGGGCAGGGGGAGTCTACCACTATGCCCACTTCCCAGATGGGGAAACAGAGGCTCAGAGAGGTTAAGTGATCTTTCCAAGGTTACATAGCCTGTAAAAGGCTGTAGCTGCATGCACCTGACTCCCAACCCTTATTCTAATTGATGCATGTCCTACCTACCCAGCTTCTGTGCCTTCTCATATAAACTCACAGCCAAGATATTTGGGTGTCACTGTCCTACCTCCTGACACACTTGTCATTCCCATTAGATTTTGTCATTCCCAAAGACCTCAAATAGGCAGAACCCAGGGATACTCTAGACTCTGAATCTCACCCCACTGGCCCTGGATGGGGGCAGTGGGAGGTGCACTGGTGGGACTGCTCACTTATGAACCTCAGGGGCCACATGTGCAGAGGCCAGGAGCAAGGGGGTGAGACCCACAGCGACCCCAGCACAACAGCCAGGCCCCAGGCCCTTCTGTCTCAGATCATCACATGCCTGGAGTCCAGGGGCAAGCAGTCAGGGAAGTGGGCTCTAACAGGGAGCCGCTGGAGCCTGTCAGCACCCCACCCTCCCTCCCAGGTGTTTCCTTCTTTTTTTTTTAGGTTTGAGAGAGGGTCTTGCTCTGCCATCCAGGCTTGAGTGCAATGATACGATCATAGCTCACTGTCTGTTCTGTCTTCCCTAGGCTCAAGTGATCCTTCCTCCTCAGCCTCCTGGGGTAGCTGGGAATACAGGTGTGTGCCACTGTACCAGGCTATTTTTTTAATTTGTTTTTTGTAGATATGGGGTCTCACTATGTTGCCCAGGCAGGCCTTGAACTCCTGGGTTCAAGCAGTCCTCCTGCCTCAGCCTCCCTAAGTGCTGTGATTGCAGGCATGAGCCAGCATACGGAGTGGATTTCTCTTTGCACCCACACTGGTTGAGTTGGAAGTTCTGCTTATTACCAAAGTGAACCATGTGCCCAGACATCCCTGCCTAACTCTGACCATGTGGCCACAGTAGCCACATCCACTGGCCAGCCCCAGAAAGCATGAGCAGATCCCCACCGCCAGCCCTCTGCAGACTGGTGAGGTGGGCCCACAGCTCAGGCTGTCCCCCTCTGTCCCCATCCCGAAGCCCAACCTTCTCCACATACCTACTCCTGTGCCTTTAAGGCAGTGAGTTTGACTCTCCCATGCACACACCACTAGTCCTCCTGAACCTGGGGCCCCTACCTGCAGCCATGACTTTCCTTACCTCCACAGCCCTTCTCAAACCTGTATCTGCAGGTGGTGAGCTCAGCTTAGCCGGACCAGCTGTACTCTATCCCTCGCCCTTGTACCTGCAGGTGGGCTGGGCTGACCCTGGCATGCCAGCCACACCCTGTGCATGGCCCACCTCCTGCCTTCCCTAAGGCCTTGCTTCGCCCTAGCTGGCATCCCCAACAGATAACTGAGGGTGAATGAGTTCAGCCTGGCCATACCTGAGGAACTTCCCTCACCACCCAGCCCTCCTCCTCACCCTTCAGACAGGTGGGCTCAGGGCAGCCATGCCAGTACCCCCCTCCACGGACATGGCCCAGCCCCCTCCCTTCCCCTTACCTGCAGACCAGCGAGGTCCACCCAGGCGCGGGGGCCCAGGGCCCGGCTGCGCAGTCGGTTGCTGGTGAGGTACAGCTCACGCAGCTGGGCCATGCCCGCCAGCGCCCCTCGTGCCAGGGCAGCGAGCTCATTGCGCTTGACCTTCAGCACATGCACATTGCGAGGCAGCCCAGGTGGCAGCGTGTGCAGCCGGTTGCCCGACAGGTCTAGCGAGCGCAGCAGGCGCAGCTTGCGGAAGGCGTCGCGGTGCACCTGCGGGCTGGTGATGCGGTTGTAGCTGAGGTTGAGCTCCTCCAGGAAGTAGGTGGTGGCGAAGTCTTCGCGGCCAATGCCTGTGATCTGGTTGTGCAGGATCATGAGGGTGCGCACGCGGCGAGGCAGGCCACTGGGCACGCGTTCCAGCGCGTTGTTGTACAGGTGCACCGTGTGCAGCCGCTTGAGGCCCTGGAAGGCCAGCGGGTGGATGCCCTGCGCCCGCAGCTGGTTGCTGTGCAGCAGCAGGTACTCCAGGCTGCGGATGGGGGTCAGCACATCCGCATCCACGCTCCGGATGGCGTTCTTCTCCAAGTGCAGCAGCACCAGGCTGCGTGGCAGCCCTGCCGGGACCCGAGACAGGTTGTTGCTGGACAGATCCAGGTACTCCAGGCTCGAGAGCTTCCTGGGGCAGGGAGGGAATCAGGATGCTGGGCAGGAGCTCACACGGTGCTTGTTTCCACCACGATTCCCAAGAGAAGCAGCTGGGGAATTGCCACTAGTTCCTCCCAGCTCTGCCACTCACTGACTAGGGGCCTCAGTCATTGCTCCTTGGGTTGACCCAATGCTATTCTGGTGTAGGAACGATCTGGCATTTTCTAACACACAGGCTGTTTAACCTTTTGATAGCCTTTTGTGGCCACCCTGGTCCCTTATAAAAATGAAAATGCATTTGCCTTCAACAAGAATGTCTGAGTCTCTATTTCATACCAAGAAGCTAGCCTCGGCCAGTGCTTCTTATAGTTAAGGAATCTTGGCAGGACTTATGTATACACAGTACTTGTTCCCAGGGACAGAAATGTCAACAGAGGCACAAGGCTTAAAGTTCCTTCTCCAAAATGCCAGATGTAGGTGATGGGGAGGAAGGCAGCAAATCACACTGCCATGTGTGTACCTATGCAACAATTTTGCATGTTCTTCACATGTACCCCAAAACCTAAAATGCAATAAAATAAATAAATGGGAAAAAAAAGAAGAAAAATGTGGAATTAATTAAAAAAAAAAAAAAAAAGTTCCTTCTCCAGGAAAGGTGGGCAGGGATTCGTGTGAGGGGCTGGGCTGGGTGGTCGGCCCTGAAGGAGCTTCCCGGGCCCCGCAGTCACACCAAGGACTCACCAGAAGGTCTCGTTGTCCAGGCCCTCGTCGGTCAGGTAGTTGTTCTGCAGGTACAGCTCGCGCAGGCTGCTCAGCTCACTGAAGGCCCCCGGGGGGATCTTCTCCAGCTTGTTGTTCTGGGGCATGGAGGGGAAGGGAGGAGAGTGTGAGGGAGGGCCGAAGGCAGGGTCAGGGCCTCCGGATGAGGTGTGGAGAGGAGAGTGGGAAGCCACCAGGAACGGGCTCAGACCTGAAGCATCCCAGGGGTGGTGCCACCAACACCACACACAACCCGCTGGCCAGGTGCCCAGGTTTCTGCCCACTTCTCCGCAGGGCAGCACCTGTGCCCATGTGGGCCTGGGCTCTTTCCCTGCAGGCCCCTGCTCCAGTGCCCTGGCATTGGGGTCTGCAGTGCCCCTCCTCACCCCCTCCCCTGCCCACCTTGAGGTGCAGCTTGTACAGGGCGGGCGGCAGGTGCTTGGGCACGTGGCGCAGGAAGTTGCTGGACAGGATGAGGACCTCGACGTTGCTGGAGCCGTTGAACATGTTGTCTGGCAGCCCGGCGTCCGCCAGCTTGTTGTTGTGCAGGTACACAGACCTGGGGGCCAAGGCGCAGGGCCTTACCCCACCTGGCCCCCCGGCCCTGCGCCAGCTCACCTGGTGAGCCTCCAAACCCTTTCCCAGGCTGAGCCTGGGGCCCAGGGTGCTCTCCTTCGACCCAAACCCAAGGGTACAGAGTTAGAAGCACCTCAGATGTTGCCTACACAGCTGACAGAACTAAGGCCCAGAGGGGCTGTGCCCGACCACAGGTGCTCATGGAAGTTAGTGGGAGAAACAGGATTTCCTGGCCCCTGGCCGAGGCTCCTCCGCACCTTTCAAAGTCTCAGTTGACCCCTGACCGGTTCAGCCCTGGAGCCCTTGCCTGCCTCGCGGTTCCTCCATCCCTGCCTGTCAACCCCACACAGCCTGGCTGTGAGTTCCTAGGACTTCCTAAAAACAGGGCCCCTCTCTGCCCGCCTCTGGCTCTGGCGCCAGCACAGGGCGTGTCTGAGAGGAGGTGACCCTCATCCATTCGGCAAATATGTAGTGAATACGTTATGTAATGTATTAAATAGAGATATGTACATATACGAGGTGTATAAATAAACACATATACGAGGTGCCGGGGCTGTTCTAGACTGAAGGCACAACAGTGGACGCGGCCCTGCCCTCAGGGAGCTAACATACTAGAAGGAGAGAAGACAAGGAACAGAGTCGTCTGTGACAGCTAAGCCTTGCTGTGAGGCCCCTCTGGTGCCTCCGTCTGTGGGATGGGGCCATGCACAGTGGCCCTGGGTCCTCAGGCAGATGGAGAGAGTCAGTGAGATGGCAGACACAGGGTCAGAAGGGCGCTGGGGTTGTCCAGCCCCCAGTCTGTCCTGGAGGTGGCTCCCCTGCAGCCCCCGCTCCACCCATGCCGCCCTGCTCTCTCATACCTATGCTGGGGGTGCTGGCTCCTCCCAACACAGCTCAGCAAAGGGCAGTTCTGCTATTGAAAGATGCTCCCCTCCCCCAGGGCTGGGAAAGCGGGGACACCCTCACTGGTTCCCCACACTTCCTGTAGACAACACGCTGTCCTCGCCTCCCGGCCGGAGTCATCCTCCTCCATTAGGGCCCCTCGGTGTCCCTCCGCCACAGCCCTGAGCACCGGGCCTCCTCTGGGCCTGCCTCTGCCTCACACAGGATGGCAGCCACCACCACAGCCCTTCCCCTTGCCCCAGCCCAAGCCCAGACCACCCCCCACCTCTGACCTCAAGTTTGGCTTCTGGCCAAAGGTGAGCCCATAGATCTTGGTGAGATAGTTGGCAGCAAAGTCCACACTGATCAGGGCGTTTGGCAGGAAGCGGGGTGCCAAAGTCAGCTGGGAAGGGAAGAGTTGGGCCAAAAGAGCAATGGAGGGGCAGAGGCCAGCTCTGGGTCCCATTGGCTGCTGCCTTCGTGGGCCCCCTCACTACGTCTCCTCCCCGTAACCAGGCCATCTTTCTCAAATTGAAACCTGTCCCACCCTCCTGCAAAAACAAAACCAAAACCTCTCTGGCTGTCCTCAGCACTCAGCTTGGCATTCAAGGCCCTTGGGACTTGTCCCCTGCCCTACCCGTCCTCCTGGGCTCATCTTGAGCAGATAAGGGGTAGAAGTGGGTGTAACTTTTACGCCTGATCTCAGCCAAAAGGCCGAGGAGCGATGAGTGTGACTTTAAAGTTGCCCTGGCTGATCCAAGAATGCGGGGACAAGTGAAGAGGCAGGCGTCCGGGTGAGGGATGGGGGCTGGTGTGGTAGGGGCTGAGGGCCTCAGTGGGACTGGATGCGGTGAGGAAGCTCAGGGCCCGGAGGCACCATTTGTGGCTTGGACCAGTGGGGCCATAGGTGGCTGGAGATGCCCCTTATAGAGCTGGGAAGACAGAGGAGGATTGGGTCTGGGTTTGGGGGCTGTGGGCAGGAGCTGTAGCTTCCTTCCAGTGGATGTCTAGGGGAAATGTCAAGGAGGCAGCAGACCTTTGAGTCTCAAGCCCAAGGAGTAGAGAGGGTTGGAGACAGCCACTGGCCATGGCCATGATGCAGATGGGAGATAGAGTCTGGGAGGGCACAGGTCACCTCCAGAGAGTTCAGAGAGAGGAGAGGCTGGGACAGAGCTCTTCAGCACACCAAATATTTTGAGCTTGAGTATGTTTGTGCCTTCACTCATGACATCCCTTCTACTGCCCACCCTGGGGCCCCTGCCTAGAATCCTATTACCCTCCATGGCCCTGCTCAAATGCGCTCTCCTCCAGGAAGCCCTCCAGTTATGCCTTCCCCAGTGGGGATAAGCTCTTCCCTCTCTATAGTCCTGTGGGCTTTGGCTTCTGTCTTCATTACCTGACACATTCTGATGCCCTGAGTTACAGGCATGGGTCCGTGTCCCCCCTACCCCAGACCTAGGGCCATGTCTGAGCAGCAGCAGGGACCCAGTGGCCAGTCCAGAAAGGCCTGCTGAAAATTGAGGGAACTCAGGGAAGACAATGCCTGGAGGACAGTGCAGCACACCCCCCACCCTTCCTCGAGCCCCTCACCTTGTTATTGGCCAAGTATAGGTAGTTGAGGTTGGTCAGATGCTCAAACGCCTTCTCTGGGAGCCCTTCAAAGGACAGGCATCGGTCAGAGCCCTGGATGAAGGAGACGCTACAGGGAAGCACAGCAAGCACCCACCCTCCTCTCCCACCCACCTGCCAGGACTGGGGAGGCAGAGGCAGCTCAGTTCCCCTCCCAAGCAGTCGGGGTGCGGGGCCTGCCCAGCCCTGTTCTTTCTGCTTGCTCACACGAGCCCGCGTTCCGAGGAGGAGGCAGTTATTGTCTACTGAGGGACCGACGCCCTGCTCTGAGTGGGGATGACCCCTGGAGAGGTCAGGCCAGCGGCAGAGCACCCAGGCTGACCCTTTTCTGTCAGGAAGAAGCACTCCCCTCGGGGAGAGCCCCAGAAGGTCAGAGCCCCGTTCACAGGCAGGTGGGCCCCGCCAGGAATGGCCCCACGCAGGGTGGGCCACGGCTCTGGGCCTCCTCACCACCTGGCTTGCCCCTGCCCCATCTGGCAGATGTGTCAGGACTCAGCTGCTAAGGGAGCCTGGCCAGGCTGGCCCTTCTCCAGCCCTGAGGCTGGCCTCTGACCCGCGTTTCTGGGCTCCAAGACCCCCAGATGCAGGACCTCACCCAAGTCTCTAACAAGAGGGAACAGTTACATAAACTGGCAAGTCTCTCCGTGGAGCGGCTGTGTGAGATGATGGTCAATGAGAGGCTTTAGCAACACGAGAGAGGCGGCTGAGCTGACTGCTAAGGAAAGCAAAGCAGGCTGTGATTTCTGCAGCGTGTGTCCAGCCACGGGTTTAAGACACAAAGAAAAAAAGACCACTGGATTGTGGTGATGGTGGCACCACTTACTAAAACTCATCCAATTTTACCTTTAAATTGGGTAAATCTCACGGTATATCAGTGATACCTCAGGAAAGCTGCTTTTTTAAAAATGGAAACAAATATACCCAAATGTCAATAGTAGTTAATTCCAAGTGGCAGAATTACGAGAGATTTTCTCTTTCCATTTTATTTTCCAAAGTTTCTCTCTTAATCAGATGTTATTTTCGTCATCAGGAAAAAAAAACAAAACATCTTTTTTAAAATGTGAGTCTACAGCTCTTGGGTTCTAAAGGCCCTTGGAACAGAAGACCCTACGACCAGGTGCTGGAAGCTCAGCTTCTCCGAAGCCTCTCCCTGCGCATCTCCCAGGTCTTAGAAACACCTGCCTGGGGCGCACAGCTGGGACCAGAAGCCGGCTGGCGAGTGACAGGTTTTCTCTCTCTAGGGAGATTCTTCAAGCAATCACTATGTCAACATACACAGAGGTTCCCTTCTTTCACATGGTGAAGATCAGCGATCCAAACTTATTTAGAAGGCTGAAGAAGCACCATTTGTCCCCATTGGAATGGCAGGCTTATGATTACACAAATGCATATGATTACACAAATTGAAGAGCAGGGGAAATACAAAAATGTCCCTTCATCTGATCCGCATGCATGTGGCAGCCCAAGGCTTCGCTGTAGGAGCAATGACTGTTGGGATGGGCTATTCCCTATATCGGGAATTCTGGGCAAAACCTAAGCCTTAGGAGAGATGCTGTTTTGATCTTGTTGGAGGAGCTTGCTTTAGTTAGATAACTTTTTTTTTTTTTGAGATGGAGCCTTGCTTTGTCGTCCAGGCTGGAGGGCAACGGAGCATTTCGGCTCACCACAACCTCCGCCTCCAGGTTCAAGCAATTCTCCTGCCTCAGCTTCCCAACTAGCTGCGATCACAGGCGCCCACCACCACATCCAGATAATTTTTTGTATTTTTAGTAGAAACAGGGTTTCACCATGTTGGCCAAGCTGGTCTCGAACTCTTGACCTCAGGTGATCCACCTGCTTTGGCCTCCCAAAGTGTTGGGATTACAGCCATAAGCCACCACACCCAGCCTAGTTAGACATCTTGAAACATGTCACCTGAATGCACTTGATGGTGCTGAAATGTCCACCTCCTTAAACTGTTAAGATAAAGTTAATTCTGAAGAGAACAGCAGGCCAGTCCTGAAGTACTCCCAGTTTGCTGCAGAATCTCACGTTTTTGGATGTTATATAAGGTCCTATTTGCCCCAGTTAATTCAACTTTTTTCTGCCTGTCTTGTAGACTTGCTGTCCAAAAGTGCAAGGAATATAACTTGTAAAGCCTCCCACAACTGACAGTATCTATGGGTGTGTTTAAACCAAATTTAGAAAGCTTACAATAAAGCATAGTAATAGTATTTATTAAAGAATCACAATCGCAAACATGAGAATAACTTATGGATTCTAGTTTAGTTCTTTTGTAATTGCAGAATTATATTTTTGCTGCTGTTATATTAGAGTCATTTTAAAATATCATCTTGAAATAGAATTGTGTATTTTAATCACTCACGCAAAGGTAAATTAACACTTTAAAAATGTGTGTGTTCCTTATTTTTTCCATAAGAATTATAAACATTAAACTAAACAAATTACCTATAATGGAATTGATTAATGACTATGAGCCCGCTGTCTTGGCCAGATGGTATACACAAACTTTTATATACTACAGAATGTTATTACACTCGTGAAATTCTCTTGTCTAACCTGAATCTACATGCCATGGTGACAACAAGGTATATGTATTGTTATTAAAGTAAGTGACCATGTCAAAAAAAAAAGAAAGAAAGAAATACCCGTGTGGTATTCAGGCAACAATGGGGAGCCCCTTACCTGTGTGGAGCTGGTTCTCATGAGCCCCGCTGCCAGCCCGGCCCTGCCCTGCCCTCTTCCATCCACACCCCAAGATTCATAGCGCCAAGCTCTCCCCATGGGCACCCAGCATCGCTCAGGCCCCCAAGGCTCCACTTGGTGCCCCTGACCCTGAGCTCTAGGCAGCCCCTCACCTCAGGAAGCCCCCACTTGGCACGCCTGCCCCTTGGCTCTGTGCAGCCCCTCACCTCGGGAAGTCAGGCGGTTGTTTTGCAGGTTCAGCGTCTCCAGCCGGTGCAGCCGGGAGAGCTCCTCAGTGTAGATCTTTTCCAGCTGGTTGTTCTAGGGGGTAGGGGGTAGCGAAGAAGCAGCATCAGCCTAGGGGGGTGTGCCCTGGACTCCGGCCCTTGCCGGCAGCTCCAATCCTAGAATCCAGTCCACCTGCTAGGCACCTCCCTTGGGATCCTCCCCATGGCTGTAGACCCTGGTGTGCCAGCTCTGGGCCAGGCCTGGATATGGGCTCTGGGGCACCACAGTGACCACAACAGGTGTGTGGGTCCTGCCTTCGGGAAGCCACACGTGGACATCAACAGGCAGTTCAGACTCGACGTGCTCTCTCCTCCAGACCTGCTCCTGGAGCATTCCCACCTCGTGACAGGCAGCCACAGCTGCTCCCCAAGCCAGAAACCACTTTTCCTTCTCTTCCTTGGCCCTACAGTCCCCTCTCCCCTTGGAACACATGAAAAGCTGAGGCAGGGACCACCTCCTCCAGAAGCCTTCCTGGATTGGGTTGGGGCTAGATTAGGAGGCTGCTCTGGGCCCCACACACAGCCCTTCCATTGCCATCTGGCATCTATCTGTTTAGGTCTCTGCCTCGCCAACCAACTGTAAGCACCTGAAAGGCAGGGAACACCAAGCCCTGCCCACATGCCCAGCACCCACACAGGACCAGAGGCCCAGTGCAGGTGCCTGAGGGAGCTGATGTGTGGATGAAAGGGCAAAGGAGCCAACAGTAAGAGCTGCCCTCAGAGTGGCCCTTTCCCTCGGTGGCTACCCTGGCCTTGGGCTCCCACGGTCCCCAGCTCAGACCCACCAGTGGGGATGGCCGTCAGTAAGTCACTCTCCCGCACCGGGCCTGGTCGCCTCTGGAAACGAGTGCCGCAGCCCCTCCGTCTCCCCAGGGCTGCTGGGCCGCACAAGGTGAGGATGGGGCACTCTGCACCTGCACTCCAGGGTGCTCCTGGTCTGGACACTGTCCGACTTCTCAAGGTTCCAAATTCTAGCCTCCCCCTTGGCTGGAGACAGCGTTCCCTCCTCCGAGACCCCGGAGTATGCTCAGGGTGCGTCAAGTCTACTTTGCTCTGGTGTTCCTGGCCCTGTAGTGGTGGCTGCGCTTTCAGAGGGTCGGCTGCGGGGCAGGTCTGTGTCCACTTTCAGACAGAGCCTGGCTCCACTTACTGGGCCCAGCCCGGACTCCTCTAAGTAAGCAAAGCGGGTTTTATTGTATAATCACAGTGCTCTGTGACTAGGACACCAGGAGGGGCGTTACCTGCTGTGGCCAGTGCCCCTGAATCTGACCTGCCCCAGCACCCCGTGGCTGGGAGTGGAGAGCCACGCATATTGGAGGTTCTGGGTGAACAGGTTGCTGGGAGTGTCGGGGTTCTGGGATGGGAGCCAAGGGTGTGTGGGGCAGCCCCCGTGACCACGGGTGCAGCGCCGACCTCACCTGCAGGGACAGGTGGTTGGTGTGTTCAGGCAGGTCCCCGGGGAACTCACGCAGGTCAATGCCGCCACAGTCCACGACGCCCTCCTGGGAACAGGCACAGTCTCGAGGGCAACTGACCGCAGCTGGGCCAGGCACGGGCTCCTCAGGGCTCAGGACCAGCACCGGCTCCTCCTCCACAAATTCGTTCTCTTCGGGACTCAGGCTGTGGCTGCCGCTTCGGCCAAATCCCGGGCCCCTTGCGGCAAGCACAGGTCCCAGGTGCAGCTGTGGCGGCAGCAGCAGCAGGAGTAGCAGCGCCCAGCTCTGGGCCATAGTGCCTGCAGGGGGTGCCAAGTCAGATGCACCTGGGCGCCAGGGCTGACGGAACCTGTGAGGTACAGGGGACACAGCTGGGGCCCTCAAAAGTCATGATGGGGGCCCCCCTGGCTACAAAGCAGGGCCCACTCTGGACTGTCCTCAGAGCCCAGTAGATGACTGACTGAACGGCCCTCCGCACCTGCCCAACCCCACCAGGCTGCCTCCAGAGGCGGGCGACGAGGTGAAGCCCTGTCCTCAGGCAGGTCTGCAAAACCTTCTGCAGCCTTCAGCAGGCTTGGCCCCAAGGAGTCTGTACCCCTGTTTCCTAGAAGGGGAAGCCGAGGCATGACCTGGACTGTGCCGAGCCCTTGCTACCCTGGCACTGGCGGCGCGGGAAGACCCTGAGCCTCCTCCAGGAGCCACAGGCCATGGTGAGCCAGCGCTGGCAGTGTGCGTCCCGGCTCTCACGTTCACCATTAGCAGGTCTTCCTGACTTGGTCCTGACTCTTTTCCAGTGGTCCCCTCAACTGCCCCAGTTCTACAGGACTATCGAATAGCTCCTCCCTCCAGGCCTTTGCAAGTGCTGTTCCTTCTGCCTGGGATGCCCTTCCTCTCTTGTGCAATCAGCATTTTCTTTTCTAGGAACCAACTCCAGGGCTGTGAACATGGGAAGAGGGGAAGCAGCGGGACTCTGAGATGCCCCAGAGCTCTCCATGACCATGTTCACCCAGAGCTTGGCATTAGTTGGGTTGGGTTTTGAATAGCAAAGGCGTCTTTTTCCCACACAGAGCTGTGAGCATCTCTCTGTCTGAGTATAGATCAAGCCCAGAGCGCAGCACAGAGAAAGTATCAGTGATTACAGCTGCTACTGCCCTTGCGGCCTCCCAAGTCCCATTCCTGATGTTTATCCCCTTAGCTGGCCTCACCAGGGCCTGATGTGCTCAGCGACCACTGCCAACCTGCCAAAGAGCACTCCCCAGCATGGCCCCCAGGTGCAGCAAGGAAGGAGTACAGAGGATGATCTCAGGCCCACAGAGGAAGATGCTGGAAGATACCATTATCCCAGCAGTCCCATGGCATAGGCTCGGCACTGGGTGGGTTCCTGGGTTCTCTTTACAGGGACTCAGACATCTCTGGGCTGTGATAAGATGTGCTGGGAGCTCAGGTTCACTGACTCAGGTCCCACGGATCCCAGTTTGAGTCCCACCTCTGACCTTGTTGAGCCTCAGTTTCCTTGTCTGTACAATGCAGCTAATACATCTAAATGCACAGCTTCTGTGGAGTAAGATAACAGACGCAAAGCACCTGGCGCCTATTAGGTGATGAGGAGCTGCTGTCACCTCATCACCTGATGCGTAATTATGCACAGTAACATGCCCCACTAAGTGAGCAGCAAGGACAGCAGCAAGGACCTGCTGTGGACACCTCCAGCATGGGGGCATTCACTCCTGAGCTCAGTGGCCACAAGCCCCGGCTCAGGCTGAGCCTCCCTCCCCACCACCAGATCAGACACCATGACCATAAACCAGCTAGAAGGGCCTGGCAAGACCCTGGGCCGAGGAGGGTTTTGTAAACTGGGGAGCTTGGCAATGACGTTGATGTCTGCAGCTAGCAGCCAGAGCTGCAATCTTGGCTCGGTCTCAGCTCTGGCTCTTATGTGACTATAATTGTCTAAGCCTTGGCTTTCTCACCCACCCTTGGGGATAACAGCACTATCCTTATGGGAAGACTGTGAGGGGTCAGTGAAATGTATGTACTGCACATAGTAAGTGCTCAATAAACGTTAGCTTTTCCTGCCACTAATTGTCTGTTCGGTGGGCATAATCTGCACCCCTGCCACACCACTGCCCACTCCAGAATCTCCTGCTCCTTCCCCTTCCCTTGTCTAGCTCTTGCTGGGTTTTTTGTTTTTTTGACAAGGTCTCTGTCACCCAGGCCAGAGTGCAGTGGTGCAATCATAGTTCACCGTAACCTTGAGATCCTGGGCTGAAGTGATCCTCCAGCCTCAGCCTCTCAAGCAACTGGGACTACAGGGGTGCACCACCATGCCGGCCAAAGTTTTAAACTTTGTGTAAAGATGGGGTCTCCCTATGTTGCCCAGGGCGGTCTCAAACTCCTGACCTCAAGTGATCCTCCCACTTTCGCCTCCCAAAATGCTGAGATTACAGGCATGAGTCACTTGGCCTGGCCCTTCGCTTGGGCTTTCTGACGCCATCCCAGGCTCACCTCCTCCCAGAAGATGTTACAGATATTCTACCCGCCTCTGAGTTCCTGCTGCCCCGTGGCATCTGTGGCATTTCAAATACCACTTTGCTTCACTTGGTGGCTCAGCTAGTTCTCTGAATTAAGGGCCCATTTGTGTCTGGGCCTGAACTGGGTACTGGAGACACAGGTGAGGTGGAAAAGATCCCTGTCCTCCATCTGGAGGGGGCAGCAGACGCCGGTACCAATAACCACTGCCCACCCAGACTGGGGGTGGGCAGCGTAAAAAGGGTCCCAAGGAGTTCGAGGCCCTAGAGAAGACAGGAGGGGTGGCAGCCAGGCTTGCTTGGGCCTACAGATCCCCGTGGCATATAAAGACTCAGGTCTCAGCCACTGGCTCGCCAGGGAACCAGGGAGCCCAGCACACACGCAGTTTCCAGGATCCAGGGATCAGTCGACAACAGTGAGTGGCGCCCACAGCAGCCTACCCCATGCTCGCTCCACCGCAGCCCTGCTGCCCCTAGCCCCTGACCCAACATCAGTCTACAGACCATCATTCCCACAGTGCATCATAAACTCCACAGCCAGCTCAGCAGCCGTCAGCCCCTTGCCCATCTGACCCCACTGTAGTCGGGGGTTCTGAGAGGGAAGGCCCAGGCCCAGTCCCCAAATTCAATCAGGGCAGGAGGCCAAGGAGAAGAATCCGGGGGAAGGAGCTCTGGCCCCACATATCCTGTGTACTCACCAGGCAGGCTATTCTGCCTCCTTGCCTTCCGTTTTGTATCTGTAAAAATCTGTAAACTGCATCCATAAAAATATTTAATTTATGTTAACATTCTGCACCATACTGAAAATGTTATCATCACCACTTTACAACTCAGGGAGCTGAGGCCCAGTGGGCTCAGCCAGGGAACAGCTGTTAAGTGGCAAATCTGAGCTCTCAGCTGAGATCATATCAGCAATGCTACACTGCTCTCCCCAAGGCCAAGCATGACAGGGAGCCGGGGATCCACACAGAAGACTCGGCGTGGCTTCTGCCCTCCAGAGGCCCACAGCTGCACTGTCCACTCCATTAGCCACTTGCCACATGTGGCTATTGGGCACTTGAAATGTGGCTGGTTCACATAGAGATGTAAGTGTAAAATGTAGTGTACATGGATTTCAAAGATGTAGTGCAAAAAAGAATGTAAGATACCTTGTTAATATTGATGACATCAAATCCCATTTATTGTTATAGTGATTGCATGATAATATTGTGAATAGGTTAAATAAAGTTTACCAGTTTCATTTTACTCGTTAAAATATGGCTTCTGGCTAGATAAGGTGGCTTATGCCTGTAATCCCAGCACTTTGGGAGGCTGAGACAGGCAGATCACTAGAGCCCAGGAGTTTGAGAGCAGCCTGGGCAAGATGGCAAAACCTCGTCTCCACGAAACATACAAAAAATTAGCCAGGTGAGGTGGCATGCACCTGTAGTCTCAGCTACTCAGGAGACTGAGGTGAGAGGATCACCTGAACCCAGGAGGCTGAGGATGCAGTGAGCTGTGATCGCACCCCTGCACTCTAGCCTGGGTGACAGAGTGAGACTCTGTCTCAAAAAAAAAAAGGCTTCTAGAAAATGTTGCATTGCATATGTGGCTTGCATTTGTGCCTCACATAATATTTCTATTAAACAGTGCTGGTCTGCAGCATTACATGTAAGCCCAGTATTATAATCCCATTCTAAGGGATAACTTTCAGGCAAAAGGGAAAGGGTCACACAAGCAAGGGAGTCCCAGAGGCAAGACAGTCCACACCCACAAGACCATCTGGTGGGGGATAGGGACTGGGAGTGATACAAACAGGCACAGTGGCCACAAGCCCAGGCCACGTGAAGGCCAGGTTAGGCAGTGTGGGCCTTCTCATTGGAAGACGAGGACCACTGAAGGGCAGGAACGTAACACAGGCAAGTTTGTGGGTGGACGTGAGGCTGTGCAATTGGGACAAGTGAGGGCAAAGGGGCCGGACCCTGGCAGAGAGAGAGGTGCTGGACTGCAGGGATGGAGAGGAGAAATTGGAGTAAAGGGAGAGGTAGGAAGAACAGACGGGGCTTCGAGAGTGGTCCCTCCAGCTTGGCCAGCCACTCTCAGGACTGAGAGGTCCTGGGCAGGTCCAGCCCTACTACCTGGTTTGTTGTGTCACCTTGGCCATACCACTGACCCATCTGAGTCTCAGTTTTCCCACTTGTTCGTTTCTTTTTTTTTTTTTAAGTCAGGGTCTCACTCTGTTACCCAGGCTGGAGTGCAACAGCACAAGCATGGCTCACTGCAGCCTTGGGTTCCTGGGCTTAAGTGGTCCTCCCACCTCAGCCTCCCAAGTAGCTGGTATTATAGGCACATGCCACCATACCTGGCACCTGGCTAATGTTTTATTTTTAGAAATGGGGTCTCACTATGTTGCCCAGGCTGTTCTTGAACTTTTGGCCTCCTGCCTCAGCCTCCCAAAGTGCTGGGATTACAGGTGTGAGCCACTGTACCCAACCCTGTTATTCTAAGAATGGAGCAAGATAAGCCCACTTCCCCTTCCCCGGCCCAGTGAGGCCCCTTCTGTGTACCCAGTCATGTGGAAGGTGTGTGGGGAAGAACAGGGGAGCTCCCTGGTCTCCAGGAGTTTCAAGTGCACCCTGTAAGGAACAACTCAAACCCCTGGACAGTGGGGCAGCTCAGCGAGCAGTGTGCTCTTCCTCATGTGGAGCACTTTAGAGGCAGAAGGGCATGAGTTCCAATTCTGACTGCTGTGTAAGCCCGGATGAGTCACTTTGCTGCTCCAAGCCTCTGTTTACTAGTCTAAGAAATGGAGTTGGGAGCTACTTGTGAGAATTAAATGAAATAGCAGGCCCAGCTGTCATCGCTGGGTGACAAGTAAGTGTGACATACCCGGGGTTACTGCTACTGTTACTGAGAAAGTAAGGGGGACCCGCTGTCTCCCCCGACCTCCACCAGGGAACCAAACCTCAAGGCCAAAGAGTGAGATGAAGGTAGGACTAGAAGAAGGAAGGGGAAGGGAGACCCAAATCAAGAGGCGGACCCTCAGCCCCAGCACTGCCTTCCTTCTCCACTCAAACTCAGTGCAAACCAACTGACCACCTGCTCTGTGCTGGGCCCCAAACAGCTGCATCTTACTGACTGTCATAGAAATCCTGGGACTAAGTGTTCGTCTTCCTGTTTTGCAGATTTTGCTCAAGCACAAAGGGCTGGCATTGCTGCCATCCCTAGAAAGCTCCTACTCAAATGCCCCTGCTCAGGGAAGACTCTCCTGCCCCCTTGGCTGGGTTAGGGTGTTTCTGGGTGCTTCCACAGCAACCTTGCCCAGCTTTATCCTTCAAGGCTCAGCTGAACCTGCCCTGTCTCTCCAAGCATGGAGTGGGTGCTCAGGAAATGCTTGCTGAATGAATGACTATGAAAGGCAGAGTTGGAAAAGATCTAAAGATCTGCAATATGATCTGCTCTGACTCCTCCAGTTTGCAAATTAGTGTGTTAAAGGCAAGGCCAAGAGTAAAAGCCTGCCCAGAGCCTTGAGTCGGTCTTGAAGACTGAGCAGGGGTTCTCAGAAACAGCCCCCTAGGCAGAGGTAGGGTGTGACCCAAAGGCAGGGGTGGGGCTGGGGGAGAGGGAGGTGTGTTTAAGGAAGGGTCAACAGGGTGGGAAGCCTAGGTGGCCAAGGGCATCCACCGCCATGCTAGTGTTGATGACAGGGACTCATTGAGAGTTCCAAGCAGGTCACAGTCAGCACTCTCATGTATGACTCCACCAAGCCTAAAAGTGCCACCATTAGTAATCCCCTTCCCTAGACTCAGGCAGAAGGGATAAAGTATGCTCCCACAGATGACATGAACACAGTCGTATGACTTTGGCACTTCTTAACTTGCCCTCTAGGCTAGCAGAGACTGGGTCCTGGGCCCTAAGAGTGGACATGAGGAAGCAGAACTCCCAGACCAGTCCCCGCTGGTCTTTCCCAGGGCTGTCCACGGGCTCTTCTGAGTGACCTACCCCGGAGCGCTGTGCGCCTGCAGACCGTCTTGCCTCCTTGCTCACCATGAGCCCTCCTGCCTCGCCGCTGCCTTCCCAGTGTGGAAGCTTTCTATATAAGAGAGGGATAGGGGACAGGAACACCCAGGGGCTCTCCCAGTTCACACCAGTGGTGGTGCCTCTTGGAGCAGGGTAGACCACAGCTTCCCCTTCCCTAGCCAGCCGGTATTCCGAGGGCAGACTTCGCAGCTCAGGTTGTGTGGGCCCTACAGGTCCGTAAATTCACTCGAAGCGCTGGGCGCGCATCCTCCGCGCCTCCCGGACAGGATCAGTCAGTGACGCGCGCACCCGGGCCAGAGCGCTCGCACCTTGCGGCCGCGCCCGCTCCTTTCCAGAAGGCTGCGGCTGCCTCTCCTAGCCCCAGCCCCGAGGATGCCAGGAGCCTCGCCGCCCCGCCACCACCTCTTCTTCCACCTGACGGCGCGTCAGGTATTCAACGCCACGATCTCGTCCCCAGCCCCTGGCCGGGCTGTGACTCGGGGACTTGCAACCTGGGGCTTCCGCTGCATTCGCAGGAAGGCGCTGACCTCGCTCCTCGTGGTTCGCGGATCCTCACCCCCTACTCCGTCCAGTTGTCCCGGCTGGGAAGCAGCCGCGTAGACAGACAGACGGACTCCAGGCCGCCAGCTGAGAGCTTTGGCTCAGCTAGTGGTTGGCGCTAAGCTGGGGCGGCACTGTGGCCGGGGAAGCCGAGCCCCGGAGGCAAACTTCTGCGCCTCTCCGGGCCTCAGTTTCTCTATCTGTAAAGAGGTCGGAAGCTGGACTTGCTAGGGGCCGGATTGGTTGACGTGGAAAGACGCGGAGATACTCCGGGTCCGAGCACTCATGACGGGGGTCCCCGACCCTGCACAGTTCCACCTGCCCCCCACATTCCCTGTCGCCCGCGACGTCCTCCTACTCCAGCCCCCGCCCCCATCCGCCCTCAGATTCTTTCCAGATGTGCGCAGCGGGAGGGGCCTGGGGACCGGGACCAGCCTCCGCTCAGAAGAGAAGGCCCCTGTCTGGGTCGTGACTGCGCTGGGGTCGTACCCCAGAGGAGGAGATCTGCGGCTGTGCCTTCAGTGCAGGATCCTACAGAGCTGGTGAGATGCGGGGGCCCCGCCCCAGGCAGCTGCTGGAGCCATCCGGAGAGGCGGGGAAGTCTGAGAGCGCTGCCGGGTCTCAGCCCCAGGCCCCTCGGCCCACCCCGGCCGCCCGCGCCCTGTACCTGCTGCGCCCCGCAGGCCGAACGCGCTCCCCCAGTCTCAGCTGCGCTCGGCGGGCTCGGGCTCCTTCCATTCAAGTCAAGCAGGGCGCTCCGCGACGCAAGTTTTGTTGTGGGTTTTCTCTTCCCCGCCTCTCTCCCGCCCCCTCCCCCACTTCCCACCCCCCCGCGAGCATCTGCTGGACGCCGGCCTCCTCCGGACATAGGCGTAGGGTCCCCCCAGGCGCGGGCAGGAGAGGGCCTGCCCCCTCCCAGCGCAGGACTTGGCCGGGCCCCACTTCCCGGGAGGCAGAGCCGCGGCACCGACCCCTCTCAGCCCCGGCAGCCGCACCACGCCCCCGAATCCCCACCCGGGAGTCCAGGAAGGCGGGCTGTCTGGTCCGCGACGCTTCCTAGTTCCCAGCCTTCCGCACTGGAACTGGACCCCCTTTAGGCCCCGACACCTGAAAGGAGGGCCAGGAAGAGGGGTCTTTCCACCCAGTGCCTCTGAGCTGTATCTTCCTCATTACGGAGGATGTTGCAACCGCTCCAGGCACGAGTACCTTTCTGTTCACTCCCCCACCCTGGGGTCCTGGGCCGTGGCTAACGGGGCCGCCAGCCAAGACCCTGCGGGGCCTCTTCCCGGAAAAGTTCCCCACGCTCCACCCCACCCTCCACTCCCATCCCTGTTGGCCCTGGGCCCACAGGCTGGTGAGCCTTGAAGAATGGTAAATTGGGCCGGAGTCGGGGGCATGCAGATCCCAGTCACAGAGAAACAGGGCGGGTGATCAGTGAGCCCTCACGCCACCATATTGCTCCCAGGAGCTGAAAATGTTTCCAAGTAAAGGAGCATTAACTACTACCAGCTGAAGCAACACTGTCTGGCGCCAGGGGCTTCAGCAGTGGAACAGGAATGGGGCTGGGCTTAGGTGGTACTTGGCACTTCCACTGTGTAGCAGTCCTCTTCCCCTTACCTGCTCTGGCTGTGGGCAGGGTACCCACAGTTGCCTCACCTGGCTGCCCTTCCACTGGAGAGGGAGAAGGATATAAGTCACAGGTGGGCCCCCTTGCTCAACCTAAACCTGAATGAATGAATGGCCCCTGTAAAGCAGCTCCAGACCTTTCACTGGCTGCACCCCCATGGCAGCCTGGTTATACCACATGTGTTATGCTCTGCCTTCACAACTCTGCAAAGGAAGAACTGCTGCTGCCTCACTTTATAGAAAAGAGCCTCAGAAAGGAAACGTGACTGAGTAAAATGGCCATTAATTTGCAAAGCTGGGATTTTGAACCCAGGTTTACCCTTCTCCACAGCCCAAGTTCTTCCCATGGTGCAAACAGGCAGGTAACTTGAACAGGCAAATGTAGAGCCGGATTTGAACCTAGGACTTTCTGTTTCCATTATGCCAATAACTCAAGAACTTAGCAAGAATTGGGGGAGAAAATATTTTGCCTTCTTTGGCCTCAAATTCCAGCCTTTTCAGAGCTCAAACTTAACAAGAGTTGGTATGATTCACAGCATTGGACCTGGACCAACACAGAGATGCATCTCATGTCTTCTCCTGAACATTGAGCCTAGATTCAAGTAGAGCTAAAAGGACAGGATTCTGCTAACTTGAATACCCACGAACTAAAACCCTTCTAGGACAATGAGAGCCAGAGCATATTGAGTGCCTAATAAGTGACAGGCACCATCCTAAATCCTTAAAATATTCATACTAACCTTGTGGGGAAGATACTCTCTCTATGTATAACTGCTAGGGCCAGGGTGTTTCAGGGGCCAGCTACATGGCACACCATACACCCAGTCCTCACCACCTCCCAGAGAAACAGGCTCTTCTGTGGAATGCTCAGCCAATGCCCATATGTGCTTTGTGGTTGGCACAGCTGCAGGAGGAATCACTTTGAGTGTCTCTGGTGGAAAAATGGAGGCAATCTTGGTGCTCTAGAAGCAAATCCTCTTTCAGAAGGATTGTAAAGGCAGAGTTTGAAATTGAGGTTTCCTGAATCTACTTGTGCTGCTTCAGTTCCTTCATGCTGCTCCTCCATTTCAGCTCCTGTTTGATATTACTGAACTACATAGTGTCAAGTACAAGCTTTAAAGTTGGAGCTTGGTTCAAATCCTAGCTAGGTTCAAATGAATAGAAAAATAGTACCTATACCTCACGGTGTGTCCAAATTGGAAAATGCAAGTACAGAACTTTACATAGTACCTGGCACATGGTAAGTGCTCGGTAAACGGTAGCTATTACTACAAAACTATCACCCAGACCTGACCAAATAGCCAGGAAACATTATTAAACTAGAAATGACAAATGGCAAGAATTAAACAGAAACCTCTGCACTGCCCAGGACAAGTACCTTCTAATTCAAAACAATAAGAAACAAGAACATTCCGAAGAGGAGGGAGAAAAGACATACATACAGTAGAGAGAGCTAGGAGTAAAGAACAATAAGGCTCTCGGTGGGGGTTGATGATGAAAAACGGGAGCCGAGGAGCAATGAGCTCTTGTTATACCTCATCGTCAGAGAAGAAAATAATTCCTCCTAGCTTGAGCTGTGGGCTGAAGACCTTATGAAGCAGTACAGTCCCAAATACTGAGCTACAGCAGCAGCTTGATTTTCTGGACATTTAAGGAATCAAATCACATGGTGGTGTTTGGGGCATATGAATTCCATCTGAAAGATCTTGATGAAAGGCAAGACTCATTAGGGAACAAGAAGAGAATAATGAAAAAAACCTCCAAGTCAAGTACACAGGAGTCTCCAGTCAAGTACACAGGGAGTCTCCTGGGCTCCTGCAACATCTCGTACAGACTCTTTGTTAATACAGAATTTCTTGCTGTATTGTGTTTTTCCTCCTTCTTTCACTGGATTGTGAGTCCTCCAGGGCAAGAATCTCATGTTCTGTAAGCTCCCCCTCTCACCCTAAAATACCACTGTGATAGGCAGAATGCCGCCCCCCCCCCAGCCAAAGATATCCATACCTTAATCCCTAAAACCTTTGAATATGTTACATGATGAAAGGGACTTTGCAGATGTAATTAAGGTTATGGACTTCAAATTAGGGAGTTTATTCTGGATTATCTCGGTGGGCCTAATCTAATCACATGAGCCCCACAAAACCGAGAACTTTCTCTAGCTGGAGGGAGGGGAAATGACGCANTCTCGCTGGCCGAGACTCCCTGGTGGGCTCCCCGTCACCCACAGCCTTTAAAAGCATAAAGTTTTCCTCAGCTGCTGAAAGAAGAGAAAGGCATCAAGGGAAGTCAGAGAGATCTGAAACATGAGAAGGACTTGACTAACTTTAAAGAGGAAGGGGGTCATAAGCTAGGGAATAAGGCAGCCCCCAGAAGATGAAACACCCCTAGGCTGCCAGGAAGGGAACAGGGACTTCAGTCCTACAAGCTGCATGAAACTGAATTCTCCCAGCACCTGAACAAACGTGGGAGCCTCCAGATAGGAAACCAGGGTGGAAACATCTCGACTTCAGCCTTGTGAGACCCAGAGCAAAGAAACCAGTCAAACCCAACCAGACTTCTAGGTTACAGAACTGTGGGATGATAAATTTGTGATCACTACTTTGTGATCATTTGTTTCAGCAACAATAGAAAATGAGTACAAACATTAATAACTAAAACTGGCACAGCACTTTCCCACACACTGTTTCACTTGATCTTCACAGCAAGCGTGATGGTATTATTGCCCACTCATTTTGGAAAAGGGATGCTCAGGGAGGATTTGCAACCTGCTCAGGTGACTCAGCTAATGAGTGCTTGGGTCGGAATTCAAACTCAGTCTTCAGGTTCTAACTCCGGTAAGAGTTGTCTCCCACACTGTGGCCAGCCAACTAGCTATTACCTTAACGTAAATAAAAATGGATAAAAAAAGACAAAAAACAAACTCAGACTGCTTTCATACCACAAAAACTTGAAGCTTTTGAATACTCATTTCTTTGGAAGATGGTTTCTTCCAAAGGTATGTCATGTTTCTTCTAAAGTAAGTTATGAATCAGTCAGGGTAGAAACAAGCAAAAAGACCTCAAGTCCTCTTTCTAGCATATAGAAGGAAAAAAGGCTTTGATCAACTGCAAAAGGAGAAATCCTCAAGAGTGGCTGTCAATGAAATACCACTTTCTCCTGTTCAGATGATCTTTCAGCCACTATTAAGGTACATCACCCACAATGAAATGCCCTGTTTTTGCCAGCTGAGTCTAGAAACATCTCTGTGGTTGGGGCTTCTAGTCCACTCATGACCGATTTTTATTGTCTGGAAATTCAATGGTATTCAGTCTGAAGTTTCTCTTTCTATATTTCTTCCCCTTACTTCTAATAACTAAGCAAAATAATTCCTTTCCCTGTTTGGTCTTTCCATCTCTCAAATATTCAAGAACTGATATCACACCCTGCATTTGGGGTATCATTTTGCCAAGCTTAAGGCTTCTTTCAGCCTGCATAAGTCAATTGTTCCTGTACTACCGTGTCCTCATATCAAATTATTTTCTATTTCTGTTCTAGTGAAGTGTCTAGAGTGGTAGAGTGCTCTGTACACAACAGAAGGTGCCATATTCCAAAAGGCGAATTATACAATAACTTCCAGAGAAAGGAAAAAACATCACTGGTAGTTGGTTAGACAACTACCTGCAATTTAAATAAACAGCAGACTACAATCAGTTTCCCCCAATTCTACATAAAGGTTTATGGCCACAAATTCAGAAACAAAAAGATCAAGCAAGTACTACATGCTGCTGGAAACAGTACTGTGAATATTTACAAAGTGTTTAAATGACCTTTAATAGAACAGATAGACCAAATGCACATCACTTTTTGCAATAAGTTTTGGTTATATTTTTGAAAATTATTTCCCCTAGAAGTCTGGCTAAAATTCCATACCAAATTAAACTTCCAGCCAAATGGAATCAGACTCCACATTTCTTAAGGGCCAGAAATCTGGCCCAATATTCTTTGCTCTTACCAAGAACTAAAGAGCTATTTGTTTGCAGCAGTCTCCAGATAGATATGATACTAGACTGTTCCAGAAGATTTTGTAACTCTCTATTGAGAAAAACTCTAAAATTTGGCCAGATGCGGCTATAGTTCCTAATAGCTCATAAATCTTTCAGGCCCCTCATTAGATGTTAGTACCATACCCAGCATTCCTCATTCCTATCAGTGTGGTCTCTAAACAAACTGAATCCCACAGGGTAATTTGCCCAGAGGTACAATCTGGCTGTATCATTTTTTTTTTTTTCTAGTCAATAACATCAAGTAACTTCTCTGTGTTCAAAAAGCAATCATGGTATGGGCAGCTAGAATTTAATCTTTGGCTAAAATGCAAACCTTCTGAAAGTCAAACTAAACAATTCTATATCCATTCACTTAAGTATAGAGACCATTAAATTTTAATGGTTCTTGAGGAAAATATAAGGATGTAAACAGTTAATAAAAGCAAATTATCCTCATTCTGAAGCTAGCTGATTATGTGAACTCAAAAGATTATCACAAAATGTTCCAATGAATAAATTTCTTCATGTTAAAAAAATTCCTCAAATAATGGTAGGCAGCATCTACTCAGTCAGGGTATGAACAAGTAAGCAAAAAGACCTCAAGTCCTCTTTGTAGCTTATAGAAAAAAAAAGATTTGATCAATTGTGAAAGGAGAAATCCTCAGAGTGGCTGCAATGAAATACCACTTTCACCTGTTCAGGTATCTTTCAGCCACTATTAAGGTACATCTCCCACAGTGAAATGCCCTGTTTTTGCCAGCTGGGTCTAGAAATATCTCTGTGGTTGGAGTCTCTAGTCCACTCATGACTGATTTTTATTGTCTGGAAATTTAATGGTATTCAATCTGAAATTTCTCTTGCTTATTTTTTTCTATGACAAAGTGACTCCTTTGTCATACCCCCAACTCTACATGGACTTGACATGCTAGTCATGCTTTCCCTTATTTTTCCTCTACACATCCAACAAAAATTGTAGAAATCTGAGATTGTGAATTCATCTGAAAAAGTACAGCAACAAGACTTATGCTTTTAATGCACAAATAACCCACTATGCAACTTTTTATTTATTTTGAAACAGGGTCTCACTCTGTCACCCAGGCTGGAGTACAGTGGCAGCAATTTCCTGGCTCAAGTGATTCTCATGCCTCAGCCTCCCAAGTAGCTGGGATTATAGGTGTGTGATACCACACCTGGCTAATTTTTGAATTTTTAAAAAAGATAGGGTTTCACCATGTTGGCCAGGCTGGTCTTGAACTCCTGGCTTCACGTGATCTGCCCCCTTAACCTTCCCAAAGTGCTGGGATTACAGGTATGCACCACCATGCCCAACTCCACTGTTTTTTTTGTTTTGTTTTGTTGTTTGAAACGGAGCTCATCCGCCCAGGCTGGAATACAATGGTGCATTCTCGGCTCACTGCAACCTCCACCTCTCAGGTATAAGAGATGGCCGGGCACGGTGGCTCACGCCTATAATCCCAGCACTTTGGGAGGCCAAGGCGGGTGGATCACGAGGTCAAGAGATCGAGACCATCCTGGTCAACATGGTGAAACCCCGTCTCTACTAAAAAAAAATGCAAAAGTTAGCTGGGCATGCTGGTGAGAGCCTATAGTCCCAGCTACTCGGGAGGCTGAGGCAGGAGAATTGCTTGAACCCAGGAGGCGGAGGTTGTGGTGAGCCGAGATCGCGCCATTGCACTCCAGCCTGGGTAACAAGAGCGAAAC
>NW_016107637.1:191772-201402 GCF_001604975.1 Cebus imitator | reverse complement strand
AAAAAAAAAAAAAATAGCTGGGCGTGGGGAAGCATGCCTGTAATCCCAGCTACCCGGGAGACTGAAGCAGGAGACTCACTTGAACTGGGAGGTGGAGGCTGTGGTGGGCAGAGATCAAGCCATTGCACTCTAGCCTGGGCAATAAGAGTGAAACTCCGTCTCAAAATAAAATTAAATAAAATAAGACCATTAATAAACAGATTTTTCTGACTACTTCCAATTGTTTGTCTGAAGTTGAAAGATTGTTATGGGAAGCTGCCAATATTTTCAAAGAAAAATTAGGAAAAGTTAGGCTAAGGAAAATTTTTAATGTTGTCTTTCATCATAAGGGCTACAAAAAGTCTTTGTAATAGAGAATGCAATTCTGTGACTAGGCTCTCATCCTCAGAAATGTTCCCTCTGTGAATATAAAATTGTTATTTGCCTATCTCCTTCATTCATTTAGCAGTAAGCCAAGACGATGCTGGAGATCTCAAAAATGGATGCATGAGAGGCAGCCCTTTCTTTTAAGGACCTCTCTATTGGGTGGGAGACAGAAACAAATAACCAGGAAGGAATGACTAGCTCTACGTAACAAATGGGGACCGCTTCCTGAAAGTGAAGGTACCTGAGTAGGTCTTGAAGGATGATGAGGAATTTACCAAGTGGACTGTGTGGTGGGGGCAAGAGTGGGGAGGAAGATAATGGAGGCTGGGCACAGAGAACGCACGTGCAAGATGACCTCGCTTAGACCTGTAAGTATTACCTAATGTGCTTGCTGTATATTCATCACTTGGAAACTGAGCATATCACCACCAAATGGAACTCTTCTGTTCCTATTTTTCATAGAACTTTATGAAACCAATTCCAATACAGCTTTTACCCCTACTACTCCACTGATTTTTTTTTTTTAACTGATTTTGCGGTGGTCACCAGTGACTTTCATGTTGCAAGTTTAATCCAGTAGACACTTTTCAGAGATCATCCTACTTGACCTCTCTAATCAAGCAACACAGTTGACCATTCCCATTTTGGCCATACTCTCTTCTTGGAGTTCTCCCTCTACCTCTCTGGGCCTTTGTCCTCCTCTACAAGGTCTCAAAAAGCAGAAGTTCCTCAAGGATAACCCCAACCCTCCTTTCCCCTAACCCAGGTAATCTCCATTTCTGTAGCTTTAAATTCAACCTATATATTCATGACTTCCAAGTGTGTATCTCCAAGACGACCTCACCTCTATGCTCATCAAATCCAACTGTTTCCTCAATATCTCTATTTGCAAATTTCTCAGGCACCTCCAAGTTAAAATTGAAAAGCAGAACTTATTTCAACTACTCCCCCCTGAAACCTCCTTGTCTTACTGCCAGTCCAGTCACAATCCACCATTCGGCTGGCCTGTCACTAGGAGTCATTCTTGCCCCCACATCCAGTTACCAAGTTCCCTCAGCTCCACCTCTGCCTGTTTTTCCACATCTATCTCTACTACTGACACCCTAGACCAGGACACCATCTTCTTGTACCTGGACATCCACTCTCCAGCCCTCTGCACCAGTACATTTTCCACACAGCAGCTATAGCGACAGTTTTAATGATTTCATTCCCCTGTCTGTAGCCCTTCTGGTGGTCATCAGTTCTCTTCACAAATATTCCCAACTCTTACTTTCTCCTTCTGGCACATGATAGGTCTCTGAAGTTAGGTGGGGCGTGTGATTTTCTTTGGTCAAGGAGTTGGGAGCAAAAGTGGTATGTATCACTTCAGGCAGAAGCTTTAAGAGCCACATGCACTTCACCTTTTTCTCTTCATCTGCCCTGACAGTCATGATGCTCCAGGTAGTGGCTACTCCATTAGTCCAGGTTCCAGGCCTAGGATATGATGGCAAGATGAATATGTAGCCTAAGTAAGAAACAAACATCTATAAAGCTATATCATCAACAGCTCCTGACTTCACTAAGAATGAAATACCAAAAAAGCCTTACCATAATGAACAAATCACAATAAAACTGGCCTCTGTGTATCTATCCGATCTTATCTTGGGCCTGTCCTTCCTGCTCACTGTTCCACTCGCACTGACCCCCTCTGCAGTTTTCAGAACAAGTCAAGCCTGTTTCCACCTTTTGATGCAATGTTCTTTGCATGGTTTGCTCCCTCTTAACCTTCAGATCTCAGCTTAAAAATTACTTCCTCGAAGACATCTAACTACTTTATCAAGGTTCCTCACTAACTCCTTATTACAGCACGCTAACCATTTCCTGCTCAGCACTTCGTAGTCTATAATAATTGTCTCTTTGACTGACTGTTTCCCCATTAGAATGTAAGCACCTTGAGAAGAAGGGCTCACTAGTATCTCCAGTGGGACTATAGTTTCTACACAGTAACCTATATATGGTAGGCACTCAATAAATACTCATTAACTGAACAAATGGAAGACTCCAAAAGTGGGACATAAGACTGCAAACATCATTATCACATATCACAGGAGCAAGTGGTGCTGCTAAGGATGAGAAGAGCAAGGGAAATCACATTTCCTGAATGACTACCCTGAACTAGCACTGCTATAGGTACTTTACATATGCTATCTCTCTAGATTCTCATAATCCTAGGAAGCCGATATCAGTATCTCCACTTTATCAATCAGGCCACTGAGACTTAACCTGTTCAAGTAGCACAACTAGTAACAGCAGTTTTAACTCAAAGTAAAAGTAATCTCTTTCCTCCTAACCACAATATCAGAAGGGGTAAAAACAAACAAACAAAAACTATTTTATCACTAAGTACTTTTCTATTATGCACATAAATTACATCATATAGGAATATATTTCTATCCCAGGAGCCAGTTTTGCTTTTTTCTTTTCGTTTTTTAGGTTCATCCTAAAGCCTATTTCAGGTATCTCTTGTTATCTGGGATAACTGAGAACAGGATGATGCAGCAAATCCAAACTTACAGATACGCGAGACATTTTGTTGAAACTCTTTTCTTGAAGTCTTTGTCTTCTCAGAGTAAGAAGCTACGACGATTAGGAAGTAGGACTGTGTTCTGAATTCATTTTATGGAACTTGAGATCAACTTCTACTGGCTTAATGTATCCTCTTGCCATATCACCAAATGCTTTTCTGCTGGTCACAGAACATGCAAAGCTAAATGGTCTTAGGAGCTCTGATCCGTAGTGCTGACTATATTAGCAAGGGCTCCAAACACCTAAACTAATGAAACCAGCTGGTTTTCTACCTCTGACCACCTTTGGGTGAAGTAATGAGTTAACAAAGAAAAGTGAGGCCTCGATAATTCCCAAACCATTCTACTGGGCTCTGAGGAGACTCACAGGATTCTGAGCAAAAGGGACCTTTGGGACCTTCTACTTAAATCTCCTAACAGTTTAGCAAACAGGTCCAGGCAGGCAGTTATCTGCCTAAGAAAAGCGAGTCTCCTGGCTTCTAGTCAAGTACTCTTTCTATTATACCACACTGCCTCCCCAATCAAAAAGTAGTGATTATGTCCAGATAACATTCAGTTTCTAAATCTCCCAATGTTTCCCTTTATTCTGCATTATCTAGAGAACCCTGAGCAAAAAGTACACAATAAAAATGAGAGAGACCAGAAAAAGCTATTTTAATTTTCTATTAAACATTCTTCCAAAAGCATTATTTTATCCCATATCTTACTGAATTGTAAGAAATAACATTATTAGAAAAACTAGGAAAAAAAATAAATCGTGGTAATTAAACATATGAAAAATGCAAATTACAACAAAGGACTAAGAACTTTATACATTTAAATATGAGATTATAATTTGAAAACTGTGCATCTGAAAGCAAACTTTATTGTTCAATTATTCTTAATGATAGTGTTTTATGACTAATACACTGATTTTTCAAGAAGGAACCCATTTAAAAATATTTTTATTTTAAAAATAAGCCTGTGTTCAAGCTCTGATCATATTTCTTTTATTTTGATTTGGGAAGAAAATATTGTTTCTGATGGCATGAAATGCAAAATTTTAAATTTTTTTAATCTCACTAATTTTAAGAACTATTAATGAGAAATTGATTAAGGACATTAAGTGCACAATACTAATTACCGGTCAGCTATTGATATTGTGTTTCTTAGTTCTCCCAAGGAAAACTCTTAAATTGAATCTTCAGCAGAATAATCCCTAAATATACTTTGTAAGCAAAACAAAGCTTTTTTGTTTACATAGGCTTTAGGATTTGACTGTTCCTAATTTTATTCTGAAACTCAATTTTACCCAGACCATAATTACTGTATTAACTTTGTAATGCACAGTTGTAGGAAATTCAGCAAAGCAGTAGTATACCAATAGGCTCTATTCACCCAGAGCCTAGGAAAAATAGGATTGGTCACACCCATTTAAAAACAAATCTATTCCACACTATTTGCCAATGTGTAGTCTTAGTCTAAATTCTGACAATGAAATAGATGGATATAAATCTATATATCTCATCTTGATTTTCAAAAGTAGTCAAAGGGAGTTCTTCACAGCTTAGCTTTGCCTGGCTGAAGCTGAAGAGTTTGTAACTTCATAGCCAGACCCATGTTGCCAGTGATTTTCAATTTGCCTTGAAAGAAGGCCTGTGAAGAAGAAAGAAAATTCATTACTTGGTGTATTTTTAAGATTGCTCATGTTTCTACACTATCTAGCCCTGAGATCATTTATTTATCCAGGTCACATGACTTTCTCTAAAATATGAAACTTGGCTTTCTGGAATAAATTTGGAACCGGATTCTTCAAAAGGAAGAATTTGTAAAGACCACGCTTTTCACAGAGCGGCAGAAAGGAGCAGCTTTCCCAAATGGCTTCTCATAGAAATTGAACCTGTTTTTACCTGTCCTTCTCAAAGTGGGTTCATACTAAACGGATTTTGTTTTAAAATATTCCATGCAGGTGGGAAATATGAACTGAAATTTTTAGCAGGCTGCTGGGAGAAAAAGCATATGCAAAAAAACACAAAAAGTCTTGGGATTCAATCCAATGTGAATATGGATGAAATGCCACCAATGATAAAGGAGTTATCCCTACAGAGGACACAGAGCCTGCTGAGACTGAGGTGCTTGTGTTACTCTTTGGCTCAATAAGAAGAATCAAACCAATCTGAAATGCAGAGCCACAGTTTGTTCCATTTAACAACTGCCTGGGATTAGATCACATGATGTTTACTAAATTTACCATGTAACAAAATCTCAGGAAAACTTAAGAGAAACAGCAAAATTGGGAACATAGCATAATTTCTCTGCCATGATCTCAGTATTTTAACTGAATGCTTAAAATAAGGAAGGTCTAGATGAAAAAAAAGTTTTGATAGTCATAGCTGTTTTTTTTTTTTTTTTTTTTTGAGATGCAGTCTCACTCTGTCACCCAGGCTGAATGTAGCGGCACTATCTCGGCTCACAGTGCAACCTCCACTTCCCCGGTTCAAGCAATTTTCCTGCCTCAGCCTCCCAAGTAACTGAGACTATAAGTGTGCACCATCACACCCGGCTAATTTTTGTATTTTTTAGTAGAAACAGCGTTTCACCTTATTGGACAGGCTGGTCTTGAACTCTTGACTTTGTGATCCGCCCGCCTCAGCCTCCCAAAGTGCTGGGCTTATAAGCATGAGCCACCACACCCAGCCAGTCCTACCTTTTCAACAGCATATTAAGAAGTTGGGAACTCTTCCACATTGTCTGTGGGGATGTAAGGAGCTCTGCTTTTTCTGTACCTCCTGGTAATGGTGACTAATTCCTTTTTTTTCCCATCCTCTGTCTGGACAAACTAAATATTTCCTTTCTATATGGCACAAAGCCTTCTGTCTGATGACTTAAAGGTCAGGTGTCTCAGAACACAATATATTTAACATATGTCATTTAAAAATACGGACCAGTAGTACAGGAGACACTCACCACCTTTCCCCTTTCTAAGTTAAAAAAGAAAATCACTTTTTATTTACTAACAATAGGGAAAACATGAATCTTCACCCTTTAGAGAGTCCAATTATTATTGCACTTTAAAGATTATTTTAATCTGGCCTCTAGGGTTCTTCATTGATGCTTTCTGCTGGAACCAAACACTGAAATTAGAATTTCCACTGCATTTAACGATTTCCAGTCAAATCCTCTGGAAATCCTCTGAGCATAAGGGAAGTCCATTAGCACATTAATAGAAAGGTCTGCCATTTTTATCTTTAATTCCTTTGGGTGTTAACAGGTGGTGAAGGAAAATAAGCTGACACCTTGCCCTCCAAAATGGGCAGCACAAAGACAAATTGAGAGAATGAAGGCAGCTGATGTGTGAAGTCTGAACACCCTGCCAAAGCTGTGCATGGCATGTGCAGTGGGTGGGAAGGAGGATGACAGCCAGCTCCTATACTGGTAGCCTCTGTTCTGTCCAGATTTCTAGAGCGGGCTCAGTGGAAATGTCAATGCCAATGGTGTGTACTCAGCTGAAATATCACAGATGCAAATCTCTCACTTGTCATGGCATCAACTAAAATATGCTTGACTACTTAGAAAAAGCATTTTTAAAAAGCAGGCATGAGAGTTAGTTGTTTTATCCAATCTTGCAAATTACCAGAGAACCACAGGAATAAGACCTAAAACAAACCAGACTGAGACAACAACAAAAATTAAGTTTCATTGGAAAGAAACATCTTAGTTTCTTTTTTGTTAATGGAAAGCTCAGTATATCAAGTTGACAGAAAGCTCACTATATCAAGTCCATTCAACACTGCAGCCGAAGATGCTTTGAGACACTCACAGTCTAATGGGGAAGAGAGAGGCACATTACGACTAACACAACGCAACAGGCACTAAGCTGGCAGTCCAGTAAGTGGCTCAGTAACTGGTCACAGCTCCCCAGCAACTTGGAAAGAGGTCCATGGAGATAACATCAGAGCTAATTTTGAAACACATTTGTCAGATAAGGACAGGCCAGGCAAAAAGAGCATGGGCAAATAAATAGAATGTAAAAGGTCATGCCTTTGTTCATGCCACCATTCCCTTTTCCTGAAACACTCCTACTTTCCACCTGGGCACTAAGCTTAAGAGCTGCTTCCTCTGTGGGGTTCTTCCTGATGGCCCAGAGAGACATGACTGCTCCTGCCTCCATTGTCCCCGATCACAAGCCAGATGTGGCACCTTGGATCTCTGGCTGCACTTACTCTTTTACAGATCTGTGGATGCCCTGAGCATGGGAACTATTTCTTACTCATCTGGGAACTTCCAGCACACAAGACAGTGTCTGGCACATAGCTGGCTCCATAGATGTCTGTCATTTGTTTGGGGAACACGGAGTTTTGTAAGTCTGACCACTTTGCACTTTAGAGTCTGGGTCAGGAGATGGGGTAGAAAGGGCTGAAAGACCTACCTACTAGCAGGATATAAGTTCCATCTTACTTACCGACTGAGGATTCATTTTACCAGTCATTAAAGCCAGTAAGTCTGAGTCAGCCATTGTGATTGTGCAGTCAGCCTTCTTATCTAAAGCAGATACACAGGAGAAGGAAGGAGAAAAGGAGTTGTTCAGTTTCACATATACATTTTTGTCAAAAGCCACTGACTGCAACAGAATTCCACCCAGCATTGAGGCAGTGTGGGGAAACGGGTACTCACACGTACTTCTATGGCAGCCTATAAAAATGTGACATAAACCACAAGCAATCCTGATATTTAACAAGGCAGACCTGATCAAATAATTTATGGTATATTCAAATAATGAGGTACAATACAAGCCATAAGAAATGATACGGATCTGGATTTACTGACATGAAAAAATGTTCATGTTACATTATTCATGATATTGTTATATAAGCCAGTTACAAGATAAACTGTATGATGCCATTTTTGCTTAAAAACAGAAGTCAACCATATAAATACAGAAAAACATCTGTAAACTTAAGACACCAATATGTTACTAATGGTAACTGTGCCAGGCTCTAAGGTGACCCTCCTGGTGTATATCCCCTTCCCTCCACTGTGAGCGGGACCTGTGACTTGCTTCTAGCTAACAGAATATGGCAAAGATAATGAGATGTCACTCTTGTGATTTTGTTACATTAAATGATTCCACCTTGCTAGCAGACTCATTCTTGCTCCCCTGCTGGCTCTGAATGAGCTCACTGCTATGCTGTGGACTTCCTATGGAGAGGGCCACGTGGCAGGGAACTTGCCGTTAGGAGCTGAGGGCCAGCTCTGGCCTATAGCCAGTAAAATAGGAAAGCTATCATTCCCATGGCTACAGGGAAATGAATTATGCCAGCAACCTGATGAGAGCCCAGCCCTGACCAATACCTTGACTGTAGCCTTGTGTGACTCTAAACCCAGCTAAGCTGTTCTCAGCCTACTTATCTATGGAAACTGTGGGCTAATAAATGTGTGCATTGCTTTCAGCCAGTAATAGAAAATGAATACAGTTATCTAGATCAAGGGTTAAAAAACTTCCTGTAAAGGATCAGACACTAAATATTTTAGGCTTTGAAGGTCAGTAGGTCTCTATCACAACTACTCAACTCTGCCCTTGTAGTACAAAAGCAGCCATAGATAATACAAACAAATGCTGTGTTCCAATACAATTATTTTCAACAGGTGGCAGACAGAGGGAGGAGAAGATATTTGCAACTCATATATCTCTGACAAAGAACTTGTATCCAGACTATATGAAGAACTTTCTAAGGTACAGTGGATTAGGGGGGGAAAAAAGAACTTTTACTGCTCAATTAGAAAAGTTATGATCTGGTATAAAAATGGGCAAATGACACATATAGGCATTATATAAAAGATCTCCAAATGGTCAAGAAACACAGGAAACAGTGCTTCACTTCAGTAATCATCAGAAAATTCACATTAAAATCATGATGCATGCCACATACCTACTCGAACTAATGGCTGAAATTAAAAACAAACAAAAAAGGGCAATACCCAGTGTTAGTGAGGATGTGGAACAAATGGAAGGTCAACATAATACCAGGAAGACTGTAAAATGGTACAACCACTTTCAGAAAACAGTCTGTAAGTTTCACATAAAGCTAAACGTATACATACTATATAAACTAGCAATCTTATTCCTAGGTATTTACTGAAGAAAAATGCAAACTTATGTCCACACAAAAACCTGTACGTGAATGCTTATGGTGGCTCTATTCATAATTGACAAAAGCTGGAAAAAACCCAAATGTGCATCAATTGGTGGAGGGGTAACCATCCAGCAGCAAAAAAGAACAAAGTACTCAGATGATACATGCAACAACATGAATAAATTTCAGTGAAAGAAGCAGGCTCAAAAAGCTACATACTGTATAATTTCATGTGTATGACTTCCTAGGGAAAGCAAAACTACAGGAAGAGAAATCAAACTACTGGCTGCTCGGGCCTGAGGGGGCTGACTGTAGAGGGACATGAGGATACTTTCTGGGGTAATGGAAACAGTCTGTCTATATTTTGATTTCCAGTGATAGTTACACAACTGTATCCATTTGTCTAAATTCACAGAATTATACATCTAAAAAGGGTTGATTTTATTGTTTATAAATTGTACATCAATTAACCTGATTAAAAAAAAACCTAGGCCAGGCGTGGTGGCTCATGCCTGTAATCCCAGCATTTTGGGAGGCCAAGGCAGGCGGATCATGAGGTCAAGAGATCAAGACCAGAATGTCCAACA
>NW_016107637.1:164936-191087 GCF_001604975.1 Cebus imitator | reverse complement strand
AAAAAAAAAAAAAAAAAAAAAAAGAGGCTGAGGCAGGATAATTGCTTGAACCAGGGAGTCAGCGATTGCAGTGAGCTGAGATTGCACCACTGCACTCCAGCCTGGCGACAGAGCGAGACTCCATCTCAAAGAAAAAAAAATTCCTAACTTTATTCGTAAGACCCCCAAATTGAAACAATGCAACAATACATCAAATGCACAAAGAATAAATTCTGGGGTATTCGCATAGTGAAAACAGACTACTGCCACATGAAACCATATGAATGATCTTATCCTGCTGACAAAAGCCAGACCTATAAAAGAGTAAATGTCATTGTTCTATGGTTCTATTTGTATAATTTTCCAAAATACATAAAATCAAACTATGGTGATAGGATTCAAAATGGTGGTTCCTTTTGGGAGTGAATAGTGAAGGAGGGGGGCAGGAGGGAGGCTCCTGGAGTGTTCACAACATTCTGTGTCTTGACCTTGGAGGTGTATTCATTTGCAAACATTCACCAGGTGGTACACTCCAGAATTAATGCTCTTTACTACAGGCTAGACTTCAATAAAAATTTTACAAAACACAAAACAAAAAAACAGGCGGTGGGCTAGATTTGGTCTGCAGGGCATAATCTGCCAACTCCTAACCTAGACAGTAGAATTTTGGTAGGGTATTTCGTTTTATTTCTCTATCTTTTCTAATCTTTTTTACATGAAGTGTATGCAATTTTAATAATAAAAAAATTTTAAAATAGGCCGGGCGCGGTGGCTCAAGCCTATAATCCCAGAACTTTGGGAGGCCAAGCCGGGTGGATCACGAGGTCAAGAGATCGAGACCATCCTGGTCAACAAGGTGAAACCCTGTATCTACTAAAAATACAAAAATTAGCTGGGCATGGGGGCGCGCGCCTGTAGTCCCAGCTACTCGGGAGGCTGAGGCAGGAGAATTGCTTGAACCCAAGAGGCGGAGGTTACGGTGAGCCGAGATCGCGCCATTGCACTCCAGCCTGGCTAACAAGAGCGAAACTCCATCTCAAAAAAAAAAAAAAATTTTAAATATTAATTTTATTATCAAACTAAAACAGTGGAAAAAAGACTGGACAACAAAGACTAACATCTCATTGCTAAACCAGCCATCTCTACCTCGTCCAAATGAGAGGTTTCAAGTGCAAAAGGAAAAATTCACCAAGAAATCAACATTTTTAGCAGTCAACATTTTAGGCAATCAATTAATATAACAATAGGATTCTAACAGTTGGCTCCTCCTCTCATTAAGAATTAGCTCAAATTCTGCCGGGTGCGGTGGCTCAAGCCTGTAATCCCAGCACTTTGGGAGGCCGAGGCGGGTGGATCACGAGGTCAAGAGATCGAGACCATCCTGGTCAACATGGTGAAACCCCGTCTCTACTAAAACTACAAAACATTAGCTGGGCATGGTGGCGCGTGCCTGTAATCCCAGCTGCTCAGGTGGCTGAGGCAGGAGAATTGCCTGAACCCAGGAGGCGGAGGTTGTGGTGAGCCGAGATCTCGCCATTGCACCCCAGCCTGGGTAACAAGAGTGAAACTCCGTCTCAAAAAAAAAAAAAAAGAATTAGCTCAAATTAAAGTTGGCCTCTTCCTGAAATTAAGTCACATTTATTCACAGTGCACTTACCTGAAACTACTCTACTTATATGTGTATGTGTTTTCTTTCTATCTATATTTGTCCAACAGAAGAAAAACTTCAAGGGGGCAGAACCCTCGTCAGTGTCGTTCTCTATTACATGCACAGGCCCTTGAAGAGTACTTGACACATAGGAAATCAATAAACACTTGTTGAATAGGTGAATAGATTATGTGAAGTTCAAAAGATGACCAAATGATGGAACAACAGGTAATCAGATGATCTGTGCCTTAATAAAAGAGTCAGAATAAACTATTAAAGCATAGTATGTTTATATTATTAAATAACTGAAACAAGATAGAAAAAAAGTTTTTATTATGTGTTTTACAACTCAGGGATTGCCTTTAAAAAGACTGAGATTCAATGGTCATCCTAACTTAGGGGCTAACAAAATTTTCTCTTAATACTGGAAAAAAAGGTCTAAATCCTTAAAAAATAAACAAATTTACAGCCTAGAAAATCCAGTTCTATTGCAGATATATAAAATCAAAGAGGATGAGGGAAAAAACAAACTGAGATAGTTGGACCTGGTCCTAAAAGTCCAAGAAAGGACTCTTGGTCATTGAAAGGGGGCTTCAGGAAGTAAAAATCTGCTTCCACTACTGCTGTAGTATCAGCGTTTATTGAGCTCTCACTGTTCTGAACACTTCAACATACCTGGTCTCACGTGATCTTTATAACAATCCTATGAGGGTCAGAGGGGTCAAATAACTTGCCCAAGATCACATAGCTAGTAAGTAGCTGAGCTACACCTGAATTCAGATTCCTGTTGCCAAAGCTCATACTCCCAATTCCTACGCTCTACTGCTTCTTTTTGTTGTAGGAAGTATGTACACATTCAACAGCTCAGTTTTAACTGCACCTTCACCAATGCATCAGCATTTGATGAATCCCAGATGGTTTCCCAGTTTCCAAAGTCCTTTTGAGGGGCTTACACAAACCTGTATATCCAAGCAAAATTAGTGTTTAACATATGGCCTGGGGAGGAAGCAGTGATTTACTGAGCACTTACTACGCTGGGTGCTCTATCTTCCTTATCTCATTTAATCCCCACAACAGTTCTATGGATAGAAAATAGTCTCATCATATTCTAGATAACTTTTTTTTTCTAATCTGTAGACTCAGGGAAGGTATATAGCCTCTAAGTGACAGAGCCTAGATATGAACCCAGGTTTGGGTGCTTCCAAAAGGCCATGCTCTTTCTGGTATACCTTGGGGATACGTGACCTTGAAGCCTTCTGTATCATGCTGCCCATAAAGGGATAGGGTTGAGAACTCAAAGTGCTGAAGGAGCAAAATAAAGAAATGAAGGAATAATATGTTATGTTATATTAATCAAAGTTGGCTTCCTGGAAATATGCTACATGAGGTGCTTCAAAGGAGATGAGGGAAAGGCAGAACTCATGGAGAAGATACTAAAAGCTACCCAAGCAGCAAAAAGAGACAATGGAAAATGCACAAAATCTAAAAATCCATAATAAAATCATCTCGATAATCATTACCAAGATCTTACAAAATACATTTAAGTAAATCTTACTTTGTTAACAATAAACAAACCCCCTAACATTATGTACATGCCAAATGAAGTAGCAATTCTCCTTAAGATGCCAGTTCAAACTAGGACAGGTTATTAATGCTTTAATGTAGCTAACGTCTAACAAACAGCCATTTGTTGGTTGGTGTAAAAGGAGCTGGCAATTTCCAGTGGTGGCTTTTCTTGGTTAAGTCTGTATTTCAACACCACTCTTGGCTGCCAACAGGTGTCAGTTTCAGCAGAAATTATCCTGTGCCAGGGTAAGATCCCTTAGGGTCTGGGGTACAGCACCTAATGTGGGAAGAACATGACAAGAACCTATCTCGAGGGAACTCAGATTTTCCAAGATCATTCAACAGCTTTCCATCAGCATATTATCTCTTTGATGACAAACCAACAATCAACCAACAATAACAAAGTAGAAGGAAAAGGAGAAATTTTTTAAAAACAACCTTAATATCAGTATGGGCATATCTAAATATAAAAGTAACCATTAACCTTCAGTCATTTAAAAAAAAAATCACTACTATAATTCCTGAAGTTCTTTCTATTTCTAAAAGCTGGAATCCAGATAAAGCCCTTAGCTTTACTTGTACCCCACCTTAGAGTGGCAGCTCACAGAAGGCAGTTATGGCCATTTTTTTACCCATTCATTTTAGAAGGAAAAAAAGGGACTCTGTATAATTCAGGAACCCTCCACAACAAAGCCATGCTGCCCACACCAGATGGATGCCCTAACTACTGCTCAATTTTTCTTTCATTCATCTCTCATCAGTCCCTTCTTCAACAGTGCACATAACAGTGCTCTTAACTTTTTCTCTGGACTCCAAGCTCTATACTCTCTTTCAGGAGCTTGCCAACCTCCTCTCCTCTCAAAATGCCCCTGAATATTTAACTACCCTTTCAGAGAAAGAAGTTTCCATCCATCCCCTCTTACTAAAGGTAACCTTGCTTCTACCTGTGCTCCCAATGTCATCCTTTCCTGCAGGACCTCCCTCAAAAATGTGTCAGTAACAAAATTTCACCACCCTTGACAGATGTGCTTCTTCTACACGATTCCCAGGTCCCATTACCTTCACCTCCAGTATGTCCGGCATCTACTCTCACAACACTCACTTCTCTCGCTGCCTACACTCAAGAGGATGCCTACACTGGCCATCTGCTCACTTAGACGGTGGAAACATCTATCCTCCTGTGGCTCTCTCTGCCTCTGATCTCGCCCCTTTCAATTCATCAGGTCTAATGCACCAGCTTCATCCTCTAAAATACAGCTCTGACTTCACTTTTCTATATAAGAAGCTTTAATATATATTAATTTTAAAACTTTGGTATACTGGTTCTATACCAAGTGACTTTCAAAGTTCCTATCACGGCATTGCAAGCCCTCCAAAAAGCTGGTCCCAATCCACCATGTTTCTAAATTACCCTAGGCTTTCTCCAACAAGAGAAGCATAACAGCACAGTACAGCTATCACTTACTGAATGCTTACTTGGTGCCATTCATTCATTCTGTTTTCCATTTTTAAATTACTCATTTTTGAAGGCCTACCATGTGTCAGGTACATTCTAAACACTGGGAATGCAGCAGTGTATCTCAGACAAAAAGCTCTGTCTTCACAGAACTTATAATTCAAGTGAGAAAGATGGACAGTAAGAAAGTATGTAAAATATTACATGGTATATCAGATGGTAATAAATGCTTTGGAGAAAAATAAGACAGAAAATGGCAATAGGGAATGGCAATGGGGGTAAGATTTTAAAAGGGTGGCTAGGGAGGGGCTCACTGCAAAGGTGACCTGTGAACAAGGATCCAAAGGAAATGAAGGAATAAGCCACAAGGATATCCTGGAGAAGATAATTCCAGACTGGAAACAGAGAGTAGAAAGCCCCCAACCAAGGGCATCCGACATTCATGCAACAGCAAGGAAGCCAGTGTTACTGGAGCCAAGTAAGTAAGGACATAGTAAGACAGTGAAAACTGGGGCCAGATCACGGTGCAATTTTAAGAACTTTGTTTCTACTTGGAGTGTGACAAAACTATTGAATGCTTTTGAGCAGAGGAAGGTAACAATCTGACGAGTTTTTAAATAATCACTCTGGCAGGTGTGCAGAGAAGAACCTGTAGTGGGCAAGGATAGAAGTGAGGAGACCAGATAAAAAATGATATTGGCTTAGACCAGGGTAGTGGTGGTGACAGAGGAGGATAAGATGTGTTGATGGGTTAAACTGTGGAATGTAAGAGAAAAAAAGTGGCCACAGATGACTTCAAGGTTTTCAGACCAAGGAACCAGTAGGACACAGGAACAGTTTACCAAGAATGGGAAAAGAACAGGAAGAGTACACACTTAGAGGGGAGAAGAAGAAAGATCAGGAGTTTAGTTTCTCATTTTTGCGATACCTATCAGGTGTCCAAGTAAACTTGTCAGTTAAGCAGCTGGACATACACCTTGTTGTTCAGTGGCTGGGTCCACGCTAAAGACAAAGTCATCATTGCAGAAACTGTTTTAAAGCATGGGACTAGGTAAGATCCCCAAGGAGTTAAGCAAATAGAACTGAGCCTTGGAACACTCCAAAGTTTAGAAATTTGAAGACAGAAAGAAGCCAGAAAGAGAGGCCAGTATGTAGGAGGAGGAGCAGCCAGTAGGTAAGGAAAACGTGTAAGTGTAATAACACGAGGGCTGGGAATTAACCACTGAATTTAGTAATGTGGTGGTCACTGGTGACCTTGACAGGAACAGTCTGGGGATAGTGATGAGAACAAAAGCTGACTAAAGTGGGTTCAAGAAAGATTTGAATGAAAATAACTGGCAGGAGTGAGTATAGACAGATCTTCCAAGGCCACTAGCCATGCACTGGACCATGTGCCTGATAGGTTAATTAAGAGAGAATTCCCTTAATCTTCGTACCAACCTTATGAAAGATGCCATTTATTATTAAGCCCATTTACAGAAGGGAAAACCCAGTCTCAGGAAAGTTAAATAACGTGTTCAAGGTCAGAATATGTGAATGGCATGGATGGACTACAACCCAAGTTTGCATAATTCCAAAGACTAACACTGGCAACTCTGTGATGGAACCTCTAAATCCTCTGGAGGAGGTGGCTTTGACCTGTTCCTGTTCCCTGGAATCCACTAGTTCTTTAACATTAAAAGCCAGGCCTTTTTGGGAACAGCAAAGCAGACTCCCACTTTCCCAGCTGACAGCCTTCGTAAACTTGTCAATGCTCCTAGAAATGAAATCATTCCCAAACTAACCTGAGTTGGGAAGCACTGATCCTTTGCCATTCTTCACATCCACCACCCAGGTGGCCTCTTTACCCCCAGGGCCATCTTTCACCTTGAAGGCAAAAATACCACCGATTTTCTTCACAAACTCTTCCCCTTCCTGCAAAGAAAAATAACACTGGAAGTTACATTAAGTACATTTCTCTGGCTTTCTCCTCAAGCAAATTAATGTTTAAATGGAAACATGATATGATCATCTGGGCCAGGGAGCAGTCCCCAAGGTCCCTTACGATCTTTTACCCAGAGAAGTCTGAAAGGCAACGAGGCAACAACTCCGACATCTGCCAAGTCTTTTATTAAAAATGGTTTTTTAAGCCAGGCATGGTGGCTTATGCCTATAATCTCAGCACTTTGGGAGGCAGAAGTGGGAGGATCACTTGAGCCCAAGAGTTGGAAACCAGCCTGGGCAACATAGTGAGACCTGCTCTCTACTAAAAATAAAAAAAAAATAGCTAGGCATGGTGGTGCATGCCTGTGGTCCCACCTACTCAGGAGGCTGAGATGGGAGGATCACTTGAGCCCAGGAGTTCAAGGTTATGGTGAGCTATGATCATGCCACTGCACTCCAGCCTGGGCAACAAAGCAAGACCTTGTCTCAAAAAAACCAAAAAGGGCTTTTTAGAGAAAACTGGTAGAAGGGAAGGAGGGATGGGGCAGCATTTTCGGCCAAAATAGCCCTCATATATTTTCAATAATTTGGGAAAGATTCACTCTGGCCTCTAAATGTAGAGATAACCAACCTGCCCTTCACGCGTGCACGCGCACGTGTGTAACATATATACAAGCATATAAAGGGTGTGTATATATATATATATATATATATATATGAACATATAAATTATATATTTTCTGAGACAGGGTCTCACTCTGTCACCCAGGCTGGAGTGCAGTGGCACAATCAGGGCTCACTGCAGCGCTGATCTCTAGTGCTCAAGCAATCCTTATACCTCAGCCTCCCTCAAGTAGCTGGGACTATAAGCATGCGCCACCACAACTGGCTTAGTGTATTTGTGTGTGTGTGTGTGTTGTGTGTGTGTGGACAGGATCTCCCTATGTTGCCCAGGCTGGTCTCAAACTCCTGGGCTCAAGCGATCCTCCTGCCTCAGCCTCCCTAAGTGCTGGGATACAAGGGTTAGCCACCACGCCTAGCCTTTCATATATTTTTGGTTCCTCACAATCAGAACTTAAAGACAAGTGGTTCTGAAATCAAGGCCTTTTGTTATGGTTGTTCTTCAACCCATTTTCTCTATCGGTATAAAGAATTATATGAGTAATATACCATCCACCACTTGCTTTTGGATATTGGGAAAAGAAGCTGGCCTAAATACAGAAGAAAAAAAAAATGTAGACCTATATCTCTGCAAAGGGGTTTCCCTTCTCCTTCCCTTCCTCTTTTTTTTTCCACGCTTCATTCCCAGTCTTTACTTACTGAAGCATTTATTGAGCCAAACACTCGTACAGGCACCAAGGATATAGAAATAGGAGTCAGAAAAGTAAATAACGACAATACACTATGATCACTATGACAATACACTGGATCAAGGGAAACACAGGGGACTGCAGGAGCGCAGAGGAGCAGCTAAGCCAGCTGGCAGGGTGAATAATGAAAGGATGACAACAACCTCACACACCTTGTTTAAAAAAAAACAACAACATAATTTTATTTAAAAAATTTTTTAGAGAAGGAACATTTATTTCACTACAGAAAAATTAGAAAATATAATAAGCAAGAGGAAGAAAATATAAATCATTCATATATATATATATATTGAGACCAAGTCTTACTCTGTCACCCAGGCTGGAGTGCAGTGGTGCCATCTTGGCTCACTGCAACCTCTGCCTCCTGGGTTCAGGCGATTTTCCTGCCTCAGCCTCCCAAATAGCTGGGACTATAGCACGCACCACCATGCCTGGTTAATTTTTTTGTATTTTTAGTAGAGACGGGGTTTCACCATGTTGACCATGCTGGTCTTGAACTCCTGACCTCCAGTGATCCCCTGCCTCAGCCTCCCAAAGTGCTAGGATTACAGGCGTGAGGCACTGCATCCAGCCAAAATCATTCATAATTTTACTCAAAGAAAATAATTTTTGGTATATATATGCAGAGAAATAATATGAGTTTTGTACCAAAAACAAGAAAATCTTTCTGTAAACAGAAAAAATAGGTTACAAAATATAATCTCATTAAGGATATATATATATATATGTGTGTGTGTGTGTGTGTGTGTGTGTATATCTCTCTTTTAAATGGGATCTGTTTAAACAGATTTTATATATATATATATGTCTTAAATGGGATGTTTAATTATATTAAACAGAAAAAGCAGATTAAAAAACGATGATCCCACTTAAGAGATACATATATATAAGATTTATATATATGTATATGCTATATATATTTTATATATATATATTTAGACAGGTCTAATAACTTGCCTAGGTTTGTAGAAGTACAAGAGAAAAAATTCAAACCTATTTTGATTCCTAGATTTGGAGTTCTTAATTAGCAAAGTTTAATTCTAGGGATTTACCCTTAAATAAACAAGGCTCTGTAAAAATATTTAGATATAGAGCTGGGTGCAGTGGCTCACGCCTATAATCCCAGCACTTTAGGAGGCCAAGTCGGGCAGATCACGAGGTCCGGAGTTTAAGACTAGCCTGACCAACATGGTGAAACCCCATCTCTACTAAAAATACAAAAATTAGGCTGGCGTGGTGGCGGGTGCCTGTAATCCCATCTACTCGGGAGGCTGAGACAGGAGAATCACTTGAACCTAGGAGGCAAAGGCGCAGTGAGCTGAGATCGTGCCATTGTACTCCAGCCTGGGCAACAAGAGCAAAACTCTATCTCAAAAAAAAAAAAAAAAAAAAGAAAAAGAAATTTGGATATGAGAATGTTATTCACAGCATTGTGATAAGGGCCAGAAATTTGCATAAGCCTGAATAACAATTAACAGGGTACTCATTAAATAAAATATGGTATATATATGCTATATATAAAGCTTATATATAGTATATATATATATATATATATACTATATATAAAGCTTATATATATATATATATTTTATATATATATATATAATATGATCCCATTTAAGATATATATATATATATATATCTTAAATGGGATCATATTGTTTTATAATCTACTTTTTCTGTTTAATATAATTATCCTAATTACTGTGTCACCAACATTCTACATAATTTTAAATGGTCACATATATAGTCCTTAATTGTAAAAGTATACCATATTTTATTTAACCAATACCCTGTTGATTGTTATCAACAAGTTAGCCAGGCTATTAGACCTTTCTGAATCTCAGTTTTCTTATGTTAAATGGGAATAAAACAGTAACTACCCTCACAGAGCTGAAGGAGAACTATGTAAATACCCACAACACACAGAGTACTCAATGTTAGTATTTTGTTGTTGTTGTTTTATTCTATGATCTAGCTGCTGTTTTTGTGCCAATATTATAGCTTTATAATATACTTTACTCTTTGACACAGCAAATCTCAATTATAATTCCTCTCTTCCAAATATTCTTGGTTATTTTTGGATTTTTTTGACACATTTTCCTGTATATGTACATCATAATCACTTAGTTCTTCTCCCAAAATGTTGTTGGAGTTGGATGCAGTTACATAAAATATACAGATCTGTTTAGGGGAGAGGTAATATCTTTACAATATTAAGCCTTCCCATCCATGAATATGGTATATCTTCACCTTTTCTTTAATATCCTTTGTGAAAATATTGTCCTTTTTTTCCAACACAGACTTTTGTACAGTTCTTGCTAAGTTTATTCTTAGGTATTTTATATTGTTTTTGTTAGTAATACATATTTGCATTAAATTTTATGGCTAAGCCATTGCAAATATATAGAAAATATATGAATCTTTTACTATTTATTTTGGAACTGGCTACCTGTTGAGTTCTATTTAATTTCTAATAGCTTTTATTTCCTTTCTTCTTTATTGTAGCCTTACATGTCTACAATAATTTATACACAAAATTCTTCATTTTGGTATCATAATGTTAATTATTTTAAGAAAGACTTAAGTGTTTACAATGTTCAGACACTGTGATAAGTACCTGAAACACTCAAATAATTACTGCCCCTGAAGAACTTACATAAACTGACATTAGATACTAACCTCTGTTTCTACATATGCAGAGAGCCTGCCTAAGTTTATTATTTCTTCTTGTTGTGTTTTGTTTTATAACAGCATGAGATACAATTTACATCCCAGAAAATTCACTCTTTTAAAGTATTCAATTCAGTGGTTGTTTTAGTATATTCAAGGCTGTGCAGCCAAAACCACTATCTAATTTCAGAGCATTCTCATTAACCCCAAAAGAAACTCATACTGGTTGGCAGTCATTCCCTGTCTTCTCTACCCCCCAGCACCTGGCAACACTAATCTACTTCCTGTCTCTATAGATTTGCTTATTCCAGACATTTCATATAAATGAAATCATGCAATATATGGTCTTTTCTGACTGCTTCTTTCACTTAGCATGATGTTTTCAAGGTTTATCCACATTCACACATACATCATCGGTCCTTCAATCCTTTTTATTTTTTTTGAGATGGAGTCTCACTCTGTCACCCAGGCTGAAGTGCAGTAGCATGTCTCGACTCTCTGCAACCTCCTCCTCCCAGGTTCAGGTGATTCTCCTGCCTCCCAAGTAGCTGGGACTACAGGCACGAACCATGTGCCAAAAAAAGTACTAAAAATTTTCGTATTTTTAGTAGAGATAAGATTTTACCATGTTGGCAGGCTGACCTCCAACTCCTGACCTCAAGTGATCTGCCCATTACAGGGATGAGCCACCATGTCCAGCCTCCTTCAATCCTTTGTATAGCTAAATAATATTCCATTGTATGGATGTAACATACTTTGTTTATGTACTCAGCAGTTGATGGTTGTTTCCATTTTGCCTATTATGAATAATACTGCTATAGACATTTGTGTACAAGATTTTGCGTGAACATAGGCTGTAACTTCTCTTGGTTACATATCTAGAAGTGGAATTGCTAGGTCATAAGGTGATGTTTAATTTTTTAAGGCACCCCCCAAAGTGGCTACATCATGTCACAATCCTACCAGCAATTAATGAGGGTTTCCAGTTTCTCTACATCCTCACAAACAATTGTTATTGTCTTTTTTTATTTTGGTCAACCTACTGGCTGTGTCAACCTTTTCTTCTTTTTTTTTTTTTTGAGATGGAGTTTTCCTGTCTCCCAGGCTAGAGTGCTGTGATGCGATCTCAGCTCACTGCAACATCTGCCTCTGGGGTTCAAGCAATTCTCCTGCCTCAGCCTCCCAAGTAGCTGGGTTTGAAGGCACACACTACCATGCCCAGCTAATTTTTTTGTATTTTTGGTAGAGAGGGTTTCACCATGTTGGCCAGGATGGTCTCGAACTCCTGGCCTCAAGTGATCCACCCACCTCAGCCTCCCAAAATGCTTGGGATTACAGGCGTGAGCCACCACACCCAGCCTGGGTGTGTCAACCTTTTTCTTATATATAGGTATACCCCCTGAGCCTACCTGGAATCTTGGACATGGGTCTTAGGACAAAATACTTGTTTTGTCCTAAAATATTTAGTCAGGGACTACTTATCTCAATATCATGGAGGCATCTCTTACATACGGGTATCCTAAAATTAACTACCAATCTTTTCTAGTTAAACCAAGAAGCCAAAATTACTGTCAGGCTTTTCTTTAAGTCAAAAAGAAATTCTCTTATGTTGACTTCCCTCAAAAGAGCTCACTTAAATTAATGTAAGTTAACTGTAGAAAAAAATTACTAACAACAATACTAATATTTTGAGAGGCTTTCAAGTTTTTAATATTTTTATATATATAATTTCTTTAATCTTCACAAAACTATACAAATAGTTGGACAGACACTAATATTAGCTCATTAAGCAGAAAAAGCAATTGAGGGTCATAAGGATTAAGAATGCTTCTCCTCTATACTGCTGCCAGGTAGTCCACCTAACACTAACATATCTGTCTGTCATTCTCAGTCTTCAACTTCTTAGTGACTCCCCACAGCCAACAAGATGAAGTCTGTCTTTACATATTATCCAAGAGTCTTCATGATCTGAAAGATATTTGTCTATTCTTATCTCCAGCCACTTTCTCTTCCTCTTCATCTTTATGTTCCAACAATACTGAGCATGTTGAATTCCATGAACTTATGTGCCAAGTGCTTGGACGCCTCCATGCCTTTACTCCTGCCCCATCCTAGGACAATCACTTCTTCCAAGCCTCTACTCCCACCCTGACCTCATCATTCAAGTCTCACCTCACATGCTAACTCTTTTGGGAAGGAGTCCCTATCTCCACCATACTTTGATGTCCCTCTGCACATAAACCCATGTTACTTTTTTTTTTCTGGAAATAATTTTCCACGTCTCTGTGTTCCCGAAGGGGCAGGGACATGTGACTAGTGGGTAGTACAACCAGAACTCAATCCTAGGTTGCTTTAATCCCAAATTCAATGCCATTTCCACTTGACCATACCACAGTGAAACTGTAGGTCACATCAACATTTCTAAACTTTAGCCAATGACAGTGGAGCTGTATTTGCCACCAAAAAATGAATTAAAATAAAGTTCAGTCTTCTTCACATTCCTTAAAATCTTTTATCTCAGGCCGGGCGCGGTGGCTCAAGCCTGTAATCCCAGCACTTTGGGAGGCCGAGGCGGGTGGATCATGAGGTCAAGAGATCGAGACCATCCTGGTCAACAAGGTGAAACCCCGTCTCTACTAAAAATACAAAAATTAGCTGGGCATGGTGGCGCGTGCCTGTAGTCCCAGCTACTCAGGAGGCTGAGGCAGGAGAATTGCTTGAACCCGGGAGGCGGAGGTTGCGGTGAGCCGAGATCGCGCCATTGCACTCCAGCCTGGGTAACAAGAGCGAAACTCCGTCTCAAAAAAAAAAAAAAATCTTTTATCTCTCAAGTTTCTATGGAAATAATCTATGAGAAGCGGTTAATAACATTAGTGTGCTAGGCCATCTGAGAGGTAGGCTTCCTCTAGGGCCAGTGGTTCATGAATGACTATTTCCAGCTCTGCTTGCACAATGCCTCATGAATAGAGCTATGTGCAGACACCAACAAATTACAGCAGGAAAACACCAGCAAACATTTAGAAATTCTACCTGCACACTTGAAGAGAAATTCCTATAACCTTACTACTTATACTTCTACCTCCTTAAAATAGAGAATAATTTGCACTTGCTGTTACTTTTCAGAAACAACTGATCCTCTTACAGAATCACATCCCTTCGACAATAAAACATTTTCAATTGAAGTGGGAGTGAGAGAGGGTAAGGAAACTGATGAGGAGAGAGAGTTAAAAGGGAAAATAAAATACAATTGTGAAACTGGAGATCATTAGTATTAAGAAAGTTCTGAGTGCCTCCTTACTTGAAGAAAAGTACTTCTTTCTGAGTAGGCAAAAGGTTAAGGAGTAGGTCCTGTGGCAAACTTAATAGGGACAAAAAATTAAGACAGAATTCAAAGAAGGGCAATGGAGAATTGCTAACAAAGACAGAAGGGGAAATAAAATCTTTTGCTAGGCTGCCTTTAGTAATACAGAAAATGCATGAATTGACAAAAGATTCCAAGACTTTTACTTTCTAGTGCTGCAAACACTTAGGAAACTGACAATCGTGGGAAGGAGAAAAAAACAAGGGAACAAGGTTAGTAGGGAGGTTAGGAAGAAAAGAATTAAAATGGAGCAAGAGGCATACATTTGCAAAGCTAAAAGAATACTGTAAAATAAACACCACACTACTTTGTTAATCCCAGTAATGAAGTAAGTAGTCAATGACTGATATGCTGCCATACCTCACACTTCATAGTAGATAATCTCTACATTAATTTATTTGATTTTTTTTTTTTAGATGGAATAGGGTTGAAATAAATGAAGTAACTTGTCAGACACAACTATCCTATGTGTTCTGCAGGAATATATTGGCAGCATTTAAAAAAACCAGAGCTTTTCAGCTAAGACTTTATAGAGTGCAACTTCATTTTATAGGAACACATGTAATGAAAAAAAATTCAAGAAACAATGAGAAATTTTTTCCTACTAGGTTAGCAAAGATTTTTTATTTATTCGTTTATTTTTATTTTTAATTTTTGAGGTGGAGTCTCACTCTGTCACCCAGGCTGGAGTGCAGTGGTGCAATCTCAGCTCACTGCAACCTCCACCTCCCAGGTTTAAGAGATTCTCCTGCCTCAGACTCCCTAGTGGCTGAGACTACAAGCATGCACCACCACGCCTGGCAAATTCTTGTATTTTTAGTAGACACAGGGTTTTGCTATGTTGGCAAGTTTGGTCTTGAACTCCTGACATCAAGGGATCCACCCACCTCAGCCTCCCAAAATGCTGGGATTACAGGTGTGAGCCACCATGCCCAGCCCAAAGGTTTTTAAAAAACTAGCCAACACAGTATCAGAGGTGTAAAGAAAACATAGTTACTCTCCAACATAGCAAGACCCCGTCTTTACAAAAATAAAAATAAATTTTTTTTAATGAAAAAAGAGTCACTCTCATGAATTGGTAATGTTTGTAAATTAGTACCCTCTTTCTGGTGGGTAGTTTGGCAATATGCATCAACAGGCAAAATGCATATATCCAACCACTCAACAATTTTCCTCCTTTATTTATATTAAATTGATCATAGTTTAAATATTTAAAGATTGAGTGCAAAAGGAAATTTAGCTCAGCACTGTTTTACTTGAAAATGTTAAATAAACCTGATATTCATCATAGGAGGCTACTTAAACTAAGACAAATACATATGAATGCATACTATGTATTAAAAATGAGGGTAAGAATTTAGATTTATGGCCATGGAACACACTGTCAAAAGAAAAACATAGGTTATAAAACAAGTAGCCCCATGCACATGCATCCCAAGATGGCTGCAGGACAGGTCTGCAGCTTCTGGGCCAATGCCTGGCCCTGCTCTCCCTCAGGACAGTTGCAGAGTATAATGACAGTCCTGGAAATGTTGGGTCCTTTGACAAGACACATCAGTTACATCACCTGTATTCTCATCCACAGTGCAATCATCTCAGATGTTAAAAGTCCTCTGCTCTACAATAATGGTTATGAGATAAGCACAACATTTGCCTTTCATACCATGGCTCTACCGTGAGTGAAATATAGTTTAAACTTTCTATTTATTTCAGCCCACTTTGATCACCTTAATAGATGAGTAATTTGCATTGTGACTATGGCTGTAAACATGCCTGGTATGGTCTCAAATCTATAATCAATTATGAAATACATCTGGGCAGAGATTCACGCTTGTAATCCCAATACTTTGGGAGGCCAATGTAGAAGGATCACTTGAGCCCAGGGGCTCAAAGCTGCAGTGAGCCGAGATCATGCCACTGTACTCCATTCTGGGTGACAGAGTGAGATTGTTTCAAAAAAGAAAGAAATAAATTCCAAGATGCTTCTAAGTTTAAAACAATGAAATAAATATATATTTTGCCTGAAGAGAATAACTCTCTTTCTGGAGAGTTACTGTTAGATTGCCTTAGTATGGTTATTACCTATCAAGAACTAATTACTGTACATAAAAATAGATCTGCATATACAGTATAATAAAAAACAACAGGTATTGTGGCCAGGCACGATGGTTCATGCCTGTAATCCTAGCACTTTGGGAGGCCAAGGCAGCCAGATCACTTGAGTTCAGGAGTTCAAGACCAAACTGGCCAACATGGTGAAACCCCATCTCTAACAAAAATACAAAAATTAGCCTGGTATGGTGGTGGGCCCCTGTAATCCCAGCTACTCAGGAGGCTGAGGCAGGAGAATCACTTGAACCTGGGAGGTGAAGGTTGCAGTGACCTAAGATCATACCACTGCACTCCAGCCTGGGTGACAGGGCAAGACCCTGTCTCAAAACAAACAGTTATTATACGACACTAGGTTAAAACTGTAAGTTAATATACACAGAGAGAGATGTCTGAAAGAATGTGAATCACTGTTAACATTTCAGTAAAGTCTAAGTGATAGAATTTGGGGAGATTTTAAACTTTAAAAGATTAAAATAAAAGTATAGTATAAAATGATACTATACAGAAACACATATTTCTGTATAGTATAAATTTTTTAAACTAGCATCATTCTTAAAACAAAAAAATTTTTAATTAAGAAATCAAACACAATTTCTTTTTACAAAGAATTTTGAAATATGTACAAAAAAAGCTCATTTTAAATATTATTCTTTTGAATGATTTTAAGTAAAATCTTTTTAATTCAAAAAAAATAACAACAAAATAAATTAGAATCCCTTTACATTTGAACTTTGCCCATGACTGAATAACTTTCTGACAAAGAGGACCTAGAAAAGAGTGACAATTTAAAAAGTATTTATCATATTCTTTAGCTCAAATCTGGAGATTTATACATTTCTGCAATGCATTCCTTTTAGAATTATAAGGAAGCCTTAACAGACACTCAGAAATCTAACTACACTCAATATTGACAACATGATACAAATTTGCAATTTATACCACCTTGTGGCAAGGCCTGAAACCTGTCTGCTTCCTTTAGCCTCAGGGTCCTTCCTGGCAATATTTTACATAAATCTTACCTCTTCAAGTTTCTTCTCAATCTCCTTAAAGACAAGATTTGCCTTAAATCCATCACTTGCAGAGCTGGTTGGAGCAGCTTCAATTTGATGAGTTCTAAAAGAACTAGGGGAAATAATTTGTTTCAATTCATGGAGTCACATAGGTACTAGGTTTTTCAACATTTATAAAACAGTTATTTTCAAAATTTTCAAAAACCCTAAGAACAGAGATTTGCAAATCTTATCCAAGAGAAATATTTAGTAAGCAAGTAAGCACATAAAACAATTAAGCTCTTCTTCCATTTTTTCAATAAATAATCAGCTCGTTAGGAACTAGAAATTTTTCCTGAAAATATAGTAATCCAAAGAAGCTACCCTCATGAATCTTACATACTAGTGGAGAAGACAATTGAGAAAGAAAAAATAAATAAATAATATAGTTAGCTGGGCACAGTGGCTCATATCTGTAATCCTAGCACTTTGGGAGGCCAAGGCAGGCAGATTGCTTCAGTTCAGGAATTCGAGACCAGCCTGGGCAACATGGCAAAACCCCATCTCTACAAGAAATACAAAAATTAGCCAGGTGTGGTGGCGGGTGCCCGTAGTCCCAGCTATTCCGGAGGCTGAGGTGGAAGGATCACTTGAGCCTGGGTGATGGAGCCAGGCCCTGTTTCTAAATAAATAAATAAAGTCATTTATTCACTCTATTATGGTGGCATGCATCTGTAGTCCTAGCTACTCAGGAGACTAAACGGGAAGGATCACCTGAGCCCAGGTGACAGAGGCTGCAGTGAGCTATGATCACACCATTGCACTCCACTCTGGGTGACCGAGTGAGGCCCTGTCCAAAAAAAAAAAAAAAACCAGTGCAGCAGTTGTTCAATAAGCATCTATCTTTTTTACCCCTCTCCTTTCATGTATGTCTCCCTGAAGCCCTACAAGCCATTTCTCCTTCCTCTTTCTCTTTTCCTTCTATCATTTCATACCTTTTTTTTCCTCTCCCATAGGGACTCTGTCGCCCAGGCTGAGTGCAGTGGTGCAATCACAGCTTACTGTAAGCTGGAACTCCTGGGCTCAGGCAATCTTGCTTCAGCCTCCTGAGTAAGCTGGGACTATAGGTGCATGCCACCATATCCAGCTAATTTGTTAAAATTTTTGTAGAGACAGGGGCCTTGTTATGTTGCCCAGGCTGGTCTCAAACTCCTAGGCTCACTCGATCCTCCCTACATTGGCCGCCCAAAGTGCTGAGATTACAGATGTGAGCCACCATGCCTGGCCTCATTTCATAAATATTTAATGACTTCTTGCTACATGCCAAGGAAGACATTTCAAAACACTGGGGATATAATGGTGAACAGATCAGACCCAGTCCCTGCACTCACTGAGTTTATATTCTTCCAGTGGAGGAGAAAAAGAAGTAAACACAAAATAACTGCAAACTGTAGCAAGTATTATGAAACAGAGGAGTAGGGTGACTATAATTTACCATATATTTACATTTCTAAATAGCAAAAGGAGAATAACTCAAATGTTTCTAGAATAAAGAAAAGACAAATATTTAAGGTGATGGATATCCCAAGTACACTGATTTGATCTTCACAGATTATATGATGTATTAAATTATTACTTGTACCCTGAGACTATGTACATCAGTTATGCATGATTTAAAAATAATGTTAAAGAGGAACCTACTTCACGACAGTCAAGGAATGATCCCTAAGACCTTATTAAAGGAGGAAAGGAGCTAGCCATTTAAAGAGGAAACTGCAAAGATCCTGAGGGAGAAAGGGGCTTGGTATGTTAAAAGAAAGTAAAATAAAACCAAAGTCTCTATAACACAGTAGGTGTGGGGAGAGTGACATGAAATGAAACTGGAAAAATAGGCAGGGTAAACGATGATGCAGGCAGGCCAAAGTAGGGAATTTGGAAATCCACAGAAATGATAACAGGGAAGTGAAATTGTTTGATTTGTGATTATTCTTACAACAGTGTGCAGAATTAACGAGGATGGAGAGAGGGGCAAGAGGTGTGGGCACTAGTTAGGAGGCTGTTGGAATAGTCCAGATAGGAGGTAATGGTGGCCTGGACTACAGAGGCAGTCTGCCAGTAGAGATGGAGAGGGAACAAATTCAAAATAGAAATAGAATCTACAAGCCTTGCTGTGGGAGTGAGGGAGATATAAAGAGGAAAGGGCAAGGATTACCCAGGCATTTGGCCTGAATAACTGGGTGATGGAAATGCCATTACTAGGACAAAGAGGAATGTGGTGGGAATAGAGGGGATCCAAGTTCTGTTTTAGGCACATTGAGTATAACATTTTGTAAAATAAGAAAGCCACTGGATATGAGAGTCTGGAGTTCAGCGGAGAGGTCCGGCTGGAGATAAAATGGAGTAATCATTAGCACAGTGAAAGCATTTAAATCCCTGGGCAGGGCCTGTAAGAGAATTATAAAGAAACAAGAGAGCACAGGGCAATGCCCTTTAGACCTCCATCACTCACAGGTCAGGGACAGAAGGGAAAGCAGCAGCCAGTGATGCAAGAGGAAAACCAGAAGAGCATGGTGTTACAGGAGCCAGGAGCAAGATTCCAGGATGGAGGAGCAAACTGTCAAATGCTGTCACAAGGCCAAGTACCCACTAGATGTGGCACATGGAGAGTACAGGTGACTTGACCTTGACAAAGCAGTTTTAAGTGGAGGGTGAAGTCAGATTATAGTGAATTGAAGAGTGAATAGGAGAAGGAAATAGACACAGCATGGCTCTTTTGAGACACTAGCTTTAGGGGAACAGTAAAATGAGGTGGTCTCTGGAGATGAATGTGGTGGTATCAAGGAAGAGTTGTTGGGGCTTTCTTGGAGCGGGGGGATAAAAATGACATCTTTACTTTGACTAATCTCTTAAAGAAATGTCGCCTTTCCAGCCAGGCATGGTGGCTCATGCCTGTAATCCCAGCACTTTGGAAAGCTGGGGCAGCTGAAGTCAGGAGTTCAAGAACACTATGGTCAACACAGTGAAACCCTGCCTCTACTAAAAATACAAAAATTAGCCAGGCATGGTGGTGGGCACCTGTAATCCCAGCTACTTGGGAGTCTGAGGCAGAAGGATTCGCTTGAACCCAGAAGACAGAGGTTGCAGTGAGCAGAGATCATGCTACTGCACTCAAGCCTGGGCGACAGAGCAAGACTGTCTCAAAAAAAAAGGAATGGAACGGAACAGAATGGAGGAAGGAAGGAAGGGAGGGAGGGAAATGTAATGTAACATTTCCTTCTGGATGTGGGCAACCTCTGTCTCCCAGGTTCAAGCGAAATCTTGTGGCCTGTGACAGAATGAAGAGACTCAAGCGAAGAAAGAGGATCAGATGGGTGCAATTCTAGTGTAATGGGTCTGAAGGTCTTGGGATGGAAGTTGAGGAAGTTTGGGTTTAATGGCTTCCATTTCTCAACAACGTATTAGGCAAAGAAATCAGGAGAGAGTAAGGGTGAAAGGGAGGGTGTGGAGAGTCTAAATTGAAAAGTGAGCCTACTAGAAGAATCATAATAATATATAAACAAGGAATGGAACCTTAGCTCCAGCAAGCTGACTCTGTAGTCCTCAGAGCACAGAACGATCCCTGGGTCCAGAATATCTCCATCTTAGCAAACTCCATTTCCCCCTTCAAGACCCAGTCCTTTCAGGAAACTCCTCTTCTGTGAAACCCTACTAAATGTTAACGGCTTAAAAGCAGATACCCTACCTTTTCTTAAAAAAAAAAAAAAAAAATCTTTGTATTGCCAGTTCCCATCACATTATAGGCATTTAGTGAATAGTGACTGAATGCAATTGAAGTTACACTGAATTCTCCCTTGCCTAACTCCTAATTCCTTCCTGTTCTATTCAGAGCAGAGTTATCTATGGTACACTATAGCTTCTCGGTCAAAAGTCTGAATATGTGACCTGAAATCAAGTAGCCACAGCTAGTTCTCCACAAGCCAATTTCATTTCATTGCTCCAACGTTTCAGTTACTTTTTTTTTTTTTTTTTTTGAGACAGAGTCTTGCTCCGGTCGCCAGGCGCCAGGCTGGAGTGCAGTGGCACGATCTCGGCTCACTGCAACCTCTACCTCCCAGGTTCAAGCAATTCTCCTGCCTCAGCCTCCCGAGTAGCTGGGACTACTTGCACATGTCACCATGCCCAGCTAATTTTGTATTTTTAGTAGAGACGGTGTTTCACCATGTTGGCCAGGATGGTCTCAATCTCTTGACCTCATGATCCGCCTGCCTCGGCCTCCCAAAGTGCTGGGATTACAGGCATGAGCCACTGTGTCCAGCCTGTTTCAGTTACTTTTAATCATCACTGTGCCCTTCTCCAAACTTGCCAGGTCTTGCATGTTCCCAAACGTCACAGATGTGTCTTTTATCTTGCTTGTTTTGAAAAGCTCATGAAGTTAGTGATTAACCAACTTTCTATCCAGGTTAAGATAAAAGTTAATATGTAAAGTTTTATCAATGTTTTCTGAAAACCCCTCTTTTCTTGAAATTTATTTGATATGTTCCCTGCTCTAAGAAAACTGAATATGCCAACTTAAACTCAGAAAGAGAATATTCACATTCACAAAAGGACATTCCTCATGATTTCTTTACATACAAAGTTCTTTTATCAGAAACTAAATTCCAGTTGGTTTTATTTTTTTTTAATTTGGTTTGTATAGGTTTCCTAGAATAAATCTAGTATTTAAATATGGAAAGGAACCTTCAAGATAAAACCAGCAAATATCCTACTCAGCATATGAATTTCCTCCATGATTCTTGAAAATTTTCATTCTGAGTCTAAAACAGGCTATGCTACAACAATATCAAAGACTGACTGCACAGAATAGCCAGGAAAACAGAAGCATCGGACTCAGAACTTGATTCCTACCACTCAAGACCCTCTCTCCTTAGATAAATTGTTTTAACTCTGATCATCAATCTTACTTATAAACAGAAATACCTAGGTATGGGGCTTTTATGAGGATTAAACAAAGAAGCACACGTGAAACACCTAGTGTGGTCCTGGCACATACCAGGCTCTCAAAAAGTGATTGTGAAAGCACTCTTACAACTCAATAATTAAAATACAAAGACCCCAATTTTAAAATGCCAAAGGATCTCAACAGGCTTTCCTCCAAAGAAGATAGGCATATAGCCAATAAGCACAAGAAAAGATGCTGATCATCAACAGCCATCAGGGAAAGGTAAAGCACAATGAGATACCACTTCACAAGCACTAACATGGCTAAAACAAAAAACATAGATAAGAAGTAATGACAGGATGTGGAGAAATTGGAACCTTTATACAATGGAATATTATTCAGCCATAAAAATGTAGGAAGTACTAATATACGCTACAGCATGGATGAATCTTGACAACATTATGCTAAATGAAAGAAGCCAGCCACGAAAGGCCACATAGTATATGATTTCATTTATACACAAAATGTCCATAACAGGCAAATCCATAGAGACAGAAAGTAGGTCAGTGTTTGCCAGAGACTTCAAGAAGGAGGAACTACTAATGGGTACACAATTTCTCTCGAGGTGATGAAAATTTTCTAAGATTAATTGTGGTAATGACTGCACGACTTTGTGATATACTAAAAACCACTGAATGTACACTTAAAATGGGTGAACCGTAGACATATGAATTACATCTTAATAAAGTTATTTGAAATGGTTCTTAAAAAGTGGTTGATGAGGCTGGGCATGGTGGCTTATGCCTGTAATCCCAGCACTTTGGGAGGCCAAGGCAGGTGGATCACATGAGGCCAGGAATTCAAGACCAGCCTGGACAACATGGTAAAACCCCATCTCTACTAAAAATACCAAAATTAGCTGGGCCTGGGCCTGGGCCTGGTGGCCTATGACTGTAGTCCCAGCTACTCAAGGGGCTAAGGCACAAGAGTCACTTGAACCCAGGAGGCAGAGGTTGTAATGAGGTGAGATCACAGCACTGCACTCCCGCCTGGGCAACAGGGTAAGATTCTATCTTAAAAAAAAAAAAAAAAAAAAAAAAAAAGGCTGAGCTCAGTGGCTCACACCTGTAATCCCAGCACTTTGGGAGGCCGAAGTGGACAGAGCACCTTAGGTCAGGAGTTCGAGACCAGCCTGGCCAACATAGGAAACTCCATCTCTACTAAAAATACAAAAATTAGCCAGCTAGGCATGGTCGTGCATGCCTGTAGTCCCAGCTACTAAGGAGGCTTAGGCAGGAAAATCACTTAAACCCCAGAGTCAGAGGCTGCAGTGAGCCAAGATAGCACCACTGCACTCTAGCCTGGGCAACAGAGCGAGACACTAACTCAAAACACAAAAGCGGTTGATGGCCAGGCATGGTGGCTCATGCCTGTCGTCTCAGCACATTGGGAGGCTAAGGCAGGTGGGTCACTTGAGCCCAAGAATTCAAGGTCAACCTGGGCAACATGGCAAAACCCCACCTCTACAAAAAAATTAGCTGGGCATGACGGCATGCGCCTGTGGTCCCAACTACTCAGGATGCTGAGGTGGGAAGATTATCTGAGCCTGGGGAGGTCGAGGCTGTGGTAAGCCATAACATCACTGCAATCCAGCCTGGATGACAGAGTGAGACTCTGTCTAAAAAAAGTGGTTGCTTTCTTAGTATTTGGGAAGAATATAAAGTCCTGCATTATAATCAAACCTTCATCTCTAAAACTAATATTTAACCAGTAATCATCTTGTTCTGATTGGAGACAGTTGTGCCGTACACATAAGTTTCAGGGAATATCAAGTTTATTTGTAATCAGCTACTCCCCATGACATGACCTCCAAGCAGGCACATGGTTCCATCACATAGAGAAATACAGCCCAGAGAGTTGAGTTGGAAAACAAACAAATAAACCTCACAGATTATGGTGGGAGATATAATAAGATCCTCTTTGGCCAAGCTGTGGGCTTCAATGAGTTGGGTATGTTCCCAATTCTGTACTAAAAATTTAAGTTCATTTTTTTCCAAATCCTAGGTAATATTTATAATTAATAAATAAAACCATTTTCAGGCTGGGCACAGTGGCTCACACCTGTAATCCCAGCACTACAGGAGGCCAAGGTGGTCAGATTGCTTGACTCCAGGAATTTGAGACCAGCCTGGGCAACATAGGGAAACCCTGTCTCTATAAAATTAAATTAAATTAAACTAAAGTAAACCTTTTTTTTTTTTTTTTTGAGACAGAGCCTTGCTCTGTCAACCCAGGCTGGAGTGCAGTGGCACAATTTCAGCTCACTGCAACCTCCGCCTCCCAGGTTCAGTGATTCTCCTGCCTTAGCCTCCCAACTAGCTGGGATTACATGCACTGCCACATCCGGCTAATTTTTGTATTTTTAGTAGAAACAAAGTTTCATCATGTTGGTCAGGCTGGTCTCAAACTCCTGACTTTGTAATCTGCCCACCTCGGCCTCTCAAAGTGCTGGATTACAGGCATGAGACAACGCACCCGGCCGATAAAACCATTTTTGACCTTTACCGGTGATAAGACTAGAGAAATAGGAAAGAAGAAAGGAAAATGCACTGGGAAATAAAAAACCAACAGTTTATTGAGCAACTCCAATGTGTGGCATATATTTTTAAATTGTTATTTTCTGATCCTTAAAGTACATATCTTCAATATTTTCTAAATAAAGAAAAGGCTAAATTAATATTTTCAAAGCAGGTAGTGTGATCAAAAAGTTGATAGGTGCTCTTCTCACTGATCAAACCTGTCTCTGATGGCTGGGCATGGTGGCTTATGTCTGTAATTCCAGCACTTTGGGAGGCAAAGCGGGCGGATCACTTGAGTTCAGGAGTTTGAGACCAGCCAGGATAACATGGCAAAACTCCATCTCTACTAAAAATACAAAAATTAGCCAGGCATGGTGGCACGTGCCTGTAATCCCAGCTACTCAGGAGGCTGAGGCACAAGAATCGCATGAACCAACGAGGCAGAGGTTGCAATGAGCCAAAATAGCACCACTGCATTCCAGCCTGGGTGACAGAGCGAGACTCCATGTAAAAATTAAAAAAAAAAGAAAGAAAACCTGTCTCTGGTAATTCTAGTCTATAAAATTTAAAAAGATGTCACATACAAGTGACATTTATCTAGTTTTATAAATTGCTAATTCTAACTGCTAACAAACTGGTGGCTACATGAGTATGGAAACAGATATACATCACATTTAAGATTATTGTGTGTATTACTTAAATATCCATTTTGAAACAAAACTAAAGTAATGCTTATGTGTGTCTACCATGCCTGCTGAAAAGGCCTAGAAGTAATAATAACGAGCACACAGCTAGCAGCCATTTGTGGCTTCCATATACCATTCTCTGCTAAAAGGAATCAGGACTCAGAGAAATGACTGATCCTTGGGCTGAGGCATAGAAAGCACAGGATGAGCCTGGAATCTCTTCTTCGGCCAGAAAGTAAGGTACTACTAAGAGGACTCATAGGCCAGAAAGTAAGATACTACTAAGAGGACAAATGAATCAACTTGATCAGTTTCCACTGGCCAAATCAGGGCCACTGTGAACATCAAAATAATTGATACCACTTTACTATAACCCAGTGAATACAATAAAAATTCATGAGTTTGTATGTATGTGTGTATGTGTATGTATATATAACTATACATGAATAAATTTTGAAATGGAAGACAAGGGAAAGCTCTTCTTTACAGAAATAATGCCAGTTAATAAGTATAGAAAAGATGATATCATCTCAAAGTATCTTGCCACAAATTACTTATTAACTACAAAGAAAAGAATAGCAACTTTTCTGGCTGGGTGTGGTGGCTCACGCCTGGAATCCCAGCACTTTGAGAGGCAAGGCAGGCAGATCACAAGGTCAGGAGTTCAAGACCAGCCTGGCCAACGTTTTGAAACCCTGTCTCTACTGAAAATACAAAACTTAGTTGAGCATGGTGGCAGGTGCCTATAGTCCCAGCTACTCAGGAGGCTGAGGCAGGAGAGTTGCTTGAACCCGGGAGTAAGAGGTTGCAGTGGGCCGAGATCGTGCCACCGCACTCCAGCCTGGGCAACAGAGCAAGACTCCATCTCAA
>NW_016107637.1:156481-163946 GCF_001604975.1 Cebus imitator | reverse complement strand
AAAAAAATTAGCCGGGTGTGGTGGCAGGCACCTGTAATTCCACCTACTCAGGAGGCTGAGGCAGAGAACTGCTTGACTCAAGAGGCAGAGTTTGCAGTGAGTCAATATCGCGCCACTGCACTCCAGCCTGGGTGACAGAGTGAGACTCCATCTCAAAAAAATAAAATAAAACAAAACAACTCCACCTTTCTCTCAGATAGTTAAAAGCGTACATAGATATAAATACATGCAGAGGAAAAACGATAAGGCCAATGAGCAAAATATCAACAATTGGTAAATCTAGGTAGAAGGTATAAGGGAGTTGGTTCCTTGTATTATTCTTAGAATTTTTTCCTGTTTGTTTGAAATTACCTAACAAGTTCTGATTGTAAAAGAAATTCAGGCCAGGCACAATGGCCCATGTCTGTAATCCCAGCACTTTTGGGAGGCTGAGGTGGGTGGATCACCTGAGGTCAGGAGTTTGAGAACGGCCTGGCCAATTTGGTGAAACCCCATCTCTACTAAAAATGCAAAAATTAGCCAGGCATGGTGGCGAGCACCTGTAATCCCAGCTACTTGAGAGGCTGAGGCAGGAGAATCACTTGAACCAAGGCGGCAGAGGTTGCAGTGAGCCGAGATCATGCCACTGCACTCCAGTCTGGTGTCAGAGCAAGACTCTGACTCACAAAAAAAAAGAAAGAAAGAAAAAGAATATCTTTCCATATTCTATAGGATAAATTCCAAACTCCTGAGCATTGCATTTGAATCACTTCAAAATCATAATCCCACTTTGTCCCTCCACCCAGGCATACACAAAATAATCTACTCTCCATTCACACAGCATAACCCCTTGCCAAACCTCCTTCTATTTGCAAATTTCTTTTTGTTGTTGTTGTTGTTTTGTTTGTTTGTTTTGTTTTGTATTTGCAAATTTCTATACCTATGTACAGACTTGGAATGCCCTTCCCCTATACTTCTGTTGGGCAATCCTAGTCATCTCAGCTCAAATTTACTTTCTTCATAATAATTTCTTCCTCTGAGCTTCTAGAGCATTTTGAAAAAAGTATGTTGCTTTCCCCACTTATTTAGAGGACCATACTTCTTGGGCCTAAGTATGTAGCAGCTGTTCCACCAGAGTTAGCTAAGTGAGTAACAAAAAAAAATCAGATCATGTGCAATGGGTAGCTTAAAATTATTTTGTTTAAAACCAAACCACAACCACATTTTAAAACTATATCTGCACTTAACTTAATCAGAGTTAAGAATTATTCCCCTAGGCCAGGCGAGGTGGCTCACACCTGTAATCCTAGCACTTTGGGAGGCTGAGGCGGGTGGATCACGAGGTCAAGAGATCGAGACTATCCTGGTCAACATGGTGAAACCCCATCTCTACTAAAAATACAAAAAATTAGCTGGGCATGGTGGTGCGTGCCTGTAATCCCAGCTACTCAGGAGGCTGAGGCAGGAGAATTGCCTGAACCCGGGAGGCGGAGGTTGCGGTGAGCCGAGATCGCGCCATTGCACTCCAGCCTGGGTAACAAGAGCGAAACTCCGTCCCAAAAAAAAAAAAAAGAATTATTTCCCTAATTTTGGCTGTCAATAATATCTGCAATATTTCAAGCCAATTTCTCATTAATCATTAATATAACTTCTGAATTGTTTTCATGCTTCTGCCTTCCCAGAAGTGTCAACTCTGGATAATGAGAACTGTCCTTTCTTCTAGTTATTTAGTATCTTGAAAGTAAAGGAACTGAGAATTCCACATTTAAAATAAGTCTGTTACCCCAAATTAGTAACTTTCTAATCTGAGCAAATCAGAGAGCGATACTAACATGATGACTATCGTAATTCTTTATAGTTTTAACTCTTTGCTAAGGATTTTTAACTCCAAATATCAACTGAATAGAATTTCAGAGTCAATAGAGAACCAATGAATCAGATTTAGGAGGAAAATTAAGATTCTGCGGGGAGCAGCGGCTCATGCCTGTAATCCCAGCACTCTGGGAGGCCAAGGTGGTCAGATCACTTGAGGTCAGGAGTTTAAGACCAGCCTGAACAACATGGTGAAACCCCATCTCTACTAAAAATACAAAAAATTAGCCAGATGTGTTGGCACATGCCTGCAATCTTAGCTACTCAGGAGGTTGAAGCACAAGAATCACTTGAACCCAGGAAGCAGAGGTTGCAGCGAGCGGCAATCACCCCACGGTACTCCAGCCTGGGCGACAGAACAGGACTCTGTCTCAAAACAAAGAAAAAAAGACTCACAAAAACTTAAGATTCAATACCTTTTATTCCAATTTAATAAACCCATAAGAGATTCTAGGAACAAGAGATGTAAGTCACAGTCTTAGGCCTTAAGGATTTCATATAATAAAGGGAACCAAACCAACTAGATAGTGCCCAAAAATGTACAAAGTGCTGTGGATATTCAGAAAGACAGTATTTGAGATGGGCTTTAAAATATAAGTTTTACAACAGAAATTATATTCTGGGCAGAGAAAGAGGAGAGGAGAAGAGAATAGATCCAAGCACTTACAGAAGAATATAATGGACTCAATAAAAGAAGTGTATCTCGTATCCTTTGTTGGAGAAACAAAAAAGTGCAAATAAATGATTAAATAATTACCAAGAATTTCCAAAGAAAAAGGGGAGCCAATTAATGTCAAAAGCTACAGAAGAGTTAAACAGAGTAAATAGGAAAAATAAAGACAAGGTTTTTCAATTTCACTTAGATACTTGTGGCCTTACCTCAATGGTGAAGTAAAAAATTAGACTGTGAGGTATTCCGGCTTGGAAAAACAAAGGTGTCTCAATATAAAAGACTCATCATGAAAAAGAACAATTAAGGCCAGGAGAAAAAGAAATCTAAGGGAAGACGTGAACATGTATGCTGCCAGAGGGAAAGGTGCCAATGGAAAGATAAGGAAGTTACAGAAAGTGATTGGAAATAAAAGCATGGAAAAAGGAAAATCGAGCCTTTGGCAGGAGGGGGCGCTTTTTTCCTCTGGGGAGGAGCACTTCTCTGAGAGATGTGCAAAGCAGTTGAGGGATTCTGAGTGGGATGGGAAAGAAAGTGCCTGCAAACTTGTGGAGTACAGCCAGTTGAAGGAGAGGAAGAAAGTCACCAAGAGACAAAAAGAATTCTAGCAGCAACGAGGGTTTATTAGCTGGACTCGAAAATACAAATTTGCAAAGATCCAGTCAGCACATCTGGTGACTCCCCAAACCACCTCAGAAGGCTGGAAGGCCATGGGGAGAGATCTGCCTAAGTTACTCAGGTTGGTAGGGCCTAAGACCCATACCCAGCCAACTCAGGCTTCTAGTTCAGCACGTTAGTGACTATGCTGGCTCCTTTTTCAACAAAATTATCCTAAAGTTGGTTATATTTAAAACCTAATGGCCACTTTTAAAGTCATGTTCTTAAAACAATGTAATGAGATACTTTTCCTTAAATACTAAGACAATAAAATAATTCTTTACATATAAAACATCATCAACTGTGAAAAGTCAGAAGGATTAACTGACACACAAAACTCAGAACGTCACTCACCTGGCGGCTTCAGGAAAACCCATCTTGTAGAGTGTTACAACCACTGCTCCTCCAAGGCCTAAATTATGCTGCAGAGCCACCTTTGCACCAGGAACTTGCCTCTTTCCGGCTTCCCCTCTCAGCTGCCAGCAGAGCTCCGCACACTGAGCCAGACCTAACAAATCGAACACAGAGCACTAAATCTGTTGAATTAGAAAGCTGCCTCCCCCAGCTTTCTGAAGCCAGAAAAAGGATGTTTGTGACTTTAAATTAAAGCATTTGATTAAGCCGAGACCACGCTTGTCTAAATACTGTAGTAACTTCTCTTAAAACACTGAAAGGGTTTTGTAGCTATTTTCTGTCTAAATTTCTTTCCTGCACTCTTTAAACTTAGTCAACCTGTTGTTTTCCAGCATGTTAAAAGAGAAGACACTGAATCTACAATTCTCTAGTCCAGGGAAAACTGCTTAAAATTAATTTTATTTTACCATTTTTAATGTATCAAAAGAAGATAAACAAGGATTTGGAAGTTTACATTCCCTAAAAAGTTTAGCTGGTATGGGAAATTTTTCCTATTATTTTCTCCCAAGTAGTTCTCAACGAGAATGGGTTGTTTTCCAGACCTATTCACAGCTACTCACAAGAAAAGCTCTGGATTCACAAGGGTAACATTCTGTCCCCTGGATAATAAAATCAAAGCTGTTTAGAGCTGAAAGGAACTTACTGATGTGAACACTGAGAAACAGAAAGGTTAAATAATCTATGGTCACAAAGCAGGCTAATTCCAGAGATGAGGTTAGTTGAACCCATGATTCCAGACGTACAATTGTTTGCCTTTCCATCAGACCAGCTATTGAAGGGACACTGGGTTAAGAATGTTCTATCAGGATAGACTGGTCTGCAGATCTACTACTTATGTTGCCTATTCTTCCATGCACATCCCCAGCCACAACTTCCAATTCCAGAGTACCTGTGACAATTTCCTATATAAACTCCAACTTCCCCAAGAAATTTAATTGCTGCTTTTCATTTCTAAGCAATGTCTATATATTTACACACCATGTATCTTAAACACTGTTTAAAAATAGGTAGCTCCCAGTGTGGAAAACATAGCAAGACCTCATCTCTGCTAAAAATAAAACTTTTAAAAATCAGCCAGGCATGGGGGCACATGTCTGTAGTTTCTAGCTACTCAGGAGGCTGAGGAAGGAGGATGACCTGAGCCCAGGAAGTCAAGGCTGCAGTGAGCTATAATCATGCTACTGCACTCCAGCAGGGCAAGATTATAGGGCGAGACCCTGTCTCGGGGGGGAAAAAAAAAAAAAAAAGGCGATAGCTCCACACCTGGTAATAATTTTTTGAATTATGAACCTTTTAGAAATAATGAGGAAGGTCAAATTGAAATTATTATACCCAAACTTGGGGGCAATCAGTTTTACTGGAAATCTGCCTTTATAAAATGTCTAAATGAATATGTAAGACAAAAAATATTCAAACTGGTCTTAGATACACTGCTAGTTGTCTTCACAAAAGAATAGATGCAATTCACAACTATTTGAGAAAATACTCAATGTTGTCATTGATCAAACAGATACCATTTTATGCCAATCAAATTGCTAAGAATATTTAAAAATGGGAATAATCAATGCAGGGGAAACTATGACAAGATAGCCACCTCCATATAGAACTGGTCAAAGTTTAAACCTGGACCACCTTTTTGGAAAGCAATGTACAAAGTTATTAAGAGTCTTTAAAATGCCTTCAAAACCATTTCATGGAAATAATCAAATGTAGGGAAAGTTTTACACACAAAGCTATCAGTTCATCATATTGTTGTAAGTGAAAACCTAAATAATCTATAAGTGAAATAACTGGGGAATGGTTATGTAGAAGCGGGCAAAGGGACCAAGTTCTCCCTGGCCCTCTGAAGGTTTGCTGAAAAATCAACTTGTAAAATTCAGATTAATTATAGAAAGCGTATACAAATGTATTTAACATATATACACAGGAGCATTCAGAATGAAGATCGAAAGATATAGGGGAGGTTGTCCATTTTATGCTTAAGTTCAACAAAGTATGGAAGAGCTATATAGAAATACGATTGGACAAAAGGTATATGATCTAATGCCAATAGACTGAGTGGAGAAACCCAGCCAGGCCCGTCCCTTGAGATTCTTCTTGACCTCTCTGAACATGCACTCCTTCCTTCTGGGTGTGGGGCAGGACCCTTTCTGGAACGGGGGTCTTATGACCTATTGTCAAACAAGATAGGTCAGATAATTTCTTTATGGCCTGTTTTTACACAGAAAGATGAAGGGAAGTTAGAGTAGTATTCTAGGTTTTACAACTGGCTTTGGGGAAAAGAAGTTCTGGTTTCCATGACCTGCTTTGAGGAAGAAGGATTCTAGTTTCTATGTCTGGCCTAGGATGGGGGAGGTGGGGAGGAGAATGGGACTGAGAGACAGGAGGTCAGGAGAAGGCCACAGAAAAATTTTTGCTTCTGAGGCTTTTATTTTGGCATATTGTTTCTAAGCCCTAACAGTTATGTAAATTATAAGCTAGATGTAAAGAGAAAAAGCAAGCTGTTCTTCCTGTCTACTCAACACATTCATAGCACACTTCTGTGACCAGATGTCGGGAAGGTGAGGAGTTCTCCCAAATACCAAATCGATTCTTTTACAGACACTGACAAGGTGTTCTGTAATTCATTTCAATTCTAACACTATTTACCTGGGGACAGTGTCAGATTCCATGGGTTGAGGGCTCAGTCCCACCAGGCTGCTCACATTTCAGATGCCAAATGCAAGTCTAGGCCACCTGTACTTTCAACCAACTGGTTGCAAACCATCATCTTGCTGCAAGATGTTGGTCAACATTTTTATATGAAAGTAACCGGCCTAGGACTCAGCTACATAGATAAAGGTATACAATCCAGTTGCTTATAAAAATAAACCATTCAAACATATATCAAGCACTTTACCAAATGTGAAAGATAACAGAGAATTCACGGTGTAATGTAAATGCAAAGTGTTAACAAAGACAAGGACACTAAGTGCTATTAATAACCACAGAATGGAAAAGCTATAGGGAATAACATTTTTAGTTATTATCTGAGGTCTTTTCTTCCTTCTGCTTGACACTATAAACCTTCCTATACTATCCAGATGGCCAAGTACAATAAAGTCATAATTCTGCTTTATTTTCAAATTAGACATCTAAATGCTTTTCCAAAAACAACATTAAAAAGCATGGTTTTCTACTCTGAGAGCCTGAATTTTTGAGAAAGAAAAGGCTTGTTGAGCTTCAAAGAGCAAAAAGCTTTCATAGACTCAGCACAGACTGAAGAATGTATATTTATAATAGAGCAGTTTTTCTCTCCAAAAGATATAAAATTATCTATCACATGTAAAATATATTTCAAAAACAAAAGTAAAGTACAGTAGCGCCCTCACATCCATGGTTTTACTTTCCAATTTCAGTTACCCTCAGTCGATTATAGTCCAAAAATATTGAATGAAGAACGCCAGAAATAAATAATTCGTAAGTTGCATGCTGTTCTGAGTAGCATGATAAAATCTCACACCATTTGGCTCCATCCCACCTGGTTTGTGAATCACCCCTTTGCCCAGCATATCCAAGTGGTATACCCTACCTGCCCATTAGTCAGTTAGTAGCCATCTTTGTTATTAGAACAACTGTGACGGGTCCTGCAGTGCTTGCGTTCAAGTCATCCTTAGTTTACTTCATGATGGCCCCAAAGTGAGAGAGGAGTGAGGTGGCAATTCAGATGTGCATGTAAGTGCTTCCTTTAAGTGAAAAGGTGGAAGTTCTCAACTTAAGGAAAAAAATTGTATGCTGGCCGGGCGCGGTGGCTCAAGCCTGTAATCCCAGCACTTTCGGAGGCCGAGGCAGGTGGATCACGAGGTCAAGAGATCGAGACCATCCTGGTCAACA
>NW_016107637.1:153096-156296 GCF_001604975.1 Cebus imitator | reverse complement strand
AAAAAAAAAAAAAAAAAATTGTATGCTGAGATGGCTAAGATCTATGGTAAGAACGAATCTTCTATCCATGAAATTGTGAAGAAAGAAAAAGGGGCCGGGTGTGGTGACTCAGGCCTGTAATCCCAGCTTTTGGGAGGCTGAGGAGAGAGGACCGACCACTTGAGCCCAGGAGTTTAAGACCAGCCTGGGAAACATAGGGAGACCCCATCTCTACAAAAGAAAAAGGAAAAAACATTAGCTGGGTGTAGTGGTGTGCACCTGTGGTCCCAGCTACTTGAGAGACTAAGGTGGGAGGATCATTTAAGCCCTGGAAATAGAGACTGCAGTGAATCACGTTTGCACCAGTGCACTTTAGCCTGGGCAACAGAGCAAGACTCTATCTCAAAAAAAGAAAAAGAAGGCATGATGGCTCATGTCTGTAATTCCAGCACTTTGGAAGGCTGACACAGGCAGATTGCTTTAGCCCAGGAATTTGAGACCAGCCAAGGCAACATGGTAAAACCCTGTCTCTACCAAAAATATAAAAAATTAGCCAGGTATGGAGGTGCGTGCCTATAGTCCCAACTACTTGGGAGACTGTGATAGGAGAATCAACTGAGCCCAAGAAATAGAGGCTACAGTGAGCCATGATCATGCCACTGCACTACAGCCAGAGCAACAGAACGAAACCATGTTAAAAAAAAAAAAAAGAAAAGAAATAGAAATAAAAATTCAGGGCCTTCTCCTAGTTATCTCTAGCTAGCAATGGGTATCTAGAGTAGACACCATCTCCTGGGCTCCATTTGTCCTGGCACAAATAGAGTTTAATGATAAAATTTAACTCTTCTCACATCGCAGTGGTAAAAATGCAAAAACTCTGGGCAATGGAAATAAGGATGGGTGGCCTAGAGGATATGATGAAAGGTAAAATAGAAGCTTCGGTGAAAAACTAATTAGCCCTTACTGACTTGCTGGCTTTTTAAGAGCTTATATTGGATTTAGGTATTGCCAGTCATCATCCTAGGATTTATTTTGGCAACCTCTTACAGAGTAGAAGAGCTAAGCCATGGTTTGATTTGAAAATGCTAGGTCCCTTGGCTAAAATTCCACTTATTCTCGCATCATTTTCACCCAAATTCTTAAGACCTAAGAAGTTTATAATGCCTTTAAAAGTACTGAAACATGTAAACAAAAATCATAGATAGAATAATAATTTATGTGTCATTAAAAACATCAAGAACTATGTGAATGCAGAAAAAGAAATAATTACTTCCCACAGGAGATCAGAGCGTCTTATAACAGAATTGAAAGGATCTATGAATTCATCAAATCTAAGGCCCAACAGATGGGCAAAATTCTTCTTACAACATTCCTATCAAGCTGTTACATGCATTTTTTGTGCACAGGCTCTGTGACGGTAATGCATGCTCTCAGGGAGCAACCTATTCCATTTTTGAGAAGCCATGTTAGAAACTTCTGTCTTGTATCTGGCCAAAATCTACCTTCCAATAAATTCTTCCCAATGATCCTAATTCTTCCCACATTAAACAAATGTATTCCCTTTGCTCCATGCGAAGTTTTCGATGTTAAAGGAGCAATAATATATTCAACTATCGCTTTAAATATGCAAAATCATGTACTGGGCCCTGTTAAAGGTAGAGAGACAAATGAAATATGAATCCTGACTTCATAGGTTCTTAAACAGGGAAGATTTTTTTTAAAGCTTATAAATAATATATACTATGAGCATAAATGTCAAAAGAGAAGTACTAAGAAAGTATGGGAGTTCAGAAAAGGGAAAGATTAATTCAATCTATGGAAAGAATCAGCGAAACAGGAAAAGCTTCATAAGGTGGGTAACATTTGAGAGAGCACTTGAAGATGGGCATTTCCACTGAGGAAAGGACGCTGAAGCACAGTATAATGGTTAAGACCCTGGACACTAGAAATACATAGCCTGTGTTTGAATCCTAGCTTTGCTGCTTTCTAGCTTGATGACTTCATGCACATCATTTAAACTCTCCATTCCTCTATTTTCTTATTTTGTAAAAGAGAAAAATAGATATGAAAATTGAATGCACTCGGCCAGGCAAAGTGGCTCACATCTGTAATCCTAGCACTTTGGGAAGCCAAGGCGGGCGGATCACCTGAGGTTAGGAGTTCAAGCCCAGCCTGGCCAACATGATGAAACCCTGTCTCTACTAAAAATACAAAAATTAGCCAGGCGTGGTGGCAGGCGCCTGTAATCCCAGCTACTCTATAGGCTGAAGCAGGAGAATTGCTTGAACCCGGGAGGCAGAGGTTTCAGTGAGCCAAGATAGCACCATTGCACTCCAGCCTGGGGGACAAAAGTGAGGGGGTGATGGGGAAGGAAAGGGAAGGGAAGGGGAGGGGAAGGGGAGGTGAGAGGGGGAGAGGGAGGGATGGGGAGGGGAAGGAAGGGAGGGAGGAGAGGGGAGGGGAGGGGAGGGGAGGGGAGGGGAGGGGGGGGGAGGGGAGAGGAGGGGAGGGGAGGGGAGGTAAGGGAAGGGAAGAAGGGAAGAAAGAAAGAGTGAAGGGAAGGGAGGAAAGGAAGGAAGGAGAGAGAGAGAGAGAAAGAAGAATGCACTTGTACATGAAGAGTACTTAGAACAGTGTATTATTATTGAGAAAATAACAAAGGTAGAGTTTGTATAGGCAAGAAGGAATTAAACCTGTTTGGTAAAAGCTAACAGTTTGGTTTAAACATGCCTCCTCTTTCTGCATCTCCTTACCTAAAACTCAACTAGACAGAAATGCTGGCAAAACACCAGGCATGTGATGGGGATTTAGCAAATCTTCATGATCCTGCCAACCTTCTTCCTCTTTTTCTCTTCTTCATAGTTCTGCTTTGTGCTTCTCCTATAGCACATTCTGCCTTGTCTTATAATTACTTATTTAAATATATAAGAATTTGTGTTCTTGTATTACCTGCCTCTTATACATTTCCTGAGGCCAGTGGTTACCTTGTGTATCCTAACCCTAGCCCCCAAATCTGGCTATGCATGAGAAGCTCTGGGGGAACTTTAAAAATATATAAATTGTTTAGAAGCGACCTAGACCCAAGAAAATTTCTACAAGTAGGACGGGAACATATAGATAGATAGATAGATAGATAGATATAGATATAGACATAGATAGAGAGAGAGAGCATATATGTACAAATATATATAACATATAAATATATATATATAGTGTATGTG
>NW_016107637.1:145554-151585 GCF_001604975.1 Cebus imitator | reverse complement strand
TAGTGTTGGGTAGTATATGTAAAAACACTTTGAAAACTAGAATAAAATATGACATTATTACCTGAACACTAATGTGATGTTTGTTATACAACCACTGCAAATTAATCAAAAACGGTTCAGGTTTAATGTAATTTTCCTGATTAGAAATCTGAAAGGAATTCATGTCTTTAAACTGACAATGAACAAAAGAACACTCAATTCAAATGTTGAAACCTATCATTTTCTTCTATTATGGATACTGTTATGGCAGCTAGAACCTTTCATCCAGATCTAAACAAAATCAGAAACCAGTATCATAAAGCTTTAATTTTAAAGCTAATTCCCTAATACTGAGTTCCCCATTCAAAGTAACATTGTCTTACAATTAAATTAATCCCATTTACAGAAGAGAGCCATACACCCTCACCACCAGTCTTAACATATTTTGGAACTTACTTGACCATTTTCTGAATCTCTTAGAATCCTGTTGCAGTTTGTTATCCAAGTAACTAGGGAAAAAATGTTTAAGCTACTCATAACTGTCATTGTGATATCTAGTCAAGGAGTCTGAATTCTTTCTTGGTGCACACTACAGCTAGTGGCCATGTGCCAGATTTACTGAAAATATATCCAAATCCTCAATATGTAGCAAGGAAACATTTACTTTTCAATAATTCCTCATTCCTATTCAGACTACAGCTCAAGTCATCAAGATATACAACTCAAGTTTTTCCCACAAAATGCTACACCATCACGAGACATGATACCCCAAAGATTAATGATAAAAGGAAAAATTTACCAACAGTGTAGACTCAAATGGTAGAAAGGATTATCAAAGGATACTGCAGGAAATGTGAGTCTCTCTTTGAATATTTAAAAATTGAGTAAATTCTATCTTCCTGGAGTGTTTTAGGTTACCTTTTCAGTACCCAGGGAAGACAAACAGGTGATCTGTCAAGATTGGCAAAATTTTTAACATTTGAGAAAAAAATCCAATATTGACAAGACTGAAGGAAAAGAGGCATTCTCATACTCTGCTGTTGGAAATATACATTGGTTCAATATTTTATGGCAATCTCCACTAATTTTTAAATATATACTACCCTGTGACACAGTGAATCCACTGTTTGAAATTTATCCTATGGATATACTTGCAAAAGTATGGAAAGACACAGGTAGCCAGGACCACAGACGTGTGCCACTACGCCTGACTAATTTTTGTATTTTTTGTAGAGATGGGGTTTCACCATGTTGCCCAGGCTGGTCTCAAACTCCTGGGCTCAAGCATTCCACCCACCTCTGCCTCCCAAAGTAATGGGAGTACAGGCATGCGCCACCATGCCCGGCACCTCTTAAAAATCTTTCTGTATTATCACTTATAGTCTTTATTCTTTTTAATGTCTACATACTATTTTCATTGTAAGAAACCTGGTAATTCAATTATTGATAGACATATAGGTTGTGTTAAGTTTGTTATTGCAAACAATGCTGCAGTAAGCATCCCTGCAGTCTTGATCTCCTGGGCTCAAGCAATCTTCCGACCTCAGCCTCCTGGGTAGCTGGCACTACAGGTGCATGCTACTGTTCCCAGTTAATTTTTTAATATTTTGTAGAGATGAAGTCTTGTTTTGCTGCCAAAGCTGGTTTCAAACTCCTGGCTTCAAGCAATCCTTCCACTTCAGCCTCCCAAAGTGCTGGGATTACAGGCGTCAGCAACAGCGCCTAGCCTTATTTGACAGTTACTCATAAAGTTAAATATGTATCTGTCCTACGACTCAGCAATTCCACTCCAAGTTATCACCCCAAGAGAAATAAAAATATATGTCTGAAAACAGACTTGTATATAAACATTCATAGCAATCTTATTCATGCATCCCTAAACAGGAAACAATTCAAATATCCATCCACAGGACAATGGATATGCAAACTGATATATTTCAACAATAGAATGCTACTTGGCAATAAAAAAGAACTAACTACTGATAAAAAGAAAAACTTGGATTAATTTTATAATCTTCTGAATGAAAGAAGCCAAGCACAAAAGAATACATACATGCACTGTATGATTCCAGTTATATGAAGTTCTAGGATCAGCAAAACTAATCTGCCATGAGAGAAGTTAAACATCTCAGCCTGGTGGTGGTGGAAAGTGAGAGAGAAGTGTTTCAGGGAGGCCACAGGATTGACTGGAAATAGGCGGGCTAGAAATTTTGGGGTAATGAAAATGGTCTTGATCTTGTTTTGGCTGGTTGCTATCTGGATGTATATAATTGTCAAAAACAATTATCGATTTAAAGTATACAATTCAGTGATTTTTTTAGTGTATTCACAGAGTTGTGCGACTATCATGACAATCAATTTTAGAACATTTTCATCATCTCAAAAAGAAACTCCACACATACCCTTTAGATATCTCTCTCCTATGTTCCCTAGTCCTAAGCAACCACTAACCTATTTTCTGTCCTATGGATTTGCCTATTCTGGACATATCATAAAAATGGAATTTAAAAATGTTTTCAGAGTTCTATATTGTAGCATATGTCAGTACCTCCTTCCTTTCATGGCCAAAAAATATTCCATACTATAAATATACCACATTTTGGTCACAGTGGCTCACACCTGGGAGGCTGAGGTGGGCGGATCACTTGAGATCAGGAGTTTGAGACCAGTGCAGCCAACATAATGAAACCCCATCTCTACTAAAAATACAAAAATTAGCTGGATGTGGTGACAGGCACTGGAGTCTCAGTTATTCAGGAGGCTGGAGCAGGAGAATCGTTAGAACAAGGAAGGTGGAGGTTGCAGTAAGCCAAGATCGCACCACCGCCCTCCAGCCCTGGGGACAGAGTCAGACTATGTCAAAAAAAATCTAAAAAAATAAAAATAAATATACCACATTTTGTTCATCAGTTGATAGACATCTGGGTTGTTTCTGGCTTTTGACTATTATGAATAATGCTGCTATAAACATCAGTGTGCACGTTTTGGCAAGAACTATGGATTTTTTTTTCCCAATTCCCATTTATTTTTGGTTCTTGGTGCAATGTCACTTTTTCAATATGAAAAAAGCAGCAAGTTCAACACAAAATAGAAATCTGAAGTGGAGGACAGAACAAAACTAAGCGTAAGGGGGGAAAAGCAACAGCAAAAGGAAGATATGAGGTGTTGCAAAAAAGATGGAGGAGAGTTGCCCTCTCCTCTGGATAATGACTCAAACACTGATGTGGGAGTATACACCATTCACATAGAGTCAAGGATGTTAATTTTTTCTGGGAGTTAAGAAAAGGTGGGGATTGGGGACATTTCTGGAGGCCTAGGGACCAAGTCTAGTTCTCTTTCCCCACTTGATCCCCTTCTCTGATCAGGAGAAAGGGAGGAATTCAATGTGTGAGGGAGGTAGAGTCAGAGAGGGAAAGATTCTATTTGACAGAGTGAGGCAGACCTCTCCAAAGGATAGAGCTTGGAGAAAGATTGGAAATGGAGAAAATACTGCTAACACCTCCCTCGAAGCTGAGAAATGGAAAATGAAAATACCTGGAAATTATGACTTGAATAGCCTGGATTTCCCTCTCAAAACTTTCAGGATGGAAAATCCCATCCCCTTCCTTGCGGTGACTTCTACCTGCCATCTTCTACCATCCTCAGCTTTGGGCTTAGGATGGTGGCCATTATCTACATGGGCTTTCAAGACCCAGTTTGTTGTAGATTTTGAAAAAGGGAAATATTAACTGGACAGATGCAAGGGATGGGCACTGGAAGGAAATACAGGGTCACCCAGAATGGCACTAACCTAGGCTTCCCAGGGTGGAAAGAGAAAGGAAACATTCCACAAACAAGTATTTATTGAGCACCTACTGTGTGCCAGGCACTGTTTTACATCCCCCAAAAGAAAAGAAAAAAATGGAAAACAGGATTGATGCCGCAAACACAAATTCTGAGGGAGAGGAAAGGGACAGGTGAGGAAGATGGCTAAGGGAACTCAGAAGCCTGAAGTGATGGGGGCTCTGTCTTAGGCCTCCTCTTCAGCCTCCTCACAGAAATCCTCCTCCTCTTCTGTGGTGGCATCCTGGTACTGCTAATACTCAGAAACGAGGTCATTCATGTTGCTTTCAGCCTCAGTGAACTCCCATCTCATCCATGCCCTTGCCTGTGTACCAGTGGAGGAAGGTCTTCCAGCAGATCATGGCAGTGAACTGCTCCAGGTTCGCCTGAAGAGCTTCTGGATGGCCGTGCTGTTGCCGATGAAGGTGACTGCCATCTTGAGGTCATGAGGTGAGATGTCACAGACAGCTGTCTTAATGTTGTTGGGGATCCTTTCCACAATTAGCTGCTGTTCTAGTTCTGCACGTTGAGCATCTGCTCATCAACCTCTTTCATAGACATCCATCCATGAAGACAGCGCCACAATGAGATATAAGCCATGGCACAGGTCACAGGCAGCCATCATGTTCTTCGCATTGAAGACCTGCTGGGTGAGTTCGGACACTATGAGAGCTTGATACTGCTGACTTCCACGGCTGGTGAGAGGGCAAAGCCAGACATGAAGTAGTGGAGACATGGGAAGGGTACCAGGTTGACTGCCAACTTGCAGAGCTCAGCATTGAGCTGGCCAGGTAAGCGGAGGCAGGTAGTAACACCATTTATGGTGGCTGAGACAAGGTGGTTCAGGTCCCCATAGGTTGGGATAGTCAGCTTCAAAGTGTGGAAACAGATGTCATAGACGGCCTTGTTATCAATGCAGTAGGCTCATCAGTGTTCCTACCAACTGATGGACGGAGAGGGTAGTATTGTAGGGCTCGACCACAGTGTCAGACACTTTGGGTGAAGGCACCACACTGAAGGTGTTCATAATGCAATCAGGGTGCTCTTCTCGGATCTTGCTGATAAGGAGAGTGCCCATTCCAGAGCCTGTGCCCCTGCCCAGTGAGTGGGTCAGCTGGAAGCCCTGCAGGCAGTCACAGCTCTCAGTCTCCTTCTGCACCACATCTAGGACTGAATCAACCAGCTTGGCCCCCTCTATGTAGTGTCCTTTGGCCCAGTTGTTGCCTGTCCCAGACTAACCAAAAACAAAGATGTCTGATCTAAACATCTGGCCAAAAGGGCCTGAGCTAGCAGAGTCCCTGGTCCCAGGTTCTATATCCACCAGGATAGCATGAGGAACATATCTGGCATCTGTGGCTTCATTGTAGTACTTGGAGATGCAGTCCAGCTACAGGTGCTGTCCTCATGTTAGGTGCCGGTGGGCTCAATGCCATGATCATCACTGATCACATCCCAGAACTTGGCACTAATCTGATTGCCACACTGACCAGCCTGGATGTGCAGATTTCCCTCATGGTTAAAATTTATTTTAATTTTTTTGCTTGCCTCAAGGTTTGTACAGGACAATAAAATATGCAATTTTTTTTCTCTGCTGGTTACAGGCTGAAAGGATGGAATGTGCCCCAGAGGCTAGAGCAGCAAGGTGCAAACGCGGCAGAAGGAAGGTTCTGAGAGACAGAACTGTGCATTTTCTTATATAAAAATTAGATCGGCTCTTCCCTTTTGCGGCCATCGCCCAAGCAGGAGCTGCCAAAATGAAGTTCAATCCCTTTGTGACTTCCGACCGAAGCAAGAATCGCAAAAGGCATTTCAGTGCACCTTCCCACATTCGCAGGAAGATTATGTCCTCCCCTCTTTCCAAAGAGCTGAGACAGAAATACAACGTGCGATCCATGCCCATCCGAAAGGATGATGAAGTTCAGGTTGTACGAGGACACTATAAAGGTCAGCAGATTGGCAAAGTAGTCCAGGTGTACGGGAAGAAATACGTAATCTACATTGAACGCGTGCAGCAGGAAAAGGCTAATGGCACAACTGTCCATGTAGGCATTCACCCCAGCAAGGTGGTTATCACTAGGCTAAAACTGGACAAAGACCGCAAAAAGATCCTTGAACGGAAAGCCAAATCTCGCCAAGTAGGAAAGGAAAAGGGCAAATACAAGGAAGAAACAATTGAGAAGATGCAGGAATAAAGTAACGTTATATACAAGCTTTGATTAAAACTTGAAAT
>NW_016107637.1:142269-144344 GCF_001604975.1 Cebus imitator | reverse complement strand
ATGTACCTATAATTCAGGTACACCCCTTACATACATATCACTTTCCATTCATAGCCACTATTCCTAAAAATGTATCTACACTATTGCCACTTTCTGAATCCCATTACTTTTATGCAAAACACTTCTTCAAAATTGCTCCAGGACTGCCAATGACTTTGTAACAGCCAAATCCAAAGGACGCTTTTTGTTCTTTATCTATGTAACTTTTGTGGCCTGAATTTAGTTTTAATTGATTCAAATTCTCATCAATTAATCAAGATTATTTAAGTGTGCTCTACTTAATGGAAAATCAAAAATATTGCAGCTAAGCAATCATTTAAAGCACCAGCTACCAAGTTCAGAGAATATAATACTTCATTCAAATGAAAGGCTAAATCATTCACACTTAAGGAAAAAATGTTTTAAAAAATGTATGGGCCGTGGTGGCTCACACCTGCAATCCAAGCACTTTGGAGGCCAAGGCGGGCGGATCACCTGAGGTCGGGAGTTCAAGACCAGCCTGATCAACATGGTGAAATCCCGTCTTTATAAATAAATATATATATATATATTAAAAAAAAGAAAATAAAAAAAAATTTATGAAATCTGTATGTAGTATTACCTGTAGCTCCCAGTGGGTGTCCCTTTGAAATCAATCCACCACTAGGATTTATGACCCACTTTCCTCCATACGTATTATCTCCTCTATCAACCAGCGTTCCACCTTGTCCTGTAGAAGAAAAAATAATATTCACAAATATTAAAAGTAACAACAGAACAAACGATATGCTTTTCTAAGATTTCCATATAGCCAAGAATTTCTTGGAGCAAATATTTCTTAACAGTTCAAACTAACAATTTGAGATAAGCACTTTTAAAAGTAATAAATACTTATATTTTCAGAGTAATAAATACTTATATTTTGTTTCCTGCATGAAACAAAGCTCCTATTAGTTCCTTAGAGTTCTATGGCTTCCAAAATTGCTTCAAATACAGTAGAGATTCAGAGAACTAGGAGAATAGAATTTGTAGGGGTAAACCCCACAAGTGCCGTGGCAAGGGTCTGAAGCCTTAGCCTGTTCCCATATAAATACTGATTTAGAAAAGAATTAGAAATGTAGGCACATAGTTATTCCTTTATATAATCATTTATAATCTTATAGTTACATATAATCATAAAGATATATACTCAATATAACCTTTAATTTTACTAATGACCATCGGGTTATGAAGCGTGAAACTGAGGTGACATTGTGAACAAAGTGATTCTAAGGCAAGATGCTCTAAGCCCTCTGTCACACCCACGTAAGGGCTGCTGGAGGGCGCCTCAGCTGTGCAGCAGCACCAGTGCTATGAAAGCACCCATTGTTTAGCCAGCTAGGGAAGGAGGTGTCCAAAATGACCAAGACATCTCCTTCCTGGGGAAGTTAGGAGAAAACTCCGCTTCTCCAAGCTCTTGTGGCAAGGCCTGACGGCTGTCAGGGAAACCCACAAACATCTGGGGGCTTAAGTATCTCTATGTGATCCTGTGCCTCAGTGGTCACGTTCCATGTCTACTCTCACGCCCTGCTTCTGCACCTGGTTTCTCTTTGTCTCAGAAGAATTAATGTCCTTGACATTTCTAACAAAATTGCAAAGAACACTGACACATTAGCTTTTCTCCTCACCTCAGCTACTTGAAAGTCCTGGCCCCCTATCCTCAAGACACATGATTTACCTGACCCTATCACTGATCACCATTACCTCACCCTACCTTCCCTGCCCACTGCTTTGTACTCAATAAAAGTCAGAGTGTCCAGGCACTCAGTGCCATCGCAGGTCTCTGCGATTTGGTTGGCAGTGGACCCCCGAGCCCAAACTCTCTTTTCTCTGTCTCTGTGTCTGTGTCTTTTATTTCTACAGTTTCTTGTTTCTGCATCAACAGGGAGGGGCTCACAGAACCCTACAGGGCTGGACCCTGTAAGAACTGAAATGGATAAAATGCTATAACTAAAATAACTATGTCAGCTTTAAAAATTCATAATTTTGCCAAAATGTGTTCATTTCTATTTTCTTTTTTTTTTTTTTTTTTTTTTTTTTTTTTTTTTTTTTTTTTT
>NW_016107637.1:140478-142121 GCF_001604975.1 Cebus imitator | reverse complement strand
GCAATTCTCCTGCCTCAGCCTCCTGAGTAGCTGGGATTACAGGCACGCACCACCATGCCCAGCTAATTTTTTGCATTTTTAGTAGAGATGGGGTTTCACCATGTTGACCAGGATGGTCTCGATCTCTTGACCTCGTGATCCACCCGCCTCAGCCTCCCAAAGTGCTGGGATTACAGGCTTGAGCCACCGCGCCCGGCCCATTTCTATTTTCAACTGTACTGCTATATACTGTGTAAGTATTTTTAATAAATGTGGAAAAGCAGGAGAAAAAAAGACAGTTTCAAAAAATGAAGAGAAATGTCTGAAAACACTGTTAAGCCACAAAAGTAAGATTAAAAAAAATATTTCGCATGCTCAGTGGCTTCAATGTTCCTGTCAATTTCCTGGTCACTGGTCATTTTTCCAGGTGGTTAAGAAGTAAATGAAAATGTATGTATGGTATAAAATTGTCCTCCACATCGTATTTCTGATAAGGTAATAAGATGTGGAAACTCCAAATAATGATAGCAATGATGGTGGTGATGCTGTCAAAGGTAGCTAACAGCTTTTGAGCACTCTGGCTCAGGTCTTGTTCTTATTATTTTCTATATATATAGTCAGCATCCATGGCTTCCACATCATGGATTTAACCATCCACAGGTCAAAAATATTCAGAAGAGGCCGGTGCAGTGGCTCATGCCTGTAATCCCAGCACTTTGGGAGGCCAAAGCAGGTGAATCACCTGAAGTCAGGAGTTCGAGACCAGCCTGGCCAAACCCATCTCTACTAAAAATACAAAAATGAGCCGGGTGTGGTGGCGGGCCCCTGTAATCCCAGCTACTCGGGAGGCTGAGGCAGGAGAATTGCTTGAACCTGGGAGGCAGAGGTTGTAGTGAGCTGAGGTCACGCCACTGCACTGCAGCCTGGGCGACAAGAACGATATATACATATATTCAGAAGAAAAAAAATTCCAAAAAGCAAAACTTGAATTTATATGTGCTGAGTACTACTTTGAATCCATGGGAATGAAGTGATGTATAGTTATTATAAGTAATCTAGAGATGATTTAAAGTATACGGGAGGATGTGCATAGGTTATATGCAAAAATTATGCCATTTTATATAAGCGACTTCCATGGATTTTGGTATTGTGGGAGGTCTTAGAAACAATCCCCCACAGATACTGAGAGATGACTGTATTTATATAATTTAATATTCAGTCCTATGAAGTAGGTGCTATCATTCTCACTTCCTAGATGAGAAAACAGACATGTTAAGTAACAGCCAAGGCAACAGCAAGAGATCTAGGATTAATACTCAGGCAGCCTGGCTCCACAGCCTGTGTTCTGCTCGTAACTAATATGCCTTCAAAAACAAAAGTTCCTCTATTGGTTAAATGAAATATACTAATCAAAGGATTTCGGATGACTAACACTTCTAATTTGCCTTTAAACCTAGGTTATAGATAAAGAAAACCATTGGTTAAGAGATTATCTCTTATTTTTTTGGTATGTTTCTACCTTAGATATTGCTCTAAGAAGTCCAGGCACAATGGCTCATGCCCGTCATCCCAGCACTTTGGGAGGCCGAGGCGGGATGATAGCCCGAAGTAAGGAGTTTAAGACCAGCCTGGCCAACATGGAGAAACCCTGTCTCTACTAAAAA
>NW_016107637.1:138104-139971 GCF_001604975.1 Cebus imitator | reverse complement strand
CCCAGCTACTCAGGAGGCTGAGGCAGGAGAATTGCCTGAACCCAGGAGGCGGAGGTTGCGATGAGCCGAGATCGCGCCATTGCACTCCAGCCTGGGTAACATGAGTGAGAAACTCCGTCTCAAAAAAATAAATAAATAAAATAAAAAATAAAAGAATAAAAAATAAATTAAAAATAAATTAAAAAAATAAAAAATAAATAAATAAATAAAAATAAAAATAAAAGAAATTGCTCTAAGGCTCTAGTCATAGGAGATAAATCTATCTACTATTGCTACTTTCAAAGTGCTAAACATTGCTTCTGTAGCAAGTAATAACAAACTGAACACAAGCCAACCCCCAAAAGTAAATAATTCACCATACTTTTCCCATAATATATACAATCTTGTAATGTACTACAAGATTTCAGAGGGAAGTTATCTTGAACTCCTCAACTAAAAATATTCAGGGATTAAAGTATTGTAAATGAATACTCTCGCCTAGCATAGATAGGAAAATAAATGCATTCACTTTTGGAAAACAATTATTATACCTATTCTGTACCAAAAACTAAACTAGGAACTTATGGATACAACAGTGAACCAAACAAAAATCCCTACTACCATGGAGTTTAAGTTACTGTGGAGAGGGGGATGAGAGAGAGACAGACAATATGTAAAATAAGTAAAGAAATATGTAAAGTGGTGATAAATGCCAAGGAAACAAAGAAAGCAGGAAAAGGGTATAGGACACATTGAGACAAGGAAGATGGAGGTGAGTGGTTTATATTTCAAACAAAGTGATCAGAGAAGGCTTCCACTGAGAAAGACATTAGTCAAAGACCTGAAGGGTGTGAGGGAGCAAATCATGTGTATTTGGAACAAAGGCCCTGAAACAGGAGCAAGCTTCCAGTTCCTGAAGAAGGAAGCCAGTGTTGCTGTAGCAGAGGAGAAGATTCGGAGAAAAGTAGAAGATGGGAGTGGGAAGTAAGGAGGACAGATCACATTTGGCTTGTTCCTCTGAATGAGTTGAGAAACTCAAAAATTAAGGCAGGCGCGGTGGCTTGTGTCTGTAATCCCAGTATTTTGGGAGGCCAAAGTGAGTGGATCACCTGAGGTTGGGAGTTTGAGACCAGCCTGACCAATGTGGAGAAACCCCATGTCTACTGAAATACAAAATTAGCCAGGTATGGTGGCACATGCCTGGAATCCCAGCTACTCGGGAGGCTGAGGCAGGAGACTCACTTGAACCCGAGAGGCGAAGGCTGCCATGAGTGGAGAGCGCACCATTGCACTCCAGCCTGCGCAACAAGAGCAAAACTCCACCTCAAAAAAAAAAAAAAAGTAGGCAGCTGGATACTTGAGTCTAGAAGTTGGAAAAGCAGTTCAAGCAAGAATATAAGTTTGAAGGCAATCATTTTATATCTGTAGCTATGTAAAATATCTAACTTTGAGACTAGGTTTCATATTAGGCAGCATATGCTCACTATAGTCCATCTCTTCCATTGATTACAACTGAAAACACTGGATATAATACTAAAAAAAAAGCAATTACCTGAGGACTCTGAAAAGTAAATAAAAGCAGGGGGATTATAGAGCAAGTCAAAACTTGGAGAAGCCACTGCATAAGGGTGAGCTCCTGGTTGTCTTTTTTCTTTTCAGGCTCGCTCTCTCAACAGCTTTGCACCAAGGTTGAGCACAGCCCTGGAACAGCATGGCAGCAGAAGCAGCAAAAGAAGCTAAAGTTCTAACAGAAACCCCAGGAGGTGGAAGCTGTAATGAACCGAGATCACTCGACTGTACTCCAGCCAGGGTGACAGGGTGAGATTCTTGTCTCAAAAAAAAAAAAATTATTACTGAAATACATTAAGTTTTTCATATTAAGTCTCCA
>NW_016107637.1:123518-136800 GCF_001604975.1 Cebus imitator | reverse complement strand
GAGTCTTCCTCTGTCGTCCAGGCTGGAGTGCAGTGGTGCAATCTCAGCTCACTATAACCTCCGACTCCTGGGTGCAAGGGATTCTCCTGCCTCAGCCTTCTGAGTAGCTGGGACTACAAGCGCATCCACCATGCCCTATTAATTTTTGTATTTTTAGTAGAGACGAAGTTTCACCATGTTGTCCAGGATGGTCTTGATCTCTTGACCTCGTGATCTGCCCACCTCGGCCTCCCAAAGTACTGGGATTACAGGCATGAGCCACCATGCCCAGTTGTTAATTCTTTTATCTAATGGTCAAAGTGAAGTTTTCTCAGTGAAATTTACCAAATAAATCTGCCCTATTAAAAAATGTTACCTTCTGGACAGAGTCCCAATGCTTCATAAGTAAGGAGTTCATTGGCAGAAAAGCAATCATGAAGTTCTATTACGTCAATATCACTTGGTGTCAGGCCAGATTTCTCATAGCATTTTCTTGCAGCTTCTTTACTCATATCAAAGCCAACCTAAAACCAAAACCATATATAAATAAAAGGCACCAAAGCTGGGCCTTTTAGACAAGTATTTTAAGAGATTAATAGATGTATAACCTTAACAGCTGATACTCGACCACATATATTGAAATCTTAGCCAGGTGCTCATACCTATAATCCCAGAACTTTGGGAGGCCGAAGCAGGAGGATCGCCTGAGCCCAGGAGTTTGAGACCAGCCTGGGCAACATTGGAAGATCCAGTCTCTACAAATAATTTAAAAATTAACCTGGTGTGGTAGTATGTGCCTGTGGTCCTAGCTATTTGGGAGTCTAAGGCAGGATGACCGTTTGAGCCCAGGAGGTAAAGGCTGCAGTGAACCAGGATCACCTCACTGAATTCATCTGGATGAAAGAGCAAGATCCTGCCTCAAAAAAAAAAAAAAGAGAGAGAGAAGAAAGAGGAAAGGATCACTTGAGCCCAGGAGTTCAAGACCAGCCTGGGAAATACGGCAAAACTCACAAACATTAGCTGGGCATGGTGGCATGTGCCTGTAGTCCCAGCTACTTGGGAGGCTGAAATGGGGGAGGATTGATTGGGCCAGGGATGTGGAAGTTACAGTAAGCTGAGATCACACTACTGCATTCCAGCCTGGGTGACAGAGTAAGACCCTGTCTAAAAAAAAAAGAAAAGAAAAAAAACAAGAGCAACAACAAAACGAAACAAAACAATCTTTGTTTTTCCCTTAACTCTGTAAGATTGGAGTTCTAGGTATAGTCAACTTAAAAAATAAAGATAAATAGCATGTCTAGTTAATTAACAGTTATCATTTAATAATGCATGCCTCCATCATAAGAAGCACGTTCTCATTAGCTATTTTCCCTTAACAGATTTTTAAGGATGGACTATAATACTAAAATTTTTAGACCAATTTTTGCAAGTAAACAACTTCCAAAGCTGATGACAGCATAAGGTCACTTTGAAATTTTAAACAGCAATTCTTTAATTTGATTAATAAAACGAAATCAGCCAGGCACAGAGGCTCACATCTTTAATCCTAGCACTTTGGGAAGCTGAGGCCAGCAGATCACTGGAGGTCAGGTGTTCAAGACCAGCCTAGTCAACATGGCGAAACTCTATCTCCTCTAAAAGTACAAAATATTAGCCAGGTGTGGTGGCACATGCCTGTAATCCCAGCTACTTGGGAGGCTGGGGTAGGAGAATCGCTTGAACTTGGGAGGCAGAGGTTGCAGCCAAGATCATGCCACTGCACTCCAGCCTCGGTGACAGAGTGAGACTCTGTTTCAAAAATAAAAAATAAAACAGAATCTCAGACATACCATTTTAATCATGCTTTTTTCTTCAAACGAGCTTGGCAAATCAGTCATCATTTCTTGTGCCAAAATTTCCACAGCTTTGGATTGCAGGCCATACTTCTGTACAAATGCTTCACTGGCCAAAATTGCTGCTGCAGCACCATCTGAAGTAGGACTAAGAGGAGGTAAAAATAATTCTCCACACCCAGAAGCACCTGATCATAGGATTGCAGACTAGGAGTTCCTTCTATGTGAAAAGAAAGGCAAATATGCTTGCTGGTCAGTGGGTTGTCTTCTTTGTGATACCTACAGTTGTAAATCACATATGCTTCCCACCTGAGAACTGGACCTCTATCAAGAACTTAAATGTTGTCAAACACTACTTGGTATCTAGGAGTCCCAAAAAGTTCTTATTGCAAAGAATCACCAATTTGCCTTTAGAGATGCATAAGGCATCTTCTGGGAACTTCTGAGGAGTAAGTCCGAAGGTTATTCCTATCCTAGTGCAATAAGGATTCTACTATAGACTGCCCCAGCTCCAACTTTGCTATCTCCAAATAACTCAGTCCTGAAATCCTTTTGGAAACTGGGACAGGATAGATTGGAAGCCCTCTGTGAGGTCAGTTAGACTTTCTAAGGTTTAACCACAGGTGGGTGGCAGGAAGGGGAGCAGTTACTTCTCTCATTAAACGTTAAAATATATTTTTCTTACCAACATTGTAAGATTGTCAAAAAATCAAAAACTTTTTTAGATGCCATCACTTCATCTAAACTGTATTCATCTTGGAACTGGGAATACCTAAATACAAAATAAATATTAGTTACAAAATGTGAGGCAGCAACTGCAAATTTTGTTGCAGAGTTAGAAACAGAATAATATGTAAATATTCTTTTCACAACTGAAAGGCAGATTTTTATGAAAAGCTTCAACCTTTAATAAATGAGTCAACTGAATTGACCTTTTTAAAAATCCTAACTCTAAAATACCATGTTTTATTTTTTTAAATTTGGTCTTTGTCCTGGGTTCCTGGTTCAGAGCTTCTAAAACCCTTAGAATTTCCTGAATGATAGAACTGTCTTTGTTATGCTAATGAGGTGACTTATGGTGGGCCTTGTTATCTTCAAAATGGGAGACTGACCACCAAAAGATCAACCATGTGACTACAGGGTTGAGACTTTTGAGCCAGCTCAACCTCTGAGAAAAGGAAGACTGGAGATTGAGTTCAGTCATGCGGCCAGTGATTTAATCTAGCATGCTGACGTAATGAATTCACAAAAAATCTGGACATGGGCCAAGCACGGTGGCTCATGCCTGTAATCCCAGCACTTTGGGAGGCCAAGGTGGGCAGATCACTTGAGGTCGAGAATTTGAGACTAGCCTGGCCAACATGGTGAAATCCTGTCTCTACCAAAAATACAAAAATTAGGCGGGCATGGTGGCAGGTGCCTGTAATCCCAGCTACTCAGGAGGCAGAGGCAGGAGAATGGCTTCAACCCAGGAGGTGGGGGCTGCAGTGAGCTGAGATCACCCCACTGCATTCTAACCTGGGCAATAGAGCGAGACTCAGTCTCAAAAAAAAAAAAAAAAAATGGACACGGTGTTCAGTGGGACTTCCTGACTACTGAACATCTTGATGTATCCGGAGGATGACATGTCCTGACTCCATAGGGAAAAGGCAAGAAAGCTTTGCTTTGGGATCCTCCCAGACCTCGCTATATATGCCTCTTCATTTGGCTGTTTCTGATTTATATCCTTTATAATATAATGTAATTTTAATTACTTTCCTGAGTTCTGTAAGTCATTCTAGTGAATTATTGAACTCAAGGGAGTCATGGGAGCCCCTGGATTGGTGGCCAGTTAATCAAAAGTAGAGTGGCATGGGCATCCCACTTGAAGCTGATGTCTGACGTATGAGCAGTCCTGTGAGGACTGGGTCCTTAATTCATAGTTTGCATTAACTCCCAGGTGCTTCATGCCAGAATTGAGTTGCAATATACTCAGCTGGTGTTAGATCAGTTGGGGATTAAAACAGAATACTATATTTATGTTTCCTGGCAAATTATAGAATACTAGCTCCTTAAAAGCAAAATCAAGTGACCTGCAGTTCAACTTTTGTGATGATAACATTATACAAGTAAATTAATTAAAGCTAATGGAGCTTTTAAATAAATGTACAAAATGGCCAGGCGTGGTAGCTCACACTGGTAACCCAGCACTTTGGGAGGCCAAAGTGGGCAGATACCTGAGGTCAGGAGTTTGAGACCAGCCCGGCCAACAAGACAAAACCCGGTCTCTACTAAAAATACAAAAATTAGCCAGGATCATAGCATACGCCTATAATCCCAGCTACTCAGGAGGCTGAGGCATGAGAATCGCATGAATCCAGGAGGCAGAGGTTGCAGACAGCCAATATCATGTCACTGCACCCCAGCCTGGGCGAAGAGACTCTGTCTCAAAAAAAAAAAAAAAAAACTGTCTCTGATAATTCTAGTCTACAAAATTTAAAAAGATGTTACATACAAGTGACATTTAACTATAAACAAAATTACAAATAATGGTTTAAAACAGGGACTGGTTATTTCCAACTAAAATTATTACAATAAATTTCACTAAAGTTGCAATATATGTCCAATTATATCTTTTATTTATTATGAATTTATTTTATTATTATTATTTTAGTGATAGGATCTTGCTCTATCGCCCAGCCTGGAATGCAGTAGCACCATCATGGCTCACTGCAGCCTGGACTTCCCAGGCTCAAGCCATCTTTCTACCTTAGCCTCCTGAGTAGCTAGGACTACAGTGCAGGCCACCACACCCAGGTAATTTTTTAATTATTTTGTAGAGAAAATGTCTTGCTATGTTACCCAGGCTGGTCTTAACTCTTGGCCTCAGGAGATCTTCCTGCCTCAGCCTCCCAAAGCATCAGGATTACAGTGTGAGCCACCACACCTGGACCCCAATGACATCTTTTAACATTAGTCACTCACATTCTTTTTTTAAAAAGTCATTAGTTGGCCAGGTGCAGTAGCTCATGCCTCTAATCCCAGCACTTTGGGAGGCCGAGGCAGGCAGATCACCTGAGGTGAGGAGTTCGAGACCAGCCTGGCCAACATAGCAAAACCCCAACTCAACTAAAAATACAAAAATTAGCTGGGCATGGTGGCTCCTATAGTCCCAGCTACTAGGGAGGTGGAGGTTGCAGTGAGCCGAGATCACACCACTACACTCCAGCCTGGGCAAAAGAGTGAGACTCAGTCTCATACACACACAAAAAAGTCATTAGCTTAAATGATATTCTAAATATAAAGTGGCCAAAAACTGGAACTGAAGAGTTGTAAAAAGTTTACTTAAGTATAAGCCTTTTGTAAGAAAAAAATATAACATTCTAGTTGATATAATTGAGATCTTGGCATTTGCTTTTCAAGTATAAAGTTGCATATTACATAGTAGGATAACCCAGATTTTCATTATTTCATGTCTCTGAAATACTTACGGGTTATTAACTGAATGTTTATGATTTTTCCATCCAATTTTTGCAAAGTGTTCAATTTTTGTTCCTGTAGAGAAAGCAAACATCTACTAGTGGGTGAATGTTTTTCTGCTGCCTATTAACAAATGTTGCAGTGGTACTCAGTATTCTGCTAAATATTTCCATATTTTCCCTTTCATATATATTATCAGTATTAAAGACTTCAGCACTGTTCCCGCAAATAAGTTTTATTTATTATTAAATGTGGGCCTAATTAATGAACTGAATCAACTAATAAGCACACAAGATAAAAGCATTTCAAACTGGTCTATTCTGACTAAAATAAGAGACAAAGAAGGGCGTTACATAATGGTAAAAGGATCAATGCAACAAGAAGAGCTAGCGATCCTAAATATATACGCACCCAATACAGGAGCACCCAGATACATAAAGCAAATTCTTAATGACATACAAAGAGACTTAGACTCCCACACAATAATAATGGGAGACTTTAACACTCCACTGTCAATATTAGACAGATCAATGAGAGAAAATTAAAAAGGATATCCAGGACTTGAAGTCAGACCTGGACCAAGCAAACCTGATAAGAGTTACAGAGCTCTCCATCACAAATCCACAGAATATACATTCTTCTCAGCACCACATCACACCTACTCTAAAATTGACCACATAATTGGAAGTAAATCACTCCTCAGCAAATGCAAAAGAACGGAAATCATATCAAGCAGTCCCTCAGACTACAGTGCAATCAAATTAGAACTCAGAATTCAGAAACTAACTCAGAACTGCACAGCTTCATGAAAACTGAACAACTGGCTCTTGAATGTTGACTGGATAAACGATGAAATGAAGGCAGAAATAAAGATGTTCTTCGAAACCAATGAGAACAAAGACATACCAGAATCTCTGGGACATATTTAAAGCAGTGTCTAGAGAAAAATTTATAGCGATAAATGCCCATATGAGAAGCAAGGAAAGATCCAAAATCGACACCTTATCGTCAAAATTGAAAGAGCTAGAGGAGCAAGATCAAAAAAACTCAGAACCTAGCAGAAGACAAGAAATAACTAAGACCAGAGCAGAACTGAAGGAGATAGAGACACAAAAAACCCTTCAAAAAAATCAGTAAATCCAGGAGCTGGTTTTTCGAAAAGATCAACAAAATAGACAGACCACTAGCCAGATTAATAAAAAAGAAAAGAGAGAATAATCAAATAGATGCAATAAAAAATGATAAAAGGGATATCACCACAGATTCCACAGAAATACAACCCACCATCAGAGATTACTGCAAACAACTCTATGCACATAAACTAGTAAACCTGGAAGAAATGGATAAATTCCTGGACACTTGCATCCTCCCAAGCCTAAACTAGGAAGAAGTCAAAATCCTGGATAGACCAATAACAACAGCTGAAGTTGAGGCAGCAATTAATAGCCTACCACACAAAAAAAGCCCAGGTCCAGATGGGTTCACAGCTGAATTCTACCAGACACACCACTCCTTCTGAAACTACTCCAAACAATCCAAAAAGAGGGAATCCTTCCCAAATAATTTTATGAGACCAACATCATCCTGATACCAAAACCTGGCAGAGACTCAACAAGTAAAGAAAACTTCAGGCCAATATCCATGATGAACATAGATGCACAAATCTTCAATAAAATACTGGCAAACCGATTGCAACAGCACATCAAAAAGCTTATCCATTACAATCAAGTAGGCTTCATCCCAGGGATGCAAGGCTGTTTCAACATAAACAAGTCTCTAAATATAATTCACTACATAAACAGAACCAAAGACAAAAACCACATGATTATCTCAATAGATGCAGAGAAGGCCTTCAACAAAATTCAACAGCCCTTTATGCTAAAAACTCTCAATAAACTAGGTATTGATGGAACGTATCTCAAAATAATAAAAGCTATTAACGACAAACCAACAGCCCATATCATACTGAATGGGCAAAAACTGGAAGCATTCCCTTTGAAATCTGGCACTAGACAAGGATGCCCTCTCTCACCACTCCTATTCAACATAGTAATGGAAGTTCTAGCCAGAGCAATCAGGCAAGAAAAACAAATAAAGGGTATTCAATTAGAAAAGGAGGAAGTCAAATTGTCTCTATTTGCAGATGACGTGATTGCATATTTAGAAGACCTCATCGTCTCAGCCCAAAATCTCCTGAAACTGATAAACAACTTCAGCAAACTCTCAGGATACAAAATCAGTGTGCAAAAATCACAAGCATTCCCATACACCAATAACAGACTAACAGAGAGCCAAATCAAGAACAAACTGCCATTCACAATTACTACAAAGAGAATAAAACACCTAGGAGTACAACTAACAAAGGATGTAAAGGACCTCTTCAAGGAGAACTACAAATCACTGCTCAGTGAAATAGCAGAGGACACAAACAGATGAAGAAACATTCCATGCTTGTTAGGAAGAATCAATATCATGAAAATGGCCATACTGCCCAAAGTAATTTATAGATTCAATGCTATCCCCAAAAGCTACCAATGACCTTCTTCACAGAACTGGAAAAAACCACCTTAAACTTCATACGGAACCAAAAGAGAGCCCACATAGCCAAGTCAATTCTAAGCAAAAAGAACAAAGCTGGAGGCATCACGCTACCTGATTTCAAACTATACTACAAGGCTACAGTAATCAAAACAGCATGGTACTGGTACCAAAACAGAGAATATAGACCAATGGAACAGAACAGAGGCTTCGGAAGCAACACCACACATCTACAACCATCTGATCTTTGATAAACCTCACAAAAGTAATGGGGAAGGATTCCCTGTTTAATAAATGGTGTTGAGAAAACCGGCTAGCCACATGCAGAAATCAGAAAGTGGACTCCTTCCTGACACCTTACACTAAAATTAACTCTAGATGGATTAAAGACTTAAACATAAGACCTAACACCATAAAAACCCTTGAAGAAAATCTAGGCAAAACCATTCAGGACATAGGCATAGGCAGGGACTTCATGACTAAAACACCAAAAGCATTGTCAACAAAAGCCAAAGTAGACAAATGGGATCTAATTAAACTCCAGAGCTTCTGCACAGCAAAAGAAGCAATCATTAGAGTGAACACGCAACCAACAGAATGGGAAAAACTTTTTGCAATCTACCCATCTGACAAAGGACTTATATCTAGAATCTACAAAGAACTAAAACAGATTTACAAGAAGAAAACAAACAAACCCATTCAAAAGTAGGTGAGGGATATGAACAGACACTTTTCAAAAGACATATATGAGGCCAACAAACATATGAAAAAATGCTCATCATCACTGGTCATTAGAGAAATGCAAATCAAAACCACATTGAGATAACATCTCACGCCAGTTAGAATGGCGATCACTAAAAAATCTGGAGATAACAGATGCTGGAGAGGATGTGGAGAAATAGGAACACTTTTACACTGCTGGTAGGAGTGTAAATTAGTACAACCATTGTGGAAGACAGTGTGGCACTTCCTCAAGGACCTAGAAATAGAAATTCCATTTGACCCAGCAATCCCATTACTGGGTATATATCCAAAGGATTATAAATCATTCTACTATAAGGACACATGCACACGAATGTTGATTGCAGCACTGTTTACAATAGCAAAGACTTGGAACCAACCCAAATGCCATCGATGATAGACTGGACAGGGAAAACGTGGCACATATATACCATGGAATACTATGCAGCCATAAAAAGTGATGAGTTTGTATCCTTTGTAGGGATATGGATGAACCTGGAAACCAACATTCTCAGCAAACTGACACAAGAACAGAAAATCAAACACCGCATGTTCTCACTCATAGGCGGGTGTTGAACAGTGAGTACACATGGACACAGGGAGAGGAGTATCACACACTGAGATCTGTGGGGGGGTACTAGGGGAGGGACAGCAGCAGGTAGGGAGTTGGGGAGGGATAACATGGGAAGAAATGCCAGATACAGGTGATAGGGATGAAGGTGGCAAACCACATTGCCATGTATGTACCTATGCAACAATCCTGCAAGTTCTTCACATGTATCCCAGAACCTGAAGTGCAATTATATATACATATAAAGAAAGAAAGAAAGAAAAGAAAAAAAGAAAAAAGAAAATGATGAAGAAGAGCAACAAGGATGAAGCTCTTTAAGATGATCACTTTCCACTTAATGAATAGTAAATATATTTTCTCTTCCTCATGCTTTTAATAATATTTTCTTTTCTCTAGCTTATAAGAATATAGTGTGCAATATATATAATATAAGAATATGTGTAAATCAACTGTTTATGTTATCAGGAAGGCTTCTGGTCAAGAGCAGGCTATTAGTTAAGTTGGGGGGGGAATCAAAAGTTATACATGAATTTCTGACTATGCAGGAGGTTAGTACAACTAACCCCTCTATTGTTCAGGGGTCAACTGTACATTTATATAAAATGACAAGAATAGGCATATCTAAAGAAAAACAAAGTAGATGAGTGGCTGCCAGCAACTACAAGAGGAGGTAATGGACTGCTAATGGGTACAGGGTTTCCTTTTTGGTTAATGAAATGTTCTGAAATTAATCATGGTGATGATCATGCAACTCTGGGAATATGCAAAAAAATCACTGAATTATACACTTTAAAAGAGTAAATTATATGGTATACGAATTATAACTCAATAAAGCTGTTATTAACAACAAATAAAATGTTAAATTGTCCAAGTCAAAAAACTAAAAATAAGAACAAAGTAAACCAAAAGAAAGTTCCAGGAAGATGAAGAAATTAATGAGGGTAAAGAATAGAAAGAATAGACATAATTAACCAAATGCTGTTATTTTGAAAAATTTAACAAAAGAGACAAACTACTAGCTAATTTCATCAAGGGAAAAGAGAGAAGCCATAAATGCACACAAACAATAACTAACAAGAGGAGAATATCATTGAAATAGAAATAAAAATTTACATTGTTAAAAGACTACTTTTCAGACTTCTATACAAATTGATTTGAAAATCTAAATGACATGGATAATTTCCTGGAGAAGTAGACTGCCAAAATTGGCCCCATTGGAAAGATAATGTTTAAACATAAAAAAAAAGAATACCAAGCAACTACCAAGCCAAAAAAAAGAATCGGGCCCCGATGATTTCACAAGGAATTCTACCAAACGTACAAAGCAGTTGGTTTCAATGTTCCAGAAATTACTCAATTTCAAACGTACAAAGCAGTTGGTTATTGGAAATTATCAATTTCTGGAACACTGAAACCAACTGCTTTGTACGTTTTATAGAAACCTACAAAGGTTTAAAGGTTAAAGCTACAAAGATTTAATTGAGAAGGAGTCTGTTGCTCAGACTGGAGGTTTCACACCTTCAGACTGGGCAACAGGCTCCTTCTCAATTAAAAAAAAAGTTGTTTATTTATTTATTTATTTGTTTGTTTAATTGAGAAGGAGTCTGTTGTCCAGGCTGGAGCGCAGTGGCACCATCTCGGCTCATTGCAACCTCCATCTCCCGGGTTCAAGCAATTCTGCCTCAGCCTCCTGAGTAGCTGGGATTACAGGCGCCTGCCACCACACCTAGCTAATTTTTTGTATTCTTAGTAGAGACAAGGTTTCATCATGTTGACCAGGCTGGTCTCGAACTACTGACCTCAGGTGATCGGCCTGCCTCAGCCTCCTGAATGTGCTGGGATTACAGATGAGCCACCGTGCCTGGCCCCTATTTCTTTTTATGAAGCAAGTATAAAATTAACACTCAAACTTGATGATAATAATAATAATATATATATCACTTATGAACAATGATTTGAAATTACTAAATAATAGCAACAGAATGTAATTCCACATTAAAAACAGCAATACATCATGATCAAGTGGTATTTATTCCAGATATGCAAAATTGGTTTACAGTTAGGAATTCATTAATAAAATAGTCTAGCCATAGATCTAAGTGGGGAGTATAATGCAATTATCTCCATAGATACTGGAAAAGCTACAAAATTCAATACCCATTCCCGAAAAAAAAAAAAAAAAAAAAAAAAAAAAAAAAAAAAAAAAAAAAAAAAAAAAAAAAAAAAAAAAAAAAAAAAAAAAAAAAAAAAAAACACAAGAATGTGGTAGTTTATATGCAGCAATCACTAATTTATACACTACAATCCCTGCCTAGAATAGTGCCTGAAATATAAAGAGAAATGAAAAATATTTTACATGAGTTATTCAGTTGAAAAAAAAATGGAGAAGGAATAACCAAAGAGGTTAAAAAAACAAAACAAACAAACCAGGAGAATGAGGTGTCATGGAGGCCAAGAGAAGAGAATGTTTCAAGAAGTGAGTGGTCAGAAAAGACTAATTCAGGCCAAGTGCAGTGGCTTACATCTGTAACCCCAGCACTTTGGGAGGCCAAGACAGGAGAATTACTTGAAGCTAGGAGTTAGAGATCAGCCTGGCCAATATAGTAAGACCCCATCTCTAAAAAAAAAAAAAAAAAAATTAACTGAGCATGGTGGCATACACCTGTAGTCCAAGGCAGGAGAATCGCTTGAGTCCAGGAATTCAAGGCTATAGAGAGCTATCATCATGCCACTGCACTCCAACCTGCATAACAGAGTAAAACCCTCACCTTGAAAAAACAATTATAATCCATGATTCAAGGAGACAAGATTTGTATTATTTTTCCTATTTCAACTTCCTGCTGTGGAGTACTTTAGGTACTTCCCATACCATAGTCTATATGTAAATACTTTCTCTATGACCAAGTTCTACAAGAACTATTGCTTCAATTTAATTCAAAAAACATTTTACATCTTATATATCCTGGCATCCTTCATAATTCCTTAATAAAAAACTGTGGTTTCTCATCTCATGTATATAACTAGTAGGAAGCCTCAAAGTTTTTAAACTGTAACATACCATATTTTTCTATATGTTCTTTTCCAGCAAGCCCAAACATCTGAGGAGCAACTGGGTGAGCAGACAATCCATACTTATCGATCAGGAGGTCAAGATGTTTATCCAAGGGATTGGTCCTATCTGAAAACTAAGAGAGGGAGGACAAAATTTCATAAGTAGTTGACATGATAAGTGTCTTTTTCAAAACTATTAGAGTGCTATTAAGACATTTATTTATTTATTCTAAACACACAGTACACCAGAAATGGTCAATGTGAATAATTCAAGACGTGCTCCACAGGGAAACATGGGAAGAAGAAAAAATAATCAACTAAGCAAGGAGGTATTAACTCTTTCAAGAAATAGTTATTGGGCATCCAGTATGTACCAGTAACTATTCAAGACATGGGAGGAAAAAGAGTGAACTAATAAGATAAAGACTCCGCTCATCTGGTGTTGACATTGAGGGGGGAGGAAGGTAAAAGGTGATGAGGACAGTAACAATATATTTATGACTGAGTGATGACTAATAAGAAAAGATTATTAAATGATTAATATAAAAAAGAAAATAAATATAAAATATAAATAATAATGCTACAGAAAAGAAGAAATCTGAATAAGAAGATAAAGTCTGAAGGTGGAAAGTGCTATTTTATAAACAATAGAGCCAGGCGCAGTGGCTCATGCCTGTAATCCCAACACTTTGGGAGGCCAAGGCAGGTGAAACACCTGAGATCAGGAGTTCGAGACCAGCCTGACCAACATGGAGAAACCTCGTCTCTGCTAAAAATACAAAATTAGCTGGGTGTGGTGGCACATGCATGTAATCCCAGCCACTTGGGAGGTTGAGGCAGGAGATTGCCTTGAACCTGGGAGGCAAAGGTTGCAGTGAGCCAAGATCTCGCCATGGCACTCCAGCCTGGGAAACAAGAGCGAAACTCCATCTCAAAAAAAACAAAACAAAATGAAAACAATAGTCAAGGAGGCATCATTGATAAGGAGACAGTTAAGCAGGAATGAGAAGGAATGGGAAGTAAGTCATTTGGATAACCTTGGAAAAGAAACATTTTAGGCAGATGGAAAAGCAAATACAAAGATTTAAGGCAAGAGCATAACTGGGTGTTT
>NW_016107637.1:120498-122368 GCF_001604975.1 Cebus imitator | reverse complement strand
CCGTCTCAAAAAAAAAAAAGAAAAAAAATGAAAAAAATAGGTTTAAAGGAAGAAAATAGAAACTTTTAGTTAGATATGATTAAAAACCTGACAATCCAAAAAGTAAAGACAACTCAGTTAGTAAAAGGATCTTGTAGCTCTGAAAATAGAAATCTTAAAATAATATGCATTTATGTGTTTGGATGGCTATTGAGGAAATTCTTTTTTCCTGCTAAAAGATTTTTACTTTTTTTTTTTTTAAATATAAAGGCCCAGGTGCAGTGGCTCATGCCTCTAATCCCAGCACTTTGGGAGGCTAAAGCAGGTGGATTGCTTGAACCCAGGAGTTTGAGACCAGCCTGGGCAACATGGCAAAACCCCATCTCTACAAAAAACAAACAAAAATTAGCCAGGCATGGTGGCATGTACCTGTAGTCCCAGCTACTTGTGGAGGCTGAGGCAGGAAGATCACTTGAGCCTGGGAGGTCAAGGGTGGAGTGAATCATTGATGCACCCCAGCTTGGCAACAGAGCAAGACCCTGTGTCAAAGGAAAAAACAAAAAAACAAACAAAAAAACAAAAAAACAGGAAATAATGTTACCCAACTCAAAAGGTTGGGGGAAAAAAAAAGAAATTATGGCAGAAATTTTTCCACATCTGATGAAAACAATAATGCACATATCCAAAAACCTCAACACCAAGTACAAAAAACACGAAAAAGCTACATAAAAGCATATCATAATAGAATTGCGGAAAACCAGCCATAAAGAGAAAAATCTTGAAAAGTAATATTCCCCAAAAAGAGAGACATTAAGTACAGAGGAACAAAAATAAATAATAATGACAGCAAACCAGGCACGGTGTCTCACACTTATAATCCTAGCACTTTGAGAGGCCGAGGTGGGAGGGATCACTTGAATCCAGGACTTTGAGACCAATCTGAGCAACATAGTGAGACCCTATCTCTATTTCCTTTTAAATTAAAATAAAAAAATTTTAAGTATTAAAAACTAATGGCTAGGCACAGTGGCTCATGCCCATAATCCCAGCACTTTGGAAGGCTAAGACAGGCAGATCATTGAGGCAGTGCTGGATAACATGGTGAAACCCCATCTCTATTAAAAATACAAAAATTAGGTCGGGCATGGTGGTTCACGCCTGTAATCCCAGCACTTTGGGAGGCCAAGGCAGGCTGATCACCTGAGGTAAGGAGTTCGAGAAGAGCCTGGCCAACGTGGCAAAACTCTGTCTCTACTAAAAATACAAAAATTAGCCAGGCGTGGTGGCAGGTACCTGTAATCCCAGGTACCCAGGAGGCTGAGGCAGGAGGCTTGAGCCTGGGAGGCAGAGGTTGCAGTGAACCTAGACTGCACCATTGCACTTCAGCCTGGGCGACAGAGCAAGACTCTGTCTCAAAAAACAAATAAACAAAAAAACAAAATAGACAAATTAGCCAGGCATGGTGGTGCATGACTATAGTCTCAACCACTCAGGAGGCTGAGGCAGGAGAATCTCTTGAACATGGGAGGCAGAGGTTGCCGTGAGCCAAGATCACACCACTGCACTCTAGCCTGCGCGACAAAGCAAGACTCAAAAAATAAATAAATAGGCCAGCACAGTGGCTCACGCCTGTAATCCCAGCAATTTGGGAGGCCAAGATAGGCAGATCACCTGAGGTCAGGAGTTCAAGACCAGCCTGGCCAACAGGGCAAAACCCTGTCACTACTTAAAAAATACAAAAATTAGCCGGCTGGGCGCGGTGGCTCAAGCCTGTAATCCCAGCACTTTGGGAGGTCGAGGCGGGTGGATCACAAGGTCAAGAGATCAAGACCATCCTGGTCAACATGGTGAAACCCCGTCTCTACTAAAAATACAAAAAATTAGCTGGGCA
>NW_016107637.1:116567-119269 GCF_001604975.1 Cebus imitator | reverse complement strand
CTCGGCTCACCGCAACCTCCGCCTCCTGGGTTCAGGCAATTCTCCTGCCTCAGCCTCCTGAGTAGCTGGGACTACAGGCACGCGCCACCATGCCCAGCTAATGTTTTGTAGTTTTTTTAGTAGAGACGGGGTTTTCACCATGTTGACCAGGATGGTCTGGATCTCTTGACCTCGTGATCCACCCACCTCGGGCTCCCAAAGTGCTGGGATTACAGGCTTGAGCCACCGCGCCCGGCTCTACCTTTTTTTTTTTAAGACAGGGTCTTGCTCTGTTGCCCAGGCTGGAGTACAGTGGTACAATCTCGTCTCACTATAGCCTCAACCTCCCAGGCTCAAGCAAACCTCCTACCTCAGCTTCCCAAGTAGCTGGAACTACAGGCATGCACCACCATGCCCCGCTAATTTTTTTGTATAGGCAGGGTTTTGCCATGTTGCCCAGGGTAGTCTCAAATTTCTGGCCTCAAACAATCCTCCTGCCTCTGCCTCCCAAAGTGCTGGGATTACAGGCATGAGCCACTGCACTTGGCTACAATATACTTCTAGGAGGAGGCAAACAACAAAAAACATGTCCTAGAGTTCTCATAATATTACAGGGAACAGACATATTACTTAAAAGTGGTCTGTGGATAAAGCTGTAACTATAAAACATAAAACCACCACTAAAAGCAAAACAAAACAGCAGAGGTACAGTTGATATGCCTATAAGATAGAAAATCCTGCCATGGCCAGTTTGAAGCTACTAACATGGATGTCACTGAAACCAAACTTGAGAGAAGATGTGCATAATCAGATATGGCAGGATGGTACAAACTAGTAGGTATCAATTCCAGCTAACCACTAGTTTAAACTCAACCATATCAATCAGCACATTAAATAGGAAAGATACAAAAAGACCAATTAAAAGGCAAAGATTATTATATTGTTAAAAAGCAAGACTCGACAATGCTGTCTACAAAAATTCAATTCAAGTATATAGACAAAAATAGGTAAAGGGATGGAAAAATATATACTATTCTAATTCTTCTCAAAAGAAGGCTGGATTGGCTATGTTAATATCAAAGTAGATATAAGATCAAATAACTGATTACAAGGAATAAAGAGGATTATTTCACAATGATGAAGGGGTCAACTTATAAAGAAGATATAACAATCCTAAATGTTAATATATCTAATATCAGAGCTTCAGCATGCATGAAACAGAAACTGACAGAACTGAAGGAAACAGACAAATCTACAGATATAGCAGAGATTGCAATACTTCCCTCTTAATAATTGACAGAACAAGTAGTCAAATCAGTAAGGTCATAAAAGACTTGACGAACCTAATCAGCCAATTTGACATAAGTAGCATTTATAGAACACTCCACCCAATAAGAACAGAGTGTATATCCTTTTCAAGTGCACACACTATATTTTTCAAAATAAACCATATCCTGAGCAAGAAAAAAACAGTCTCAAATAAAAAAATATGAGTCAAACACAGTGGCCCACACATGTAATCCCAGAATTTTGGGAGGCCAAGGTGGGTGGATCACTTGAGCTCAGGAGTTCAAGACCACATGGACAACATGGTGAACCCCATCTATATTAAAAATAAAAAATAAGCTGGGTGTGGCGGTGTGCACCTACAGTCCCAGCTATTCAGGAGGCTGAGGTTAGAGAACCACCTGAACCCGGGAGGTAGAGATTGCAGTGATCACACCACTGCACTCGAGATCACACCACTGCACTCCAGCCTGGGTGACAGAGTAAGACTCTGTTTTGGGGGGAGGAAGAAAAATAAACACAAACACACACACAAACACATTGCGTCCAGGCATGGTGGCTCATGTCTATAATCCCAACACTTTGGAAGGCCCACGTGGAAGGCTCACTTGAGCACAGGACTTTGAGACCAGTCTGGGCAACATAGCAAGACTTCATCTCTGCAAAAAATATAAAAATTAGCTGAGCATAGCTAATTTAAAATAAAGAATAAATTAAACCCAAAGTAAGGAGAAGAAAGGAAACATCACTTTGGGAGTTTAAACTAGCAGTTAGCTGGAACTGATACCTACTAGTTTATACCATCCTGCCATATCTGATTATGCACATTGTCTCTCATGTTTGGTTTCAGTGACATCCATGTTAGTAGCTTCAAACTGGCCATGGCAGGAGCATTTATACCACCAAAGTTGGCAAATGCTACCAATTAGGGCTTCCAGCACTTTGGGAGGCAGAGGTAGGTGGATCACAAGGTCAGGAGTTCGTGAACAGCCTGGCCAACATGGTGAAACCCCGTCTCTACTAAAAAAAAAAATACAAAAATTAGCCGGGCATGGTGGCAGGCACCTGTAATCCCAGCTGCTCGGGAGGCTGAGGCAGGATAATTGCTAGAACCCGGGAGGCAGACGTTGCAGTTAGCTGAGATCATGCCATTGCACTCCAGCCTGGGTGACAAGAGTGAGACTCTGTCTCAAAAAAAAAAAAAAAAGGCCGAGCACTGTGGCTCAGCCTGTAATCCCAGCACTTCGGGAGGCCGAGGCAGGTAGATCACAAGGTCAAGAGATTGACACCAGCCTGGCCAACAGGGCGAAACCCTGTCTCTACTAAAAAAATATAAAAATTAGCTGGGCGTGGTGGCCCACATCTGTAGTCTCAACTACTCAGGAGGCTGAGGCAGGAGAATTGCTTCAACCCAGGAGGCAGAGGTTGCAGTGAGC
>NW_016107637.1:111093-116054 GCF_001604975.1 Cebus imitator | reverse complement strand
CTGACACTACTCAATTTCAAGCCTTACTTAAAACTACAGTAATTAAGACAGTATGGGTATTGACAAAAAATCCAGACAAATAATGGAACAGAATAAAGAGTTTAGAAATAGACCCACATAAATATAGTCAACTGATCTTAGACAAAGAAGCAAAGGCAATATAATAAAGGTAATCTTTTCAGTAACTGGTGCTGGGACAACTAGACATCCACATGAAAATAATGAATCTAGACACAGACCTTACACCCTTCACAAAAATTAACTCAGAATAGATCGTGAACCTAAATGTAAAACGCATGTGGCAGAAAACCTAGATGACCTTGGGTCTGGCATTGACTTTTTAGATACACCACCAAAGGCACAATTCATGAAAGAAAGAATTGAAAAGCTGGACTTGGTTAAAATTAAATTTTCCTCTGTTGCCCAGGTTGAGGTACAGTGGCACAATCATGGTTCACTGCATATCAGTAAGTTCTAACCAGGAAAGATGTTTAACTGTTAATTGAAAAACATGTAAAATATCATTAACCTTCTCTATATCTTTAGAAAGATGTTTTGTTTTGTTTTGTTTGGCAGAGCTAGCTGAGGTTTTATTTTGGAAAAAAAAAGAAAAAAAACAATTGAATTGTTTTGCACCTGGAGGCATCAGCAAGAGGGGTACCCCAGGCAGTAAACTTACTAAAGTTTTTTAACATGTATGTATGTATATGCATATGAATGCTTAGTTACATATTTCTTTGTTAATTTGGGAAAAAGGAGGGAAATATAGATACTTAATTATTAACATTGGTTATCTCTGAGGGAGAAGATTAAATAGGCAGAAGGAAAGACTTTTAATTTATATACATTTCTTTTTAATTATATTATGGGATTATGGATGAATTTTATTATTTTATAATTTTTAATAATTTTCAAATAAAAGTTATCAAAGTACCTACCATTCACTGCTGAAAAAAAAATATTTTTCATATGTCATAAACATTATATATTCACTTAACCAACCTTATTTCTCAGTTTTCTCCAGTTGCCATGCTAATCCAGACAGTTTTTTAAAAATATATAAAATTTATTCAAACACCCATGACTAGGCTCATGATGCTTTCCCTGATATCTAGGAAGAGCTCATTTCCCCTTACCCATTCCTAAATTATCTTTAAGATCCAACCTAGCTTCTACCATTTTTAAAGGCATTCCCTAAAAAGGGAAACAATTCATTGATTTGAATGCCTATTAAGTGCCACTTTTGTGGTTTCTAAAAAATATTATCACACGTATTTAAGTTAATTTGGGGTAGAGATCCTTTAATGTTTCAACAGAGAAAATGGGATTAGGTCGATCACATGAGTTACGTAATAGTATAATCTTAGATAACAGTAAAAAATTATCTTCAACTCATTTTCTTTGTTTTTCTGTTGCCCAGGCTGGAGGCCAATGGTGCGATCTTGGTTCACTGCAACCTCCACCTCCCGGGCTCAAGTGATTCTCCTGCCTCAGCCTCCTGTGTATCTGGGATTACAGGCACACACCACCACACCCAGCTAATTTTCATATTTTTAGTAGAGACGGGTTTTGCCATGTTGGTCAGGCTAGTCTCGAACTTCTGGCCTCAAGTGATCTGTCCATCTCAGCCTCCCAAAGTGCTGGGATTACAGGCATGAGTGAATTTTTAATTTTATTTATTTCATTTTTCTTTTCCATAAATTCCATTTAATTTTTTTTTCATGCCAATAATGTTCTTTTTTGTAGTTTCCTATATCCTAAAGAGGTTTCCAAGCTGTATTTTATTTCTCTAAACATAACAAACATGGTTAAATCTGCAACCAATAAATCTAGTTTTGGTGGTCTTCAAAGATTACTTTTTACTGTTTCTTCTTTCTTTTGGTTCTCAATTGTGGTGCCTTGTTTCTTTAATACTTGGTTGTCTTTAACTGTATGTCCTTGAAATTTTATTTGAAGGGTTCTCAAAGCCTGGAAGGAGGGTGCTTTTCTCCAGAAGAAAATTTGTCTAGGATACTACCATTCTGAAACCAATTTAGATTCGATTCATGGTTTGAGGTTTCCTGGATCACCCAGATCATGAGAATGTTGGCAACAAACCCACGAAGGCTAGTCTGTGATTTATTAACTCAATGAAAGGTTTTACTGAGTTTTTATTCTTTCTGGTTTTTTCTCCCCTGTTTTACTGGATGCCATGGTAACTCTCCCTATCATCTCATGGAAGCAGGGAATTTTACTGCAGGTTTGTCCTATCCAAAGAATTTACCCTTACATAGTACAAATTTAATGTGGATATTAAACTTCTGATCTTGGGAAGGCCTGAGCTTTGACTACTTCCCCTTTCATTCTGGTGCGGGTGGGGCTTCAAACTTGTGGTTCACAGCTGCCTGATCAGCAAAGGCCTTTAAGGCAAAAGTAGTTGCAAATGCTGATGTTAATTCTCTGGCATTCACCTGCAGTTCTTCTCTCTTGCTAGTTCTTCAATACCTTTAGGATTTCTTTTTTCATATTCTATCCAAATATTTAATTGTCATCAATGAGAGAACTGGCTCAAAAAACTTGGCTTGCCGTTACCAGAATTAGAAGTCCCACATTTTATTAACTCTCTTCAATTTGTTGAATGAAATTTGTTATTGAATGTAATTCATTCATCAAAAAAATGAATAAATGAATGGCTTTCAAATTAAATAGATAAGTCAACTTCAAATTCAACAATCTCGTATCTTTGAACATCAATTTCATCACTGGTAAAATAAACAGTTTGAACAAAATTATCTCTAAGACTCTTTACTATTCTAAAATACCAAGATCTATGCATACATGTAATCACCTTTCAATTTTTGGGTTATATTAGCTCATTTAGTAATTATGCCAAAATAACACTCACTTTCATTCCAAGGCCTCCCTTCTCCATCTTCTCAAATCCAAGAGCCAAGACACATTCTGCCACACCTTAAAGGAAAATGTAATTATTTTGGAAAATTCAAATTTCCAAAGAGCTTCAAAATACCATTAAATACTTCTATTTAAATAAGTACATTAAATGAGTGCACAGTGGCTCACACCTATAATTCCATCAGTTTGGGAGATCAAAGCAGATGGACTGCTTAAGTCCAGGAGGTCGAGACCAGCCAGAGCAACATAGTAAGACTTTGTCTCCACAAAAATTTTAAAAATTAAAATGTTTGAAAAATTAGCTGTAGTCCTAGTGACTTGGGAGGCTGAGGCAGGAGGTCACTTGAGCCCAGAAGTTCTGTATCTAAATAAATAAGCCAATTTACATAAATTGCAAATACACACTATAATCCCACAAAGGTTTTTTGTTGTTGTTTGTTTGCTTTTTTTTTTTTTTTTGATACAAAGTTTTAGTCTGTCACCAAGGCTGGAGTATAGTGGCAGGATCACAGCTCACTGCAGCTTCCACCTCCCAGGCTCAAGCGATTCTCCCACCTCAGCTCTCTATTAGCTGAGACTACAGGAATATGCCACTCCATTCAGCTGATTTTTGTATTTTTTGTAGAGACAGAGTTTTGCCATGCTGCTCAAGCTGGTCTTGAAATCCTGGGCTCAACTGATCTGTCAACCCCTACCTCCCAAAGTGTTAGGATTACAGGTGTGAGCCACTGAGCTGGGCACTACAAAGGTTTTTTTGGATTTTCGTGGGTTTTTTTTTGTTGTTTTTTTTTTGAGACAGCATCTCATTCTGTCATCCAAGCTGAAGTGCAGTAGAGCAATCATGGCTCACTGAAGCCTAGACCTCCTGGGCTCAAGCAATCCTCCTGCCTCAGCCTTGCATGTAGCTGGGACCACAGGCCTATGGCACCGTGACCAGTTTTCTTGCCCCCCCTCTTTTTTTTTTTTTTTTGTAGAGGTGGAGGTCTCACCATGTTGTCTAGGCTGGCCTCAAACTCCTGGGCTCAAGTGATCCACCCATCTCAGCCACCCAAAATACTAAGATTACAGATATAAGCCACCACCTAGCCAAAGTTTTTAATAACAGAGAAATTACATAGAAAATGCTTATATTTTTCTAGATAAGAGGAAAAATCAGGCCGGGTGCAGCGAGTCACACCTGTAATGCCAACACTTTGGGGGGCCAAGGTGGGAGGATTGCTCAAGCCCAGGAGTTTGAGACCAGTCTGGGCAACATGGTAAGACCCCATCTCTACAAAATATACAAAAATTAGTCAGGTGTGGTGGTACATGCCTATGATCCCAGCTATTAATACTTAGGAGGTTGAGGTGGGAGGAGCACCTGAGGCAGAGAGGCACTGGCTGCAGGAGCTGAGATCATGCTACTGTACTATAGCCTGGGTGAGAAAGTGAGGCCCTGTCTAAAAAGAGAAATGAGGAAAAATCAATTAGGTGCTTAATTCTTCCCTTGCGTCTCAATATGTTAATAAAATTTTTTATTAATGTAGAAATATGTTTCAGTAATGAATATAAAAAACTAATTTAGAATCACATTTAGAAAAAACTGAAAATTTGAAATTAAAAATTAAAAAACAAACCCAAAGAATATCTCAAAAGAATTATTTTTGGAGAGAGGGGGCACCTAAAAATGATGTTAAAGTTCAGCTGAGGAGCCAAACATTCCTGCAGGAGCTGGATTTTTAAAAAAAGACAGAATGGCCATATTTTTCTTTAAAAATTAAAAAAAATATAATGTAACAGAAACAGGAACCACTAGCATTATCAAACAATATAAAGTTCCAGCAATTAAAACACTGGGGCTGGGCACAGTGGCTCATACCTGTAATCCCAGCACTTTGGGAAGCCGTAGCGGGCAGATCACAAGGTCAGGAGATCAAGACAATCCTGGCCAACACAGTGAAACCCCATCTCTACTAAAATATAAAAAATTAGCCAGGCATGGTGGCAGGCTCCTGTAATCCCAGCTACTCGGGAGTCTGAGGCAGGGGAATGGCTTGAACCTGGGAGGGAGAGGTTACAGTGAACCAAGG
>NW_016107637.1:106052-110690 GCF_001604975.1 Cebus imitator | reverse complement strand
CAGGATGGTCTCGATCTCTTGACCTCGTGATCCACCCGCCTCGGCCTCCCAAAGTGCTGGGATTACAGGCTTGAGCCACCGCGCCCGGCTCCCCACCCCCATTTTTAAAAGATGGTGTCTTGCTCTGTTTCCTAGTCTGGAGTGTGATGACACAATCATAGCAAACCACAGCCTCAATCTCCTGGGCTCAAGTGATCCTCTCGCCTCAGCCTCACAAGAAGCTAGGATTACGGGTGTCAGCCACCATGCCCACTATGGCAGCATTATTCATAACAGCCAAAAAATAGAAACAACCCATTAACTGACGGAAACCAAAAAAAAAAAAATGCAAACAACAGTGTCCATCAACTGATAAACAGGTAGAAGAAATGTGGTATAGCCATCCTAGCACTTTCACTTTGGGGGGCCAAAGCAGGAAGATCACTTAAAGCCATTCATTTAAGACCAACCTGAGCAACATAGCAAGACCTCATTTCTATTGATTTTATTTATTTTTTATTTTTCTTGTACATTTAAAAAATAGTCCATCTATTTTTTAATATGATATATCCATACAATGGAATATTACTTGGCCATGAAAAGGAATGAAGTACTGATATATGTTACAACATGAATAAACTTTGAAAACATCGTGTTAAGTGAAATAAACCACAAAAGGCCATGTATTGTATGATTCCATTTACATAAATATTCATAATACAAAAAAACCCACAAAGAGAAAAACTAAATTAGTGGTTTCTAGGGACTGAGGGGGGAGAAAATGGAGAATGACCGCTAATGGGTACAGGGTTTCTTTTTGTGGTGATAAAAATGTTCTAATATGACCAGGTGTAGTGGCTAACACCTGTAACCCCAGCACTTTGGGAGGCCAAGGCAGGCAGATCACTTGAGGTCAGGAGTTTGAGACCAGCCTGGCTAACATGGTGAAACCCTGTCTCTATTAAAAAACAAAAAAATTAGCCGGGCATGGTGGTGGGTACCTGTAATCACAACTACTCAGGAGGCTGAGACAGAATCATTTGAACCTGGGAGGCGGAGATTTCGGTGAGCCCGGGTCATACTACTATACTCCAGTCTGGGCAAGAGAGTGAGACTTCCTCTCAAAAAAAAAAAGTTCTAATATCACATAGTGGTGATAGGTATATAATTCTGTGAATATATTAAAAAAACAGTGAATGGTACACTTTAAAAGGGTGAGTTTTATAATCTATAAATTATACCTCACAACGCCTTTTAAATTTTATTTTACTTTAATTAATTAATTGTGTTGTTTTAGACACAGATTCTCGCTTTGTTGCCCAGGTTAGTGTGCAATGGTACATTCATAGATCCTCCAGCCTCAGCCTCCCAAGTAGCTGGGACACATGCCACCACACCTGGCTAATTTTTTTTAATTTTGTGTAGACACAGAGTCTAACTACATTGCTCAGGCTGGTCTTGAACTCCTGGGCTCAAGTGATGTTCTTGCCTTGGCCCCCCAAAGTGTTGGGATTACTGGTGTGAGCCACCATGCCTGGCTGATAAAGCCTTGTGAGGGGGGGTGGGGGTTGAGACAAGGTTTGGCTCTATCGCCCAAGCTGGAGTGCAGTGGTGCCATCTTGGCTCACTGCAATCTCCGCCTCCCAGGCTCAAGCCATCCTCACACCTCAGCCTCTTAGGTAGCTGGAACTACAGGTGCACGCCACCACACTTGGCAAATTTTTGTATTTTTTGTAGAGACAGGGTTTCGTTACATTGCCCAAGCTGGTCTTGAACTCAAGAGCTCAAACAATCCACCTGCCTCGGCCTCCCAAAGTGCTGGGATTACAGGCATAAGGCACCACACCCAGCCTGATAAAGCCTTTTTTAAAATAAATACATTATAAAACAATTCCTCTGATGATCACGTGATTAAATGATTAAAATAGGGCAATCATCCCACACTTATTAAAGTACCCTAGACAAGCACTCCTTACCACCCTGAATCAGCTGGCGGGCTATAAACAAAGCAGTAGAACCAGTAGAACAGTTATTGTTGACATTGATTATAGGAATTCCAGTCATTCCCAAACTGTGATAGATAGCCCTCTGCCCACAGGTAGAGTCACCTGAATAGAAAAACAAAAATTTTAATATGGAGAATTATGGTGCTGCAATACAATATAATACTACATTATGGGTTTTTTCAATATTATACCTTTGCCTAGCATACAACATGTGCAGGACAGTACATATCTTAGAAACAGTTTTAGCACTAACCATCATTTACTCTGCAACAAGGCCTAAAAACAAAGAATATATGTGCACTTTCTTTACATAATGCAGAGGTAGGGAAGTAAAGAAATGATCAGTTAACAGAAAACAATTCCATCTGGCTAAGGCTGTATGATGAAGCAATATTTCTGTCAGATATAAATCTTTAAACCTATGCCAGTGATTAAAGGCCATGATTTATTTTTCATATAAAGATTCCACAACTTCAAAAAGTTTAAGAGACCCTGCATGCCAGGGCATTCCAGGAAAACATGATCCACGTTAAATACACATGTGACTTCCTTTTCCAAGTAACATGATCACCCAAGGTAGACACGCTGGAGCAATGTGATGGGAATATCTGAAGGTCGAGACCACTCTGCAGGAGTCTTCAACAAAATCAGTAAAGTCAGGGATCTGCTTTATAATCAATGTATTCTGCATCCCTTTAACCCAGTATGTTCCCTTTCTAGAATCTCTTGATATCTTGATATCTCAAGGAAATAAAAAATCATAGACAGGTGCTGATAACAAGTCCAGGCATGTGTGAGGGATTTTATTGTTTACTGAGAGTGGCAGCAAGGAAAACTGAGCCAGCCCTCAAGCTGAAAACTGTTCAGGGCATTCTAAGACAGTAAATAATATAAATATGTCTCACACCAGATGAACCAGTTCTTTAAACACAGGATATGTGACTCTGCCTCCATTGTTCCCTTGTAAAGAATGCTTTCTAGTTTAACCTACAGTGAAAATACACTAGCTGCCTGGTTAGTTTACCTTTAATCTATGAAAGAACACACAGCATTAGCTTATTAAACTTATCACCGGAATGTAAAGAATAAATATGTGGGTCAGAGTCTGCTCTTGGCTCTCAGCTGGGAATACTGTCAGGCCCCTGAGCCCACCTTTGTACTCTCTCTGTGTCTGACTCTTATTCCTTCAGTGCCACCTGGGTTGGGGTCTCTATGACCAAGCTGGTCTTGGCAAGTGGCACCCATCCATGGGGCTCAAAACCAGGACGAAGGGTCGCCTGAGCAACAGAGAAAAGGAGAAGCTAATCTACGCTGAAGGACACCCAAGAACTCTTCAAAAAATCTTCCAATTAAGTTAGGGGGAGTTTGGAAGCATCAGGGTAACAATGGGACAAGGTTCAAGTAAAGGAAAAGCTCATCTCAGTTTGCTTCAGCATTTACTTAGAAGAGGGGGAGTTAAAGTTAGTACCAGCCAATTGACACAGCTTTTTGATGCTGCAGAGAAATATTGTCCTTGGTTCCCTGAGCAGGGAACTGTGGACACAGAAGTATGGGGAAAAGTAGGTTCTATTCTAAAAAAGGCATACAAAGAAGGAGCTGAGGATATTCCCATTCCAATATGGTCAGTTTGGACAATGGTGCGTTCCGCCCTAGAACCATTTCAAACAGATGAGGAGGTGGAAGATTCAGAGGAAGGAGGGGAATATAAAATTGGAAGGAAGAAATGAAAGCCAGTTCAGACCAGAAGAGTGAAAAATTAGGTGAGGAAGAGGAAAGAGTCTATCTGTCCGCTCCTCCTCAGTATTCTACTAAAGAATGGCCAGACCCGCCTCATATTCCCCAGTTGGAAGACTTAGAAGTTGTTTCAAAAGCGAAACTTGCCACTCCGGTGGCTGTATATAAGCCTTCCACAACAGCAGTAATTGGGTCTATTCAGGCTGGAATTCAGCAGGCTCATAAGGACGGAGATTTGGAGTCAGGGCAGTTTCCTGTTATAATACACTTCTCAAGTCAACAAGGACAGTTTCAGGTAACATTTGAGCCTTTTCCATTTAAACTCCTAAAGGAATTTAAACAAGCAATTAGCTAATATGGCCCAGGATCCCTGAGTCAAAGTTTTAATACCCAAACAATCGTGTAGCTCTCAAAGTCAACAAATGATGCAGGACATGGCTATGTGCCTAGGATGGGATCAGGAAAAAATTTGCAGGGCCCAAAGGAACCTTTAGAAGTAAAGGAACAAAACTCTCGACATGGTCTAGGATATCATTTTTAATGGCGGCCACTGTTAAGCATCCAAACCAATAGCTTTAAAATGGTTAAATAATAAACCAATTTAGATAGAACAATGGCAGCTTACAAAGGAAAAACTGGAGGCTTTAGAAAACTTAGTTGCTGAGCAATTAGAAAAGGGACATAGAGCTCCCACATTTTCACCTTGAAACTCTCCTGTTTTTGTAATAAAAAGAAAGCTGGAAAATGGAGAATGGTAACAGATCTTAGAGCAATTAATGCAGCTATACAACCTATGGGAGCCCTGCAACCTAGACTACCTTCATCCACTATGATTTCAAAAAATTGGCAACTAATTGTTATTGATTTAAAGGACTGTTTCTTTTCTTTTTTTTTTTTTTTTTTTTCCGTGGTAAATAAG
>NW_016107637.1:99280-104824 GCF_001604975.1 Cebus imitator | reverse complement strand
GTGATCCACCCGCCTCGGCCTCCCAAAGTGCTGGGATTACAGGCTTGAGCCACCGCGCCCGGCCCCCTGGCTTTAGTATTTTTTATAATAATTCAGGAAATAACTATGTTTTGCCCCCACCCCAACACCTAAATGCAAACAAAATAAAGAGTGGTCCTCTAAATTTAGAATATTAATTTGGGAAGATTGTGTTTCAACAGAGGCTGAGGTGCTGCATAATGATTCCTATAGATTATTATTGATTGGTCCCCTTAGGGGATATTTAGCATTAATTGCACCAGTCAGCCCTCTTGTCATCACACAGATTTACTTAAATAGTATACAAAAAGTTATAACAGTTCTGAGTCAATACACACTGAAACAAATGCCCCTATTATATGAAGAAATGGGGGCATGGTAGGACCACAACCAAGAATGATTTGGCCAAAACTGGGAACTGAACAAAAAGAACTTTGGAAACTATTTATGGTCCTGAAACCAATAAGATCTGGGAAGGAAATGATAGAGGATCCTGTTCCAATCATTATTATTCATTAGAATTTATAAAAAATAGAATTCTTTGGATTCAAAGCTGTGTTAAACCTCCTTATCCTTTAGTAGTGGGAAGGTTACAGATCAATTTTCTTAACTCCAAGGTAACATGTCAAAATTGTAAATTGTTTTCTTGAATTAATACCTCTATGTTTGACTCTTACAACTCTATATTACTGGTGAGAGCCCAAGAGGGAATATGGCTACCAGCAAAAATATCTCACCCCTGGGAAGTATCTCCATCCATATATATTCTCGCTGATAGTTTACAAAAGGTTCTAAAATGTACCAGAAGATTCATTACAACCTTAATTTTAATCATTATGGGTCTGTTTGCAGTCACAGTTATAGCCGCTGTGGCAGGAGTGGCTCTGCATTCATTAGTACAAACAGCCAAGTTTGTTAATAACTGGCAGAAAAACTCTAGCTTGCTGTGGAATTCTCAAACAAAGACAAATCAAAATATAGCTAATCAGATTAATGATCTTAGACAAGCTGTTCTCTGGTTAGGGGACAGGGTAGTTAGAGTACAGAATTCAATTACAGTGTGATTGGAATACTTCTGATTATTGTATCACTCCTTATCCTTATAATGAAATTGAACATGACTGAGAAAAAATAAAGCATCGCTTGGAAGGGCATGCTGAAAATTTATCACTTGATATAACAAAACAAAAGGAACAAGTTTTTCAAGCCTCTCAAGCACATTTGACTTTAATTCCAGAAACTGAGGTAGTTGAGGGAGCTGCTGATGGAATAGCAGCCCTGAATTCTGTGACTTGGGTAAAAACACTTGGAGGATTTATGGCTGCTGTTATGATTGTGTTATTAATTTGTCTTATTTCTCTTTGTGTAGTCTGCAGATGTGGATTCCGAATCCTCAGAGAAATAGCTCACCAAGATGAAGCTGTGCTTGCTTACCTAGCTTTGCAGAAAAACAAAGGGGGACAGGCTGATAACAAGTGCAGATGTGTGTGAGAGATTACACTGTTTGCTGAGAGCGACAGCAAGGAAAACCAAGCTTGCCCCCAAGCAGAAAACTGCTCAGGGAATTCCAAGATAGTAAATAATACATCTTACACCAGATGAACTTGTTCTTTAAACACAGGATATGTGACTCTGCCTCCATTATACTCTCCTAAATAATGCTTTCTAGTTTATCTTTAACCTATAGTGAACATACACTAGCTGCCTGGTTAGTTTACCTTCATGAAAGAACACACAGCATCTGCTTGTTAAAATTATCACTGGAGTGTAAAGAATAAATCCGTAGGTCAGAGTCTGCTCTTGGCTCTCAGCTGGGAATGCTGTCAGCCCCGAGCCCACCTTTGCACTCTATCTCTGTGTCTGACTCTTAATTCCTTCAGCACCACCTGGATTGGGGATCTCCACAACCGAGCTGGTCTTGGCAGATAGGCACAAAGATTCATCTACAGTAACACCTACTATAGTATTTTAATAATACTATTATAATATTTACAGTATTTTTGTAACTAGAAATTAGAAATAAAATATCATTACTATTTCTAAATAAGCTGTATTAGATCTCCAAGAGTAGAATATCATATAATCATTTAAAATGATGTAGGGGTTCCCACACACACCCCACCCCTTTGCCAAAAAAAAAAAGCTGCAGGGGTTAGGGGAAACAGAGATGTTAGTCAAATGGTACAAACTTTCAGTTATAAGATGAACGAGTTCTGTGGATCTAATGCACAGCATGGGTGGTAATGAATGCACTGATTAATTGGATTGTGGTAATTATTATACAATGTATACATAAATCATCTTATTTATACCTTGAATATATTCAATATTTATTTGACAATTAGTATTTTTTAAATGCTGTGAAAAGACCGGAACTTTTAAATATCTATTGAAAGGGAACAGATTAAATAAATTATAATACATTTATCAATGAAATACTATGCTATTTTTAAAAAGACCAAAGAAGATCTTTGCAGTATGATTTGGAATAGTCACCAAAAGAAAACTTACACTAGGATTTAAAAAAATAAAAATATATAAAAAAAGAAAAAAAAAAAAAGAAAAATTACACTAGATTGACACATAATGGAAATCTATAAATGATGGTAATTACCTTAAATCAGACTTTGAATTCTGAGAGTTTTTTCCTTTTTTCTTCAATACAAACATAATTGAATGAATTCTGAGTTTTGAGGGTTAAAATTCACAAATGCCTCTGCATTGTTTATGTAGTTGCTGCTAGATTTAGGTAAACAAATTTTAGAATACATAGTTTAATACATACCAAAAACATATCCAACACATGCCTGGTCCACTGCTGAATAAGGGATCTGTGCATCAGCTAAAGCCTTCTGGCCTGTAAAAACAAAGGTTTTATCAAAAAGTTCTTTAAGTATTTATTTTAGGTGAGTAAAAATTAAGAAGCATGCTGAATACTTAGAGAACCAGGACCCATACACCTGTAGATCCTTCTCCCTGTTAGTTCCACTCACACTAGTATTCACCTGTCTTTTGCTCAAAAGTACTAATACTCATTAGAATAAACAATAACAAACTGTGTCAGCCCCTTTAGTCATGCAGTAGCCTAGTGGCAGAAAAAGAATTCTCTATGTTGGCTCAGTGAAGTGAAGAAAACCACCATACAGGCATTTAATACATTTTGAATGTGATTATCCCTTTTCCAGGAAAGGAAGATGCTAATTTGTTAGAACTCCTGAAGTTAACACATACTAGAATTGAGGGAAGAGACCCCTCTTTTCTGTCTCTTGTCTCAAAGGAGGAGGAAGTAAAAGTTGAGACATAGCAAGCATGAAGTCAGTGGCAAGGTTGGTTGGCAAGGTTAAAGATTAAACCCCCATCTTTAATCGCAATCCTACCTATAGATCAAAGCCATAACATGGAGAAACACCCTCCATTGTTCTCATTCAATCTTGCTCAAAGCCCCACCTGGTCACATACCCCATGCCTACTTCATCAATCACCACCCTCTCACATGTACTTTCTAGAATTGTAAGCCTTTAAAAGGGCTAGGATTTTCTTTGTTGGGGAGCTCCGTTCTTGAGACACAAGTCTGCTGATGCTCCTGGCCAAATAAAGCCATTTCCTTCTTTAAATCTGGTGTGTGGGAGGTTTTGTCTGAGGCTTATCCTGCTACAGGATGATGTTATCCCTTTTAATGACCCTGCTTCTCTCTCCCACAGATCCCTTAACCATCTCAACAGGTAGTTGGATAGCACATAAAATTGTAAGCCACTCTCTGCTCTGGCTATGCAGTTGCTAAGTATCCAAGCTCTTCTCCCTTTCCCTCTTAAGGTGAGTCACTAGGCATTTCTCCACACAGGTTTTTCTCCCTTGCCTGGGATTCCTTTTGTGCTTGCAAGGCTATCCCACCCATGAAATCAAGAGAAACCACCTAATAAACTATGAATGTTCAAAGATCTAAATGTTCTATGCTACCTGCTTCTCTTGCCAAGTCAGGGTAGTCGCTTGAATTCTCAGCTCCAGGCTTCTTGAACTAGAGATATAGAAAGAGATAATAAATATAAACAAGTACAGTTACATGTTCTACCAATAAAAATCTATTCATTCACTACTCATTCAAACAAAAATACGTTCAGCACCTCTTGTGTTCCTAGAGTTTAATAATAAATAATATAAAATCCTCGCCCTCAGCGTGCTTCCAGTCTAACCTAAGACTGATAAACATTACAATGTCAGAAGTACAGAATGTCTTGGCAGAGACATCTACCCAGACTTGGAGGGAGGACAAGAAAGGCTTCCCAGAGAAACTGCCATTTAAATTAACTCCCTAAGGATGAGTAGGAGTTAGCAAAGTGAAAGAGAAGAAAATTTTGGAGTAAAGGTCTAGAAGTGAGAGAATACAGCAGTTTTTTCTCTGTGGAGGAACTGTAAATAATTTGGTCTGACATAGGTTAAAGCACAAAGTGGAAAGTGTTAAGGATGGCTGGGCATGGTGGCTCATGCCTGTAATTCCAGCACTTTGGGAGGCCAAAGTGGGCAGATCACTTGAGATCAGGAGTTCAAGACCAGGCTGGACAACATGGTGAAACCCTGTTTCTACCAAAAATACAAAAACTAGCCAGGCATGGTGGTACACGCCTGTGATCCCAGCTCCTCCGGAGGCTGAGGCAGGAGAATCGCTGGAACCCAGAGGCAGAGGTTGCAGTAAGCCAAGACAGAGCCATTGTACTCCAGCCTGGGTGACAGAGTGAGACAGACGGAAGAGGGAAGGGAAGGGGAGAAGAAGAGGAGGGGAAGGGGGGAAGGGAAGGGAAGGGGGGAAAGGGAAGGGAAGGGGGGCAGGGAAGGGAAAGGGGGAAAGGGAAAGGAAAGGGGGGAAGGGAAGGGAGGAAGGGAAGGGAATGGGGGAAAGGGAAGGGAGGAAGGGAAGGGAATGGGGGAAAGGGAAGGGGGAAAGGGAAGGGAATGGGGGGAAGGGAAGGGAAGGGGGAAGGGAAAGGAAGGAGGGAAGGGAAAGGAATGCGGGAAGGGAAGAGGGGGAAGGGAAGGAAAGGAAAGTGATAAGGGCATATAAGGGCATAAATATCACTTGGGAGAGAGACAGATCAAAGATGGCCGATTAGGAGCAGCTCAGGATTGCAGCTCCCAGCGAAAGCACAGAGGGTGAGTGGACACCACATTTCTAGACTGATTTTTATTGTCCACAGACCAGGAGATTCCCAGGCAGAGGAGCCCCACGGGTCGCCAGCACGGCTGTTTTGGCCAGCGTGGAGGGTCTCCGCACAAAATACATGGGTCCAGGTGCCGTTTTAGCTGGTGATTGGAGCTCCTGGGAGACAGAGTCACCCATTCAACTAATAAAAAAGGGGACTGAAACAGGGAGCCAGGCCAGGAGATTCCTGGGCAAAAAAGCGTCACAAATCTCAGCGTGGCTGTTTCAGCCAGCGCAGTGGGTCACCACACAGGAAATCACACAGATTCCGGCGCCTTTTCAACGGGCGAGTGGAACACCTGAGAGACAGAGTCACCCATTCAACTGAAAAA
>NW_016107637.1:95226-98935 GCF_001604975.1 Cebus imitator | reverse complement strand
TGAACCCAGGAGGCGGAAGTTGCGGTGAGCCGAGATCGCGCCATTGCACTCCAGCCTGGGTAACAAGAGCGAAACTCCGTCTCAAAAAAAAAAAATAGCAATCTGAAACACTCTAGATTGAGAGTTTCACAGCAAGCACAGCTGAACCCAGGATGGTCCAGCTCTGTGCGGGAGGGGCGTCCACCACTACCAAAGCAGTCCACCACTACGGAGGTAGTCCGCCATTGCTGAGGCAACGCACCATTGCCAAGGCAGCCCACCATTACAGAGAGAGTCCGCCATTACAGAGGTGGGCCGCCATTGCCAAGGCAGTTATAACTATAACCCTGTAAACAGGACTGCAGGGAAGTTCACACTCAGCAGGGCGGAGCCTACATCAGCTCAGCAAAGCCTCTGCAGGCAGACTGTGACTAGGCTGCCTCCTCGCTGGTCAGGGCAGCCCTCAAAGAAGGCAGCAGCATAACAGGAACTTATAAATAAAGCCCTAACTCCCCGGGACAGAGCACCTGGGGAAAAAAATTTAAAAAGGCGTTTATGAGTTCTGCTGCACCAGACTTAAACGTACCTGCCCAGCAGCTCTGAATGAACAGCGGAGTTCACAGCTCAGCACTTGAGCTCCTATAAAGGACAGACTGTCTCCTCAAGCAGCTCCCTGACCCCCGTGTATCCAAAGAGTCACCTCATAAAGGAGAGCTCAGACTGATATCTGGCAGGGATCCTTCTGGGACAAAGATAGCAGAAGAAGAAACTGGCAGCAACCCTTACTGTTCTGCAGCCACTGCAGGTGATCCCAAGGCAAGCAGGGTCTGGAGTGGACCTCAGCAGTCCTACAGCAGAGGGACCTGATTGTTAGAAGGAAAACTAAGAAACAGAAAGAAATAACTCCATCATCAACAAACAGGACGTCCACTCAGAGACCCCATCTGAAAGTCAACAACTACAAAGACGACAGGTGGATAAATCGAAAAAGATGGGAACAAACCAGCGCAAAAAGGATGAAAACACCCAAAATCAGAACGCCTCTCCTCCTACAAGGGATCACAACTCCTCACCAGTAAGGGAACAAGGCTGGATGGAGGATGAGTCTGATGAATTGACAGAAACAGGCTTCAGAAGGTGGGTAATAACAAACTTCTCTGAGCTAAAACAACATGTTCTAACCCATGTTAGCAATTACTTAGAGATTTCATCACCACCAGGCCTGCTTTACAAGAGCTGCTGAAAGAAGCACTAAACATAGAAAGGAACAACCAGTACCAGCCACTCCAAAAACATACCAAATGGTAAAGAACATTGACACAATGAAGAAACTGCATCAACTAAAGGGCAAAACAGCCAGCTAACATCAAAATGGCAGGATCAAATTTACACATAACAATATTAATCCTAGCCGGGCGCGGTGGCTCAAGCCTGTAATCCCAGCACTTTGGGAGGCCGAGGCGGGTGGATCACGAGGTCAAGAGATCGAGACCATCCTGGTCAACATGGTGAAACCCCGTCTCTACTAAAAGTACAAAAAATTAGCTGGGCATGGTGGTGCGTGCCTGTAATCCCAGCTACTCAGGAGGCTGAGGCAGGAGAATTGCCTGAACCCAGGAGGCGGAGGTTGCGGTGAGCCGAGATCACGCCATTGCACTCCAGCCTGGGTAATAAGAGCGAAACTCCGTCTCAAAAAAAAAAAAAACAATATTAATCCTAAATGTAAATGGGCTAAATGCCCCAATCAAAAGATACAGACTGGCAAATTGGATAAAAAGTAAAAACCCATTGGTGTGCTGTATCCAGGAAACCCATCTCACGTACAAGGATGCACATAGCCTCAAAATAAAGGGATGGAGGAAGATCTACCAAGCAAATGGAGAGCAAAAAAAAGCAAGAGTTGCAATGCTAGTCTCTGATAAAGTAGACTTTAAAACAACAAAGATTAAAAGAGACAAAGAAGGGCATTACATAATGGTAAAAGGATCAATGCAACAAGAAGAGCTAATAATGCTAAATATATATGCACCCAATACAGGAGCACCCAGATACATAAAGCAAGTTTAATGACCTACAAAGAGACTTAGATGCCCACACAATGATAATAGGAGACTTTAACACTCCACTGTCAATGTTACACAGATCAATGAGGCAGAAAATTAACAAGCATATCCAGGACTTGAACTCAGACCTGGACCAAGCAAACCTGAAAGACATTTACAGAGCTCTCCATCACAAATCCACAGAATATACGTTCTTCTCAGCACCACATTACACCTACTCTAAAATTGGCCACATAATTGGAAGTAAATCACTCCTCAACAAATGCAAAAGAACAGAAATCATAACAAGCAGTCTCTCAGACCACAGTGCAATCAAATTAGAGCTCAGAATTCAGCAACTAACTCCACACCACACAACTTCATGGAAACTGAACAACTGGCTCGTGAATGTTGACTGGATAAACAATGAAATGAAGGCAGAAATAAAGATGTTCTTCGAAACCAACGAGAACAAAGACACAACATACCAGAATCTGGGACATATTTAAAGCAGTGTCTAGAGGAAAATTTATAGCAATAAATGCCCACATGAGAAGCAAGAAAAGATCTAAAATCGACACCTTATCATCAAAATTGAAAGAACTAGAGGAGCAAGATCAAAAAAACTCAAAACCTAGCAGAAGACAAGAAATAACTAAGATCAGACCAGAACTGAAGGAGATAGAGACACAAAAAACCCTTCAAAAAAATCAATGAATCCAGGAGCTGGTTTTTCGAAAAGATCAACAAAATAGACAGACCACTAGCCAGATTAATAAAAAAGAAAAGAAAGGATAATCAAATAGATGCAATAAAAAACGATACAGGGGATATCACCGCAGATTCAACAGAAATACAAACCATCATCAGAGATTATTATGAACAACTCTATGCACATAAACTAGTAAACCTGGAAGAAATGGATAAATTCCTAGACACTTGCATCCTCCCAAGCCCAAACCAGGAAGAAGTTGAAACCCTGAATAGACCAATAACAACAGCCGAAGTTGAGGCAGCAATTAAGAGCCTACCACACAAAAAAAACCAGGTCCAGATGGGTTCATAGCCAAATTCTATCAGACATACAAAGAGGAGCTGGTACCATTCCTTCTGAAACTATTCCAAACAATCCAAAAAGAGGGAATCCTTCCCAAATCATTTTATGAGACCAACATCATCCTGATATCAAAACCTGGCAGAGACTCAGCAAGAAAAGAAAACTTCAAGCCAATATCCATGATGAACATAGATGGAAAAATCTTCAATAAAATACCGGCAAACCAATTGCAACAGCACATTAAAAAGCTTATCCACCATGATCAAGTAGGCTTCATCCCGGGGATTCAGGGCTGGTTCAACATACGCAAGTCCATAAAGGTAATTCACCAAATAAACAGAACCAAAGACAAAAACCACATGATTATTTCAGTTGATGCAGAGAAGGCCTTCGACAAAATTCAACAGCGCTTTATGCTAAAAACTCTCAATATACTAGGTATTGACAGAACGTATCTCAAAATAATAAAAGCTATTAACGACAAACCAATAGCCCATATCATGCTGAATGGGCAAAAACTAGAAACATGCCCTTTGAAATCTGGCACTAGACAAGGATGCCCTCTCTCACCACTCCTATTCAATATAGTATTGGAAGTTCTAGCCAGAGCAATCAGGCAAGAAAAAGAAAT
>NW_016107637.1:92872-94396 GCF_001604975.1 Cebus imitator | reverse complement strand
AGCTGGGCATGGTGGTGCTTGCCTGTAATCCCATCTACTCAGGAGGCTGAGGCAGGAGAATTGCCTGAACCCAGGAGGTGGAGGTTGCGGTGTTTGCGGTGAGCCAAGATCGCGCCATTGCATTCCAGCCTGGGTAACAAGAGTGAAACTCTGTCTCAAAAAAAACCATAAATAAATAAATAAATAAATCCCTGAAAAAAAAAAAAGTCACTTGGATCCAAATGATAACAACTAATACTTATTGGGCTCTTGCTGTTGTATGCATTGTGTTAAGCATTTCACATGTATTTACTCTTAATCCTCACAACCATTCTAAAAGGTAGGTACTGTGCATTACAGATAAGAAAAGTAGGATACAGAGAAATAAGCAAATAATAACCCAAGGGCACAGAGCTAATAAGTAATGAAGTTGAAACTTCAGTCTAGCTCTGGAGCCAACTCACAAAGGACCTTTTATGCCCTGCAGTACCGGTCTGGGCTTTATCCTGAAGACAGTGTTTTTGTTTGTTTTGTTTTGTTTTTGAGACAGAGTTGCCCAGGCTGGAGTGCAATGGCGTGGTCTAGGCTCACCACAGCCTCTGCCTCCAGGGTTCAAGTGATTCTCCTGCCTCAGCCTCCCGAGTAGCTGGGATTACAGGCATGCACCACCACATCCAGCTAATTTTGTATTTTTAGTAGATACGGGGTTTTTCCATGTTGGTCAGGCTGGTCTCAAACTCCCAACCTCAGGTGATCTGCCTGCCTCAGTCTCCCAAAGTGCTGGGATTACAGGCAGGAGCCACTCCCCCCCGCCATGTTTGTTTTTTGAGACGAGGTCTTGCTCTGTCACCCAGGCTGGAGTGCAGTGGTTCCATCACAACTTACTGCAGCCTCAACTACCCTAACTCAAGCAATCCTCCCACCTCAGTGCCCCCTCTCCCCACAGTAGCTGGGACTACAGGCACACACCACCACGCTAAGGTAATTTTTGTATTTTTTGTAGAGAAGGGTTTTTATCATGTTTTCCAGGCTGGTCTCAAACTCCTGGGCTTAGTGATGTTCCTGCCTCAGCCTTCCAAAGTGCTGCAATTACAGGTGTGAGCCACCATGCCTGGCCGACAATGTTTCTTAAAGTGAGACTGGAATAAAACAACAATCAGATACCACTATTTATTAGAATGGCAAAAATCCAAAACACTGACAACATTGAAAGCTGGCAAGAATATGGAGCAATAGGAAGTTTGGCAATTTCTTTCAAAACCAAACGTGTACAGGCTGGGTGTAGTGGCACGCACCTGTAATCCCAGCACTTTGTGAGGACGAGGTGGGTGGATCATTTGAAGTCAGGAGTTAGAGACCACCCTGGTCAACAAGGTGAAACTCTCTCTCCACTAAAAATACTAAAATTAGCTGGTCATGGTGGCCAGCACCTGCAATCCCAGCTACTAGGGAGGCTGAGGCAGAAGGCAGAAGTTGCAGAGCAAGACTCCATCTGAAAAAGAAGGAAGGAAGGAAGGAAGGAAGGAAGGAAGGAAGGGAGGGAGG
>NW_016107637.1:87541-91072 GCF_001604975.1 Cebus imitator | reverse complement strand
AGACAGGGTTTCACCATGTTGACCAGGATGGTCTCGATCTCTTGACCTCGTGATCCACCCGCCTCGGCCTCCCAAAGTGCTGGGATTACAGGCTTGAGCCACCGCGCCCGGCCCAGTATGAGATTTTAAGTAAGGCAGTTCAAAAACTTAAAAGCTGAGCGAAATTACTTAGCCCCCTGAGCCTCAGAGTCAGATAACTGAATGGATATGATAATCCATTACATGGTAAAAATTAAATAAAATAATGTAATATTTTTCAAACTGAAATTTGTACTTACTAGATTATGACCAAATCAGTCTAGTAGGTTGTGAGCAGCATTTGTGTTTTTTTTGAGACACAGTCTCACTCTCATTGCTCAGGCTGGAGTGCGGTGACTCAAACAGGGCTTGTTGCAATCTTAACTTCCCAGGCTCAGGTGATCCTCCCATCTCAGCCTCACAAGTAGTTGGGACAAGTATGTGCCACTATGCCCAGGTAATTTTTTGTACTTTTAGTAGAGATGGGGTTTTGCCAATATTGCCCAGGCTGGTCTCAAATCCTGGGCTCAAGAGATACACCTGCCTCAGCCTCCTAAAATGCTGAGATTTCAGGCATGAGCCACCACACTCAGCCAAGCAGCTTTTTTTTTTTAATATATAGATTAGGGATACCAAAAGTTCATCACACATAAGTGTTGCTTTAACTAACTGTTTCAGTTGTTACAAATAAGCTTTGTATGTGTGTACTGGATAGTAATATATTTCATGAAATTACCATACACAAAAGTACTAGAAAACTGAAGTGCTAAATTATATGTTCTGACTATAAGGGCACCAGAATTTCAAAAAAAGGTGACCAGTGTAACTTAGAGCAGTCTGAGGAAGTTTTAAGAAGGTATAGGACTTGGACTAGTTCTTGACAGATAAGTAGAATATAAGTAGATGAAAAGAGGGTATATCAGGAGATAGGCAGCATAAGCAAAGGGTCTGATTTGCTGTCAGCCAGATAGCAGCTGTGACTTAGTTGTGTTAAAACCTGTTGACATCCACCATAGGAATTCCAACTCATTTCCTAAAGTGAATAATAAAACCTCTTTAAGAGAACTTCAGATTGTCAAATTCAGCTATTTAAATTAAGAAACATAACAGAGGAACCCCATCAGTTGAGATCTATCAATGGAACTTTAAAGTATTACCTAGGCTGGGCACTGTGGCTCATGCTGGTAATCCCAGTACTTTGGGAGGCTGAGGCAGGAGAATCGCCTGAGGCCAGGGGTTTGAGACCAGTCTGGCCAACATGGTGAAACCCTGTCTCTACTAAAAATACAAAAATTAGCTGGGCGTGGTGGCACACACTTGTAATCTCAGCTACTTAGGAGGCTAAGGCATGAGAATTTCTTGAACCCAAGAGGTGGAGGTTACAGTGAGCTGAGATCATGCCACTGCACTCCATCCTGGGCGACAGAACAAGAATCTGTCAAAAAATAAAATTAAAAAAATACAAAAATAATTAGTTGCGTATAGTGGTGCACACCTGTAATCCCACCTACTCAGGAAGCTGAGCAGAATTGCTTGAATCAGGGAGGCAGAGGTTGCAGTGAGCTGAGATCGCCCCACTGCACTCCAGACTGGGGAACAGAGTGAGACTCTGTCTCAAAAAATAAAAATAAACTATTGGCCGGTCACAGTGACTCACACCTGTAATCCCAGCACTTTGGGAGGCTGAGGCGGGTGGATCAGAAGATCAGGAACTCGAGACCAGCCTAGTCAAGATGGTGAAACCGCGTCTTTACTAAAAATACAAAAATTAGCCGGGTGTGATGGCGGGCGCCTGTAATCTCTGCTACTTGGGAGGCTGAGGCAGGAGAATCACTTGAACCCAGGAGGTGGAGGTTGCAGTGAGCCAAGATTGTGCCACTGCATTCAAGACCCCGTCTCAAATAAATAAATAAATAGTATTACTTAGTAGTGAAACCTGTCTCTACAAAAAAAAAAAAAAAAAAAAAAAAAAATTCTTTTAATTAGCCAGTTATGTTAGCATGCCTGTAGTCCTAGCTACTCAGGAGGATCGCTTGAGTCCAGGAGTTCAAGACTGCAGTGAGCTATGATTGCACCACTGCATTCCCATCTGGTTGACAGAGCAAAACCCTATCTTAAAAACAAACGAACAAAAAAGTGTTGCCTAGTCAATATTTCTCCCTCCTCCATTAAACTCTGCCCCAAGGTCCAGAAGACCAGACCCATAGGAAAGTACACTGGCCAAATAGGCAAATCATTAATGGCACTACCCAAACTCCCTCTGAACTGTAACACCCCCCCACCTCTACCACCCAACTTGAGGAAAAAAGAAATACATCCATTTCCCAAAGGTTTAGACAACTGTGCTTTCCCACACAGCCCATATAATCAGACATTCAACAGCCAGACAATGGTTTGACTGCATTAATACCTTACTTCCAAAGATTTTACTGTCCACCTGTTTTAGAAGCCCCACCTTCTGTGAAACACTGGGATGATGTCCTTCTGCTTCATAAGGTACTGGTCCATTTTTCCATTTACATGGGTATTTTTGGTTTTTGTTTTTTTGACACAAGGACGGACTCTATGGCCCAGGCTAGGGTGCAGTGGCATGATCTCAGCTCACTGCAACCTCCATCTCTCAGGCTCAAGCAATCCTCCCACCGCAGCCTCCCCAGTAGCTGGGATTACAGGCATGGGCTGGGCTAATTTTTGTATTTTTAGTAGAGATGGGGTTTCACCATGTTGGTAAGGCTGGTCTCCAACTCCTGACCTCAGGTGATGATGCCTGCCCTGGCCTCCCAAAGTGCTCCCAAAAGGATTACAGGCATGAGCGACTGCGCCTGGCCTATTTACATGTTGGATTGGATTATGTATGTTCAGCCCACTGGTAAGATAATAAATATTTTAGGGCTGTTTTCTCAGAAACAGAACTCTCCCTAGGAACTCTTTCACAAAGCATATCCGTTTAGATTGTTCAACTAACATTCACTAAGAGTCTTCAGGCATCAGAAACGCTCAGGGGGAGGGGCACAGCAATGAATAAGGCAGGTACCCAGCCTGGAGGAGCTGCCATGCTAACGGGGCACATAGACGCACACAGAGCTTCAGAAATGCCGAGCACGGTTAAGTGCAGGACAGAGGTAAGCACAGTGCAAGGCTCTGGGGAAAGTCAGGAGGATCCGAGGTGCCCTGGAGAAGATTCGATCAGAATGGATCTTTTCAGGATGCACAAAAGTCAACCAGGTGAAGATACACGGTACAAATAGAACAGAAGCAAAGCTACAGGACCATCAGACAACAGCGTCCGGGGGGAACGAAAGGCAGTTTGGCATTAAGAAAGCATGCGAGGGCCGGGCGCGGTGGCTCACACCTGTAATCCCAGCACTTTGGGAGGCCGAGGCAGGTGGATCACAAGGTCAAGAGATTGAGACCATCCTGGTCAACATGGTGAAACCCCGTCTCTACTAAAAATACAAAAAATTAGCTGGGCATGGTGGCGCGTGCCTGTAATCCCAGCTACTCAGGAGGCTG
>NW_016107637.1:81610-86456 GCF_001604975.1 Cebus imitator | reverse complement strand
GGGCGGGGGCGAGGGCGAGGGCGAGGGCGGGGCGGAGGCGGGGCGCGTACTGAGGGACTGGGAGCGTTCGGGAGCCGGCTGCTGCCGAAGCCCTAATTTGCGGACCTGGGCGTGGGACTGAGTCAGTCGGTCCCATCTCTGAGTCTGTGCCTTGGTTCTGTACGGTGAGTGGGAGTAGGTCTGCAGTGGCGCCTGAGACTGAGAGGAGGGGTTGACTAGAAAGCGGATTCACGAAGGGGGATCCTGAGGAGATCCCCTGGAGTTCGTGTTAGAATTGGCCTGTGTCCTGTTACCGGTGGCAGTTGTGAGAGTGAATACATGAATTAAAACTCACAGGACACCAAAAAAGCGGGGATGGGCAGGATCTCACACATGGATACAGTGTCTAAATAAAAAAGCCCAGGTTCCATCACCAGCTACCTGACCTTCTTTTTTAATTTTGTCAACAAAAGTTCTCCAAAAAGGAATTTGGAGGACCGAGACTTTATTCCAGCAAACCGGGGAGAAACCGCCTTCCGTGTTTGTTTGAGATGGTGTCTGTCTCTGTCACCGGGCTGGAGTGCAGTGGCGTGATCTCGGCTCACTGAAACCTCCGCCTCCCTGCTTCAAGCGATTCTCCTGCCTCAGCCTCCCGAGTAGCTGGGATTGAGTAGCTGGAATTATAGGCGCGCACCCCCACACCCAGCTAATGTCTGTATTTTTAGTAGAGACGGGATTTCACCATGATGGCCAAGATGGTCTCGATCTGCTAACCTTGTGATCCCCACACCTCGGCCTCCCAAAGTGCAGGGATTACAGGCATGAGCCACCGCGCCCGGCCTATTTTTACTTTTGAGAAAGGTCTCACTCTGTTGCCCAGGTTAGAGTGTGTGATGTGATCACAGCTCACTCAAACTCCCGGTTTCAAACGATTCTCCTGCCTGGATCTCCCAAGTAACTGGGACTACAAGCGTGAACCACCATGCTTGGCTAATATTTATTTATTTATTTTTGAGATGGGAGTCTCACTCAGTAGCCCACGATGGAGTGCAGTAGTGTGATTTCAGCTCACTGCAACCTCCACCTCTCAAGTTCAAGGGATTCTCCTGCCTTTGCCTCCCAAGTAGCTGGGATTACAAGCACCCACCACCACAACAGGCTAATTTTTGTTGTTCTTGTTGTTTTTCGAGATGGAGTCTCACTCTGTCACCAGGCTGGAATGCAGTGGCCTCTGCTCACTGCAACGTCCGCCTCCTGGGGTTCAAGCAATTCTCCCTGCCTCAGCCTCTCGAGTAGCTTGAATTGCAGGCACCTGCTGCAACGTCCAGCCTTTTTTGTATTTTTAGTAGAGGTGGGGTTTCAGCATGTTGGCCAGACTGGTCTTAAACTCCTGACTGCCAGTGATCTGCTCACCTAGGCCTCCCTAAGTGCTGGGATTACAGGCGTGAGTCACCACACCTGGCCAATTTTTTTTTTTTTTATTTTACAGATGAAGTCTTGCTGTGTTGCTCAGGCTGGTCTCAAACTCCTGAGCTCAAGCAATCCTCTCAACTCGCCTTCCAAAGTGCTGAGCCACCACATCTGGCCTTTTATTTTAGAGTTGAGGTCTCGCTATGTTGCCCAGAATGGGCTTGAACTCCTGGGCTCAAGTAATCCTTCCACCTCAGCCTCCCAAGTAGCTACATGCTACTGTGCCTCACTTACTTTATTTTAAAAAATGGGCACCAGACTTCCTCTTAGGAGAAGAACTTCCTTCAGGTAGTATATTAGTTTTCTAAAGCTGTCATAACAAAATGCAATAAACTGGGGGACTTAAAAAACAGAAATCCATTTTCTCACAATTCTGGAGGCTACGAGTCCAAAATCATGGTGTCAGCAAGTGTTGGTTTTATCTGAGGCCTCTCTCTAGGCTTATAGATGACTGTCTTCTGTGTCTTCACGTGATGCTCCCGCTGTACCTATCCATGCTCAAATGTTTTCTTCTTCTTCTCTTCCTCCTCCTTCTTCTTCTTCATCTTCTTTGTCTTCCACTTCCTCTTTTTCTTCCTCTTCTTCTTTTTTTTTTAAGATGGGGTTTTGCTCTTGTTGCCCAGGCTGGAGTGCAATGGTGTGATCTTAGCTCACTGCAAACGTCCACCTCCTAAGTTCAAGCAATTATCCTGCCTCAGCCTCCTGAGCAGCTGGGATTATAGGCACCCACCACCATACCCAGTTAAAATTTTTATTTTTTGTAGAGACAGGGTTTTCCCATGTTGGCCAGGCTGGTCAACAACTCCTGACCTCAGGTGATCTGAACACCTTAGCCTCCCAAAATGCTGAGATTACAGGCGTGAGCCACCACACCTGGCCAATGGTTTCTTCTTTTAAGGACACCAGTTGTACTGGATTAGGACCCATCCTTATAATCTCATTTTAATTTAATTGCTTCTTTATAAAGACCTCACCTCCAAATATAGTCACATTCTGATGTACTGGGGGGTTAAGACTTCAATATGTAAATTTGGTGACAGGGAGGGACACATTTTAGCCTGTATGGGTTAGCATTAACCTGTTCATTTTATATTATTTATTTTTTTGAGACAGGATCTGACTCTGTCGCCCAGGCTAGAGTGCAGTGGCAGGATCTCTGCTCACTGCAGCCCTGACCTCCCAGGTTCAAGTGATCCTCCCATCACAGCATCCCAAGTAGCTGGGACTACAGGTGTGTACCACCACGCGCGGCTAATTTTTAAAATTTTTTTTGTAGAGATAAGGTCTCACTATATATTGCCCAGGCTGATCTCAAACTCCTGGGCTCAAGCCATCCTCCCACCTTGGTCTCACAAAGTGCTGGGATTATAGATGTGAGCCACAGCACCTGGTTGCATTAACCTCTTTAAAGTATGAAATTAAATCAAACCTAAAGCTGTTGGATTGTAAATTATTTCAAGTCTTGAGAGAGATGTGGCTATGTGGCCTAAGTCATGCGGCACACAGCTGCAACTTCTGCTTTTTCCTGTAAATCATTAGGAAAAACCTTGTGGCATCAGAGATAAGACCCCCTCAGATCCTCCTCACAGAACATGAAAACATTCTTCCTTGGAATGTAGCAAGCTTTAATCACTGTAATATATATACTGGCCTTGTATGGAAAATATTGTAACCCTGCTAAACCTCCCTGCTTCCATCTACATAAGTAAAACCTTAACTCCCCCATTTTGGAGCATTGGCCCCATTCGCTTGTAGTATGTATTTCCTGGATGGTTATTATCAAATGCTGTGCTCCAGTAAACTCAATACTTAATATTTTCTGAGTCTCATTATTTAAGATTGACAAAAGTATGAGAGATGAAGTCCCCTAATTCCTCCCCAACTTTTCTGTAATATCTATAACATGCAGCCTCATGTCTTTGATCCTTTAGGGAATGAAGGAATTAAAGTTGTGTCCAATAGGTTACAGAAAGGGACGTGGAGGGATGGCCAGGTGATCCATAATCTGAATTAATTCACTAGACACAGGGACATAGAGTTGGAAGTGACCAAGATAGATACAAACCCTAATTATTAGCCAGCCATGTGTGCACACCAGTAGTTCCAGCTATTCAGGGGCTGAGGTGGGAAGATCACCTAAACCTAGGGGGTTGAGGCTGCCACCGGTGAACCATGATCATGCCACACTGCACTCCAGCCTGGGTGACAGAATGAGACCCTATCTCAAAATAATAATAATAATATTGAAAGACACAGGGAGGAACTCAGATACAGGAGGGGATTCGAGCTCAGTTTTGTTTAAATTTTAGTGGACATAGGCTGGATGTGGTGGCTCATGCCTGTAATTCCAGCACTTTGGGAGGCCGAGGTGGGCAGAGCAACTGAAGTCAGGAGTTTGAGACCAGCTTGACCAACATGGTGAAACCCCATCTCTACCAAAAAATAGAAAAATTAGCTAGGCACCTGCCTGCAGTCTCAGCTACTTGGAAGGCTGAGGTGGGAGAATCGCTTGAATCAGGGAGGTGAAGGTTGCAGTGAGGTGAGATTGCACCACTGCACTCCAGCCTGGGCAACAGAGTAAGACACTTTCTCAAAACAAAACAAAACAAAAAAATGTAATGGGCATAGTAACGACTTCAGCAAGCTGGAAGATTTTGGTGATAATCAAAATAATAACTACTACTGTTAACAGTGAAGGATCTTGACTATGAGCTGTCCAGGTTCTTGGCATGTTGAACAAATAATTGGGCAAAATGCACAAACAAAGCAATGGAAGACGAAATCATATATTTATTGAAGTGAAAGTATACTCCACAGAGTGGGAGCAGGTTGCAGCAAGCAGCTCAAGAGCCCTGGTTGCAAAATCTTCTAGGGTTTAAGTCCCTTTAGAGGTTTCCTATTGGTTACACCCTATTTATATGAAGACTTCGTGATATGGTTTGGCTGTGTCCTCACCCAAAATCTCACCTTGAATTGTAATGATCCCCACATCTCAAGGGCAGGACCAGGTGAACATAATAGAATAATGGAGGCAGTTTCCCCCATACTGTTCTTGTGAGAGTGAATGAGCTCTCATGTGATCTGATGGGTTTTTCTTTTGTTTTTCTTTTTGTTTTATTTGTTTTTTGAGATGGGGTCTCGCTCTGCTGCTAGGCTGGAGTGCAATGGTGCCTGGCCTATTAGGAGATTTTTTTATTATTGATTTAATAATCTGTGTACTATTTATAATACACAGATTTTCTATTTCTTCGTGATTTAGTATTGGTAAATTTTGTCATTCTAGGAGTTGTCCCTTTCAGCTGGATTATCCTATTTTTTGGCATACAATTTTTCATACTACTCTCTTATAATCCTTGTCATTTCTTTTTTTTTTTTTTTTTTTTTTTTTTTTTTTTTT
>NW_016107637.1:80383-81424 GCF_001604975.1 Cebus imitator | reverse complement strand
CTGAGATTACAGGCACGCGCCACCATGCCCAGCTGATTTTTTGTATTTTTAGTAGAGGTGGGGTTTCACCATGTTGACCAGGATGGTCTCGATCTCTTGACCTTGTGATCCACCCTCCTCGGCCTCCCAAAGTGCTGGGATTACAGGCGTGAGCCACCGCGCCCGGCCAGTGCTTGTCATTTCTATAGAACTTGTAGCAATCTCCCCACTTTTATTTCTGATTTTAATAACTTAAGTCTTCACTCTTTTTTTCTTAGTTCATCTAGCTAAAGTTTTCTTGATTTCGTTGATCTTTTCAAAAAAATGAACATTTGATGTTATTAATTTTCTGTTGTTTATTCTATTCTCTATTTCATTGATCTTTGCTCTAATCTTTGTTATTTCCTTCTGAAGCTTTGAGTTTAGTTTGTTTTTCTAGTTCCTTAAGTTGCAAAATTTGGTGGTTGATTTTACATCTTTCTTTTTTTTTTTGAGAGGGAGGGAGGGAGGAAGGAAAGGAGGGAGGAAAGGAAGAGAGGAAGAAGCAATTTATGTCTTTCTTGTTTCTTTCTTTCTTTTTTGAGACGGAGTCTGACACTGTCACCCAGGCTGGAGTGCAGTGGCGCAATCTCAACTCACTGCATCCTCCACCTCCCGGGTTTAAGTGATTCTCCTGCCTCAGACTCCCAAGTAGCTGGGATTGCAGGTGCCCACCACTATGGCCAGCTAATTTTTGCATTTTTCATAAAGACAGGGTTTCACCATGTTGGCCAGGCTGGTCTCCAACTCTTGACCTCAAATGATCCGCCGGCCTCAGCCTCCCAAAGTGCTGGGATTACAGGCATGAGCCACCACATCTGGCCTGTTCTATCCATTTTTGAGAGTGAAATATTAAAGTCTCCAACAATTATTGTAGAATTGTCTGTTTCTCCATTCAATTCTCTCCGTTTTTGCTTCCTGTATTTTGATGATCTGTCATTGGTGTATAAATGTTTGTAATAGTAATACCTTTTTGCTGTATTTAATATTTTATTCATATATACTGTTCTTCTTTGTCTCTTG
>NW_016107637.1:73552-79718 GCF_001604975.1 Cebus imitator | reverse complement strand
CCAGCTAATATTTTGTATTTTTAGTAGAGACGGGGTTTCACCGTGTTGACCAGGATGGTCTCGATCTCTTGACCTCGTGATCCACCCGCCTCGGCCTCCCAAAGTGCTGGGATTACAGGCTTCAGCCACCGCGCCCAGCCTATTATTACTTTTAATTGGCACATAGTAGTTAGTGAATGAAAATGTAAATAAGACCCCAACCTCTCCAGATGAGATGGACTTTCTGTGGCTAATAGAGACACCAAATAAGATAATAGGAATACAGTGGCCATGGTGAGTGAAAGAAGGGCATTCATGCACTTGTTATTCTCAGATAGGGTAGCCCCAAACAACATCCTGTTTGCATCTCTGAGCTAAGAGGGTTACTATAATGGGAGGGCTCCTGTAGGGTTCCCATAATGTGACCCGAAAACTCTTCCCACTAGCCTGAAAGGAGCACCCAACGGACACTCCTGGTTTTTAGAATTAGAAACTACCCAAATGTTCTTACATTTAAGTCTTTAACCCATCTTCAGTTAATTTTTTTATATGGTGAAAGGAAGAGGTCCAGTTTCAATAAGCAAACCTAGGAAGTAGCATTCTGGACGTTGACTTTGGCAACGAATTTACGACTAAGTCCCCAAAAGCAAATGCAACAAAAACAAAAATTGACAAGTGGGACCTAAAAAAAGAAAGAAAGAAAATGAAGCTTTCTGTTTTTCCTCCACAGATCTCATGGTCTTTTGTTAACATTTCTTGGCAGGGAAGATGGGATAAAAAGCGGCCCCAAGCTCCTTCCAAGCATTATCTAGACGAATGCATCAGGCACCTGCAAAAGCCCCTTGAGCTCAGCTGTCATCCATCTACATTGAGGAGAAATCAGGTAAGCCCTCTCTGACTCAAGACCTCAGATTTTTAGGTGAAAGACTTGGAGACTTTGTTTTCTTCAGAGAGCCTGGCCCTATGGGCCCTGCAGGAAATGCTCACACTTTGTGAGGTACACTCACATTTTTGCAAGGTATGCTCATGCTTCGTGGGGTATGCTCATGTTTCTGATTTTAAGGATTCACATTTAAGGGCACTGGAAGGGATGCCTTCTTCAGGTCAGTGCAATGGGTCAGTGCATTAGGTCTAGTTTTCTCTATTGTAACTTCTGAGTACATTTGATATAACTTCTGAGTACATGAAAAGCCTCCACAACCTGTATGTAGGCTGTGGGCTGAAACATGGCTTTGGAGCAGTCTGATAGAAACTCTCTGCAAGACTCCTCCTGGTTTATAATCTTCAGTAAGATTGAATAAAATGAACTTTAATGCTTTAACCATTTGATGTTTTTTAATTGACAAGCCAGGATTATAAGTGACTTTGGGATCTTTGATATGTCTCCCAGGTAGGAGGTTGGGGGATACAGAATGTGCACTGAATACTATTTATTGAACTACCCTTAATGAACTAAACAAGGCTGCTGCTGACCTCTGCAAAGGCAGTTTGGGTGGACAGTGGGGTTAGAAGCCGGAGATTGACATTCACAAATATTTTTGTGAGCCAACTTATTGAGCACTAAATTGGGACTCAAGTTAAATTTACTCCCATTAAATTTGAGGCACAGGCCAGGCACAGTGGCTCACCCCTGTAAGCCCAGCACTTTGGGAGGCCAAGGCAGGCAGATCATTTGGGGTCAGGAGTTTGAGACCAGCCTGGCCAACATGGTGAAGCCCCACCTCTACTAAAAATACAAAAAAAATTTGCGGGGCATGGTGGCACATGCCTATAATCCCAGCTACTGGAAAGGCTGAGACGGGAGAATCGCTTGAACCCGAAATTGGAGGTTGCATTGAGCCAAGATGGAGCCACTGCACTCCAGCAAGTGGGACACAGCAAGACTTCATCTCAAAAAAAAAAAAAAAAAAATGTGAGGCACAAATGGGAGGTGAGGCAGTGAAGTTCATGAATATACACAACGCTCAAGGGACTCATGAAATGTCATTTCATTTAAAAAATGAAATTGAGCATATGTGCAAGCAAGGTTCACACACCCCTTTAATCTTCACATCACCACGAGGTAGTCACTATTATTACCCCAATTTTACAAGATTAAAACACGGACGTTGGGAGGTTGACAGGGTTACCCCGAATCACACTGAGGAGCTGGGCTCCCCACCCCCGCTCAAGTGTCCCTGTCCCCAGGAGACGCGGACGGTGGCAGCAGCCCCTCGGGCCTGTAGGTGGAGCACTTGGCGAAGGCTTAGCCAGCTGCGGGAACTGCGAGCTTTCAGCGGGAGCCGAGACAGTGCGGGGCCCGAGAAACACCTTCCCTCCCATACTGCGCCCCGATGCTGCGCGGCCTGTGCCTGCCGCGCCCCTGGAGGCCCCTTTGGGCCCGCGGCTGCGCTTCCGACGGGGCGGCCGGGGGCCCCGAGATCCAAGTGCGCGCCCTGGCGGGTCCCGACCGAGGTAAATGCGCTGGCCCTGGACGCGGCCCGGACGAGGCAGGGGGCCGGAGGCAACCGGGGGCGGGCAGGCGGGCCGCTCAGGGCGTTGGAAGATTCGATCCCCAGTCCCTCCCTCCCAGTTCTAGGCGTCCCAAGCTGCCCCAGGGCCGAGAGGTGGGCGGCCGCCTTAGTGGCTGGGGGCCTCTGGCAACCTTAGTCTCCTCAAAGGCCCTTTGGGGTCCTCCGACTGCGTGGAAGGGGAGAGGGTTCTGCAAAGGTAGGACTGGGCCCTGCGCCTCCCCCACCACCGTCAGGAGCATTCAAGTGCGCGTTCCCTCCCCCGCCTTGGGTCGTTGGCCCGTTTGGGGGCGGAGGCAGCAGAACCAATCCCTCGGGGCGTGCGGCGATCGCTAGGAGCACAGCACGGCGGGCGGAGCGAGTAGGGTGTCTCTCTAGCCTTGCGCCCGCCTTGGGCTGCTCGCGAACCTTTGCGTCCTTCTGGCTCCAGGGGAAAGTTCGCTGCTTCTCCGCCTTTTGGCCAAAATCAAGGGTAGTATGGAAGGGGAAGTTCGCGGGTCACTGGCGTCCTCCAATCACGTGTTGCGTTTTTGTTGTTGTTTGGACTTCAGGAGCATTCAATGGTGCTGATAAAGCTCCTCAGTCCTCTGCTCCTAACCCTCAGGGCTAGGCGGTTCTCCTGTCTTGAGTCTCCTCCCCATCTCATCCCCTGTCCCCTGCGTTTGATACACAGATGACATTGTACTGTACATTTCATTGTATTGCTTCTTTTTTACCGCTTGACACTAAGTTTGAAGAGGGGCTTTGCCGTAAAATCCAGTTCCTTGCTCCCTGTTGCTGCCCACTATTCCCAAGTGTGCATTTACCACCCTCAGTGGACACGGACAGGCCACCTGGTGTCTCACAGCAATTATTGAGAATTACCTTGGGAATTAATTAGTGAGAATTACCTTGACCAGGTGGGATTGCTAGACCTTATACCCCATGCTTAGTTCACTTCCCAATTGACAACAGCTGTTACCTTAAGGTAGTCAAGATTATTCTCCCTACTTTACAGAGTAAAAAACTGAGGCACAGAAGCTTAAGTTGTTTGAACGAGGTCTGATTTCAAGGCCTGTGTTCTCAACCATTAGGTAATCACTGGTAATGATAGTCATTAATCACTTCTAGTAATTCTAGTAATTACTTGTAATTCACTGATTCAAAACACAGACTTGAACATCTGTAATACAAAATTATCATGGGTTAAAGAACTTTAGGCTCATTTGCAAATGTAGGGAATCATTTTATCCAAAAAAGAATGACAGCGATCAGCAGATTAAGCCTCTGCCCCTGCCAGAGGGCACAAAGGGCAGGGAAAGTCAGTGAGAGAAGGAGAGACAGAAACCAAGGTGACAGTGTGGAGGAGCCATGGGGACGAGATCACACACACAGGCCTCACAGGGAATGAGTTGGGGTCATTTGATGCCCATGTTGGAAGCTGCGGGTTCTGCCGTCCGCTGGGGCTGATAGCACCAGAGCACTGTTACATTTTACCTGCTGCCCTTGAGCTTGAGGTTGGCTGCTTAACTGCTCTTCACTGCTATTCAGCAGCTTTATTTCTCATACAGTCATGTGTTGCTTTACAACATGTGATGCTACATTCTGAGAAATGCATCATTAGGTGACTGTGATTATTGTGGGAGCACCACAGTGTGTACCTACACATCCCAGATGGGATATCCTTCTACACACTGAGGCTGCGTGAGGTATAGCCTGTTGCTCCTACAATAGAAACCTGGTCAGCATAGTACTGGGCTGAATACTATAGGCAGCTATAACACAATGGTAAGTATTTGTGTATCAGAAAAAGCACAGTAAAAATACGGCCTAAAAGATTTTTTAAGCAGTATACGTACCTGTATTGGGCAGTTACCATAAATGAAGCTTGCGGAAGCCCTAGGACAGCAGTACTGGTTTGGCACCGGGAAGTGGTTTCATGGAAGACAGCTTTTCCATGGACTTGCGGGGGTGGTAGGGGGCCAGATGCTTTGGGGATGAAACTGTTTCACCTCAGATCATCAGGCATTATATTCTCATAAGGAGCTTGTAGCAACCTAGATCCCTCACATGCACAGTTCACAATAGCGTTCGCACTCCTAAGAGACTCTAATGCCACCACTGATCTGATAGCAGGTGGAACTCAGGCAGCAATTCAAGCCATAGGGAGCTGCTGTCAATACAGATGAAGCTGCTCACCTCCTGTTGTGTGGCCCAGTTCCTAGCAGGCCACAGACTAGGATGGGTCCACAACCTAGGGGTTTGTGGACATTACTGTACACTACTGTAGACTTTATAACACTGTACACCTAGGCTACACTAAATTAGCTTTAAAAGTGTTTCTTTCTTCAATAATAAATTAATCTTGGCTTACTGTTTTTACTTTATAAACTTTTTAATTTTTTCAACATTTTGACTCTTTTGTATTAACCCACTTAGCTTAAAACACAAACACATTGTACAGCTGTACAAAAAATATTTTCTTTCTTTAGATCCTTATTTTATAAGCTTTTTAAAATTTTAATTCTTAAACTTTCTTTGTTAAAAACTAAGACACGGGACGGGCGCGGTGGCTCACGCCTGTAATCCCAGTACTTTGGGAGGCCAAGGCGGGTGGATCACGAGGTCAAGAGATCGAGACCATCCTGGTCAACATGGTGAAACCCCGTCTCTACTAAAAATACAAAAAAAAATCAGCTGGGCCTGGTGGCACGTGCCTGTAATCCCAGCTACTCAGGAGGCTGAGGCAGGAGAATTGCCTGAACCTAGGACGCGGAGGTTGCGGTGAGCAGAGTTTGAGCCATTGCACTCCAGCCTGGGTAACAAGAGCTAAACTCCGTCTCAAAAAAAAGAAAAAAAAACTAAGACACAAGCACATACATGAGCCTAGGCCTATCACTGCCTTCCACCTCCACATCTTGTTCCACTGGTAGGTCTTCAGGGCAATAACATGCAATGGAGCTGTCATCCCCTGCAGTAACAATCAGCAACACCTACTGAAGGACCTGCCTGAGGCTGTGTTACACAACCTTTTTTTCTTTTTTTAAGTAGGAGGTGCAGTGGCTCACCTGGCTCACTCTTGTAATCCCAGCACTTTGGGAGGCCAAGGAACGCAGATTGCTTGAGCCCAGGAGTTTGAGACCAGCCTGGGAACCATGGTGAAACCCTGTCTCTACAAAAAATATAAAAATTAGTCAGGCATGGTGGTGCGTACCTGTAGTCCCAGCTACTCAGGAGGCTGAGGTGGGAGGATGGCTTGAGCCGGGGAAGTCAAGCCTGTCCAATATTGAGGATTCCTGATATTTGCAAGTGAGCCCAAAGGTCTTTAACCCGTGAGTGAGCCACAATCATTTCACTGCACTCAAGCCTGGGCAACAGATTAAGACCCTGTCACAAAAAAATTAAAAAGTAGTACATTCTGGCCGGGCGTGGTGGCTCACGCCTATAATCCTAGCACTTTGGGAGGCCGAGGCGGGTGGATCACGAGGTCAAGAGATCGAGACCATCCTAGTCAACAAGGTGAAACCTCGTCTCTACTAAAAATACAAAAATTAGCTGGGCATGATGGTGCGCGCCTGTAGTCCCAGCTACTCAGGAAGCTGAGGCAGGAGAATTGCCTGAACCCAGGAGGCGGAGGTTGCGGTGAGCCGAGATCGTGCCACTGCACTCCAGTCTGGGCAACAACAGCGAAACTCCGT
>NW_016107637.1:67435-72412 GCF_001604975.1 Cebus imitator | reverse complement strand
ACTCTGTTGCCCAGGCTGGAGTGCAGTGGCGCGATCTCGGCTCACTGCAACCACCGCCTCCCAGGTTCAAACAATTCTCCTGCCTCAGCCTCCCAAGTAGCTGGGACTACAGGCACACGCCCAGCTAATTTTTCTGTATTTTTAGTGGAGACTGGGTTTCACCGTGTTGGCCAGGATGGTCTCAATCTCTTGACCTTGTGATCCACCTGCCTCGGCCTCCCAAAGTGCTGAGATTACAGGTGTGAGCCACCACGCCCGGCCCTTCTAGTAATTTCTGTTGACTCCTACCCATACCACCTAGCCTGCAACCCAAGCCATCTGGACAGAAGTGACCCTAGGTCAGCTGCTCAGTGGTATGGTAGGTTTGGTAAGAGTGGGAAGGGTGCAGCACAGCCCCATCCCCGCTGCTGGGACCAGAAAGGCAATGTTGGTGAGGCTGGTCTCTAACTCCTCAGGTGATCTGCCCACCTTGGCCTCCCCAAGTGCTAGGATTACAGGCATGAGCCACTGGGCCTTGGCTCTTTTTTTTTTTTTAAGACGGAGTCTCACTCTGTCACCCAGGCTGGAGTGCAGTGGCACGATCTTGGCTCACTGCAACCTCCGCCTCCTGGGTTCAAGCCATTCTGCCTCAGCCTCCCCAGTATCTGAGATTACAGGCACGCACTACCACATACCCAGCTAATTTTTGTATTTTTAGTAGAGACAAGGTTTTACCATGTTGACCAGGCTGGTCTCAAACTCCTGATCTTGTGATCTACTCGCCTCGCCCTCCCAGAGTACTGGGACTATAGGCATGAGCCGTGCCCAGCCTAAATAAATATTCTTTTAAGAAGCCAAAGCAGAAAATGATCAAGAAGGAGTATGTTAATGTCAGAAGAGGTTTCTGCTGCTGCCAGGTTGAGTTAAGAGAAACATGTCGCTTGGTTAGTGATGCGGCTATATTGGTCTTTTTAATGAGAATAATCTCTGCTGAGTGATGGGGCTGGAACCTAGATTGGAGAAGGTTTGAATGAATGGAAGGTAAGAAAGTGACTAAATGAGCATAGAAAACTGCTAAGAAGCTTGGCAGTTGCTGGTGAAAGAACATTACACAGGTAGGGCAAGGGTTACTGTCTTGCCAAACAGGACAGAACCCCAAGCCTCTGTGTAAGATGCTAACTTCTTGTGACAGAGGATCGTATTGATTTCCCCTTGTGATTGTACAATTAGCAAAACCCAGGCTTTAAGAAACCCTGCAGGACAAATGCCCCAGGCTCCTCCACAGATAACCTTTGAGGGAAAGACAGGGTTTCGGGGAGCATGTGGGGATTGTAACAGGCTTTAAAAGATACATGGTAATTTTAGAAATGAGCAAGTCTAACCTATGATACCTAGGCATCCACACCTGGGTGATAAAATTATAAAGAAATGGCGGGTGTGGTGGCTCATGCCTGTAATCCCAGCACTTTGGGAGGCTGAGGTGGGTGAATCACCTGAGTGAGGTCAGGAGTTTGAGACCAGCCTGACCAACATGGTGAAACTCGGTCTCTACCAAAAATACAAAATTAGCCAGGTGTAGTGGCACATGCCTGTAATCCCAGCTGCTTGGGTGGCTGAAGCAGGAGAATCACTTGAACCCGGGAAGCAGAGGTTTCGGTGAGTTGAGATTGAGGTGAGTCAAAATCATGCCGAGTCGAGATTGTGTCATTGTACTCCAGCCTGGGCAACAGTCGCAAAAAAAAAATTATAAAGAAATACACGAAGGTGATTACTGTAAGTCAAAAGAGTGACTTGTTCAGGGGGAAGGAAGGAGCTAGATTGAGTCAGGGCACATGGTGGGGTTTCTGAGGTGACTGGCACAGTTCTATTTCTTGATTTGGGTGGCAGTTACAAGGGTATTTGCCTTATCATAACTCCTCAAACTCTAGAGGAAGAAGTCTGACTGTGAAGAAATGATCAAAGCCAGGCAGTGGCTCACACCTGTAATCCCAGCACTGTGGGAGGCTGAGGTGGGCCGATCACTTGAGCTCACGAGTTTGAGACCAGGCTGGGCAAGATGGTGAAACCTGCCTCTACTAAAAATACAAAAACACAGAAAAATTAGCCAGGTGTAGTGGGGCATGCCTGTAGTCCCAGCTATTTCCAGAGCTGAGGCAGGAGAATCGCCTGAGCCCAGGAGGTTAAGGCTGCAGTGAGCCATGTTCACACCGGTGTATTACAGCCTGGGTGACAGTCAGACCCTGTCTCAAAAAACAAACAAACAAACAAAAAAACACCCCTCCCCCAAACAAAGAGAAAAAAGAAAAGATTAATATGAAGGGAGTTGTGAAATTAAAGAAGGTGCATGGGTGCGGGTGTATGTCTGTCTGTCTGTCTAACAATGGCAGAAGCAGGCAAGTGCTACCGTGATGATCATTCTTGTTCCTCTTGCCATTTTGTTCCACAGTTTACACGCCCTTCCACTTTGTCTCTGAGGCAGAAAAAGCAAGGGTTATTCTCTCCATTTTATGGTTGGGAAAACTGAGGCCTGCCTGAGTGTGTGACTTGCGCCAACTTACTCTGGTCATCTAGGGCAGAGGCTGCCCAAAGCCCAGGCCTTCTGCCTCCAGTCCCCAGCCCAGGATTAGGCAGAGCCAGCTTCTGGCCCATGGCTGCCCTGTCTGTTGCAGGAATCACTGAGATTCTCATGAACAGACCTCGTGCCCGTAATGCCTTGGGAAACGTCTTCGTCAGTGAGGTGAGAAAGGGTGGGCTCTAGGGTGGGCTCTAGGGTGGGCTGAGATGGGCTGGGAGGTATCTAACAGGGTGTCCTCTGTAGCTGCTGGAAGCTCTGGCCCAGCTGCGGGAGGACCGGCAAGTACGTGTCCTCCTCTTCAGAAGTGGAGTGAAGGGTGTATTCTGTGCAGGTAGGTTCTCACCCCTGCCCCTATCCTGGGGCTCTGCAGGGTGCCCACCAGCCTCCAGGGGTTGGGGGAAACCTTAGGTCAGCTCCAGCATGGGACTCATTCCCATTTTACAGATGTGAATGCAGAGACTCAGGGAGGAAAATTCCCTTACCTAAGATCACACAGCTAGTAAGAGGTAGGACAGACTTCAGTTTGAACTTGGCCTCTCTAACCCTTAGATCCTAGTTATTTCTGCTATGCCATGCTTTGTTTTGACCCTTCACGGGGTATATAAGAAGATGGAGTCCAAGATGGGTGCAGTGACTCATGTCTGTAATCCCAGCGCTTTGGGAGGCTGAGGCGGGTAGATCATGAGGTCAGGAGTTCAAGACCAGCCTGACCAAGATGGTAAAACCCCATCTCTACTAAAAATACAAATATTAGCCAGGTACAGTAGCAGGCATCTGTAATCCCAGCTACTCGGGAGGCTGAGGCAGGAGAATCGCTTGAACCCAGGTGGCAGAAGTTGCAGTGAGCTGAGATTGTGCCACTGCACTCCAGTCTGGGTGGAAGAGTGAGACTCCGTCTCAAAAAAAAAAAAATTAGCTGGGCATGGTGGCAGGCACCTCTAATCCTAGCTACTGAGGAGGCTGAAGCAGGAAAATCGCTTCAATCTGGGAGGCAGAGGTTGCAATGAGCTGAGATCGCATCATACACTCTAGCCTGAGGAGGAAAAAAAGAAAAGAAAATGAAGTCCAGAGATGCTCATAAGGTCAGTAGCCAGGATGGAACTCTGTGACCCTTTGCCTTCCAATAGGATCTCATTCCCTGTCACCGAAGCCCTCCACTATCCCTGTGTCATTTGGTCCTCACAACTGGGCAAGCACCATGAACTAACATTTTAGAGATTGGAGGAAAAACACACACCAGGCCCACAAGAGGCAAGTCAGCTGCCAGTGGAGCTGAGCTGAGAACAGACTCTGAGAGGGTAGTTGGAGAGGGGCCCACAGGGGCTACTGTGATGCAGGAGGAGGCTGTGGAGGGATAGGAAATGGGGAGCATGATGCTCAGGAGATTTTAAGGGGAGATGGCTCAGCCCTTAGGTCTGAGCTGTCAGAGTCAGGGTACCCTGCCTAGGGTCTGTGCTGACAAGTGTGCAGACCAGTCAGCCTGACCCAGCTTCCCTGGCTGAGGTCTTTACCCTACCCTAGCCTCTTCCTTTGGCTCCATCTCTGACCTCTGTCAAGGTCATGTCATACCTGTTCTTCCTCCCACCATTAGCTTTGCTTATCACCCTCCCAGCTTAGCACAGAGAAGGAAGGGGCTGCATGAGGCTCACTTCTGCCTCACCTAGCTCTAGAATCCTGGGTTAGTTCCTGCCCCTCTGGCCCTCAGTTTCCCCATCTGTCACAAAAGGGCTAGAACTGATCAAAGACTTCCAAAGGCTCTCTCAGCTCTGACTTCCTGCAGTCTAGGACTGTAAAAGAGTCTTACCCCCTACTTCCTGCTCACCCCTGCATCTGGCCTTTGAAGACCCCACCACAGTCACTCCTCCTGCTAAGGTGCTTGCCTACCTGTATGCCACTGTATCCTGTGCTCACTTCCGTTCTCTTTTACTTGACCTTTGACCTCAGCCTCCATGGACCTTGCTGATCCTGCCTGTAAAAATTAATTAATTTTTAATTTTCTTATTACTTACATATTTTAGAAATTGTAGGCCAGGTGTGGTGGCTCACGCCTGTAATCCCAGCACTTTGGGAGGCCAAGGCAGGCGGATCACCTGAAGTCAGGAATTCGAGACCACCCTGACCAATATGGTGAAACCCCATCTCTACTAAAAATACAAAAATTAGCTGCGCATGGTGGCAGGCACCTGTAATCTCAGCTACTCGGGAGGCCGAGGCAGAAGAATTGCTTGAATCCAGAACGCAGAGGTTGTAGTGAGCTGGGATTATGCCACTGCACTCCAGCCTGGGTGACAGAGCAAGACTCTGTCTCAAAAGATAATAATAATAATGCAGGCCGGGCGCGGTGGCTCAAGCCTGTAATCCCAGCACTTTGGGAGGCCGAAGCGGGTGGATCACGAGGTCAAGAGATCGAGACCATCCTGGTC
>NW_016107637.1:58351-66295 GCF_001604975.1 Cebus imitator | reverse complement strand
TTTGTTTTTGAGACGGAGTTTCGCTCTTGTTACCCAGGCTGGAGTGCAATGGCGCGATCTCGGCTCACTGCAACCTCCGCCTCCTGGGTTCAGGCAATTCTCCTGTCTCAGCCTCCAGAGTAGCTGGGACTACAGGCACGTGCCACCATGCCCAGCTAATGTTTTGTATTTTTAGTAGAGACGGGGTTTCACCATGTTGACCCGGATGGTCTCGATCTCTTGACCTCGTGATCCACCCGCCTCGGCCTCCCAAAGTGCTGGGATTACAGGCGTGAGCCACTGCGCCCGGCATTAATTTTTGTATTTTTAGTAGAGACATGGTTTTACCATGTTGTCCAGTCTGGTCTCAAACTCATGACCTCAGGTGATGCGCCCACCTTGGTTTCCCAAAGTGCTGGGATTACAGGTGTGAGCCACTGCACCTGGCCCTTTGCCTATTTTTGAATCTGGTTGTTTTGTTGTTGAGTTGGAGGAGTTCTTTATATATCCTAGATATTAATTCTTTATCAGCTGTATGATTTGAGCATATTTTCTTCCATTCTGTGTGTTGTCTTTTCTTTTTTTTTTTCTTTTTTTTTTTTTTGTGTCAGAGTCTCGCTCATTTCCCAGACTGGAGTGCAGTGGTGTGAGCTCGGCTCACTGCAGCCTCCACCTCCAGGGTTCAAGGGATTCTCCTGCCTCTGCCACTTGAGTAGCTGGGGTAATAGGTGTCTGCCGCCATGCCCAGCTGATTTTTGTATTTTTAGTGGAGACAGGGTTTCAGTGTGTTGGTCTTGAATGCCTGACCTCAGGTGATCCACCTGCCTTAGCCTCCCAAAGTGCTGGGATTACAGGCGTGAGCCACCATGCCTGGCCATTTCTGTGGGTTGTCTTTGTATTCTCATGATAGTGTCCTCCGATGCACAGAAGGTTTCCATTTTGATGGAGTCCAGTTCACCTTTCTGTGTTGCACCCTCCTTGTTTGATGGTCCTCTTTTCCCATGGCTTCCTTGCCTGGGTTCCTGGTGTTTCTCCTTCTCTGGCTGCCTATCCTCAGGTCTTCTTTGCTGGATCCTTTAACTGCCTGGGATTCCATAAAGGGCCATTTTCCTGAGGACTGGTACCAACCCCTCGCCATCTGCAGGTGCAGACCTGAAGGAGCGGGAACAGATGAGTGAAGCAGAGGTGGGGGTGTTTGTCCAGCGACTCCGGGGCCTGATGAATGACATCGGTGAGGATCTGGGTGTGGAGTGGAGGAGAGGTTTTGGGGGCACCTGCTGATGACAGCCCCGCCACCCCCACCAGCCTCTAAGGAGAGTCTTCTTTCTGTTTGGAGTTCTGTCGGAAGACAGAGGACTTTCCCAGGGGGATAGGCACAAGGAATTCACTGGGGGAGGATGACAGAGGGCAATTCTCCCAGAGAGGGAGCTCTGGCTCTTCAGCTTTTGTGCCCCGCTCTACCCTCAGAGTTCAAGCCTGGCCATTCCAAAGCAGTCAAGTTTTGCCAAGCATGCTTTCAGGCTTTGACAATTGCTGTTCCCTTTGCCTGGGTTACCGCTTCTTGGTTACTTGAACTTTTACTCATCCTTCAAGGCCTCCAGTACCTCCTCCTCCAGGAAGCCTTCCCAGTCCGTCCTCCCATCTTCCTTTTGTTGGTGCACTGATGATCCTGGGTCACTAATGCCTGATACACACTTGTCTTCCCCATGAGACTGAGCCCCATGGGAACAAGGTCTATGTCTGATATATTCCGTGTTCCCAGTTTCCAGCACCCAGCACAGGACTTGGAATAGAGACAGGTCCCAGGGAGGACAGCAGATTAGGCCTCGGCAGGGATCATCCAGCCCATTCCTGTTCCCTAACTGACTCCATAACTTTCCCTAAAGGGAAAACTGGCTTTTAAGATAACCCTGGCTGCAGGAGGCAGAGGTTGCTGTGAGCCAAGATTTTGCCATTGCACTCCAGCCTGGGTGACAACAGCGAGCCTCCATCTGGAAAAAAAAAAAAAAAAAAAGGCTGGGCATGGTGGTTTACACCTGTAATCCCAGCACTTCTGGAGGCCAAGGCAGGAGGATCATGAGGTCAGGAGTTCAAGACCAGCCTGGTAAACCTGGTGAAACCCCATCTCTACTAACAAAACATTTTTAATAATGTGCTTGGTGTGGTGGCAGGTGTCTGTAATCCCAACTATTCAGGAGGCTGAGGCAGAAGAATCGCTTAAACCCAGGAGGCAAGGTTATAGTGAGCCAAGATCACACCACTGTACTCTAGCCTGGGTGACAGAGCGAGACTCTGTCTCAAAATAAAAGAATTAAGATAGCCTGGCTGAGGGTCCATGTGAGGTCCTGAGACATGGGTCAGGTTCACTGAGGTCTCTGTCCCAACCAACTTGCCCCTCCCCAGCCTTGAGTCTCTGTCCTGGTTCCACCAGGGCCTCACAGGCTGAGTCCTTCTTCATCTCCACAGCAGCCTTCCCTGCACCCACCATTGCGGCTATGGATGGGTTTGCCTTGGGCGGAGGCCTGGAGCTTGCCCTGGCCTGTGACCTCCGAGTGGCAGGTACTGGGCCAAGGCTGGGGGGAGGGGTGGGGCTAGGGAATCGGGGGTGAGTGAAACAGGGTAAGTGTGGTCATTCTGCAGTCAGCCACTGTTCTTGGCTTCCAACCAAAAGCAAAACTAAGGCAAGGCAGGGCACACAGGGTGCTCAGGCAGAAGCTGCTTCCCCTCCTGGTGCAGCCACTAGCTGCAATAGTACCCGTCACCTGTCAGAACCTGCTTCCTTCATTCTGGGAATATTTTACCAACCTCAGAGCAATTGCTATTAGGATCCAAGGAGGTCAAAGAGCAATGTCCAATCTTCCAATTCTGTCCACGTCAGATTTATCTACCACGTTTTAGAAAAAGGTGAACCCCAGGGATAGTTTGTCAGTGGCTGAGCTAATCACAAAGGTGCCTGGGCAGGAATACTAGCACCAGCCAAATTTGCATTACTTGTTCTGAGCAATTGAGCTTTGTCTGAAGAGTGGGAGGGGACAAAGAAGATAAGGATCCCTTTTTCAGGTGACTGACAGTGATGAGGAGCACCCTTCTTGGATGCAGTTAGGCAAAGTCTGAGTGTCCTCTCTCCTCCTCTCACTGCTCTCTCCTGCCACCCCAGGAGTGACATATAAAAATGTGTAACTCCAGGCATGAAAGTCGCTGCTATCTACACTATGCAGTCAAAGAAAATGAACTGACCAGGTGTCTGGGTACCAAAATACCAGGCTGGTCCAGCCCCAACTCTGGTTCTCACGTGCCCATGTTCAGGCGACTAACTCTCAGGATTGCAGAAGACTAAGGGGGAGTGAATGTAAATCCACTCCCTTCTGCTCACGTTTACATGGCCCATGCTGAGAGAATTCAGGAGGCAGACCTGGGGGGGCGGTGCATCAGTCAAGGCAAGTTTCTCAAGGGAAGGAAGCAGAACTCAGGAGGACATGGACTGCAACAGGGAAATTTCAGGCTGTGACAAATCTGGGAGGGACAACTGTAGTGGGAGCAGGAGTCACTGACACTCTAGGCCAGGCCAGGCCAGGGCTAAGCCGGAGAATCTATTAATAGATATCAGGCACTTCCTAGGAATTCTGCTTGTTCCAAGGGTCGTGCCTCATGTGATCCTTAGTGGCAATCTGAGGCAGACAGAAGAGGGCCAGCCATCTGTCTTCCACCTTTGAGGCATGGGAGGTGAGAGACTTGCTGGTGACACACAACTCCACCGAAGGGGCATGGTGAAATAAGGGCCTGGGCTCCTGACTTCTGGGCTAGGGCTCTTCCAAAGGCAGAGTCTGGCGAGGCCTGGCTATGGCCAGACCATGGGGGAAGTGGCTAGAGGGGCGAGTAGAGAACACAGGCAGATGCAGCCCCAGGGATTAGCACTGGGGGACTGGGGAGGGAGGCCTCACTCTGTTCTGTCTGAGCAGCTTCCTCGGCCGTCTTGGGACTGATTGAGACTACTCGAGGGCTCCTCCCGGGGGCAGGTAATTGCAACTGCAGCACGTGCCCAATTCCACCCCACCCAGGGTCCTTTACTGCCTTCCTTTTTTGCCCTCTGTTCTGAGCTCTGCCCTCTCATCCGAACTCTGCTCCTCTGAGAAGTCTTGGCTGAGTACCAGGCTGGGCCTTCTCTTGAGTTCCCACTTCCCATGCTGATTCCCACCCTACCCCCTCCATCCTGGCAGGAGGGACTCAGAGGCTGCCACGCTGCCTGGGGGTGGCCCTGGCGAAGGAGCTCATCTTCACCGGTCGACGACTGAGTGGAACGCAGGCCCATGGACTAGGGCTGGTGAATCACACTGTGGCCCAGAATGAGGAGGGTGACGCTGCCTACCACCGGGCACGAGCACTGGCCCAGGAGATCCTGCCCCAGGTGTGGTGACAGCTCAGCACAAGGAGGGCCAGGGTCGTGGGGGAGGCATGTGTTGGGCGGAGTGTCTCCTTGGGCGGCACATCCATTCACCCAAAGACACGATTAAACCTCTTTGGAGTTTATTTAACCATCCAGTAAACACAAGTCAAATTTAAATTTCAAATTAAAATGTAAATTGAATTCCAAAGGGCTGGAATCAAATGGGGTTGAAAGCCCTCAGAACTTACCGCTGTCCAGTAGACTGTTCTGAGATGAGATAAATGTTCTATACTTGTGCTTATCCAGTATGGGAGCCACTAGCCAAATGATGTAAATTGGATACAATGAACGTAGTTCCTCATTCACACTAGCCACATTACAAATGCTAATAGCCACATGTGGCTTGTGGCTACTGTACTGTATAGCACAGCCTTAAAATGCCCCGAAGACTTAAAAAGCAAGATTCTAAAATGAATACACAACTTCCAACCCGTATTTCTTACCATACTACCTGGTGGAGATAAGAAATGCAGGACATGTATTAAGACTTTTTTTTTTAAGAGACAAGGTCTCATTCTGTCATCCAGGCTGGAGTGCAGTGGTGCAAGCATAGCTCACTGCAGTTTTGAACTCCTGGGCTCAAGTGATCCTCTCGCCTCAGCCTCCCAAAGTGTTAGAATTACAAGCGTGAGCCACCGTGCCTGGCCAGGACTCATTTTTTAGCCAGATGTGGTAGTTCAAGCCTGTAATCCCAGGTGTTTGGGAAAAAGAATTGCTTGAACCCATGAATTCAAAGCTGCAGTAAGGTGATCCTGCCGATGTACTTCCAGTCTGGGCAACAAGGCAAAAGCCCATTGCTCAAAAAACAAATGAAAACAAAGCAAATGCCGGGCGCGGTGGCCCAAGCCTGTAATCCCAGCACTTTGGGAGGCCGAGGCGGGTGGATCACTAGGTCAAGAGACCGAGACCATCCTGGTCAACATGGTGAAACCTCGTCTCTACTAAAACTACAAAAAATTAGCTGGGCATGGTGGCGCGTGCCTGTAATCCCAGCTACTCAGGAGGCTGAGGCAGGAGAATTGCCTGAACCTAGGAGGCGGAGGTTGCGGTGAGCTGAGATCGCGCCATTGCACTCCAGCCTGGGTAACAAGAGCGAAACTCCATCTCAAAAAAAAAAAAAAAAAAAAAAAAAACAAAAAAAAAAAAAAAAAAAAAAAAAAAAAGCCAACACTAAAAACCAACCAAAAAAAAAAACCCCTTATTTAAAAAATTCCTCAAATAAGCCAGGCATGGTGGCTCACACCTGTAATCCCAGCACTTTGGGAGGGTAGATCACCTGAGGTTAGTAGTTAAGTGATCAACATCGAGAAACCCCATCTCTACTAAAAATATAAAATCAGCCAGGAGTGGTGGCACATGCCTGTAATCCCAGCTACTCGGGAGGCTGAAGTAGGAGAATTTCTTGAACCCAGGAGGCTGAGGTTGCAGTGAGCTGAGATCATGCCATTGAACTCCAGCCTGGGCAACAAGAGCGAAACTCCACCTCAAAGAAAAAAAAATCCTCAAAAACAGCATGGAAGGGATTGAGGCATAAAAGACTACACATTGGGTACAGTGCACCAAAATCTTAGAGACCACTACTAAAGAACTCATCCATGTAACCAAAAGCCACCTGTTCCCGAAAATCTATTGAAATAAAAGAAAAAAATTTAAAATCCTCAAATAATCACCTCTCAGCATGGTACTCAAGGGTATCAGCTGCAGGGCCCAAAGCTGTCCGGGGCCTCCCAAGACCCTTCAAGGGTCTGCTGGCTTCTCACAACTCCAAGGGGGCCCAGGATAGAAGGGGCTGAGTAAAGGAGATCCTGAGTTTCCATAAAGATCAAAAGTGGCTGAAATGGAGCTAGGTTAAACTAATTTATAATAAATTTGTCCTAGCCTATAATGCTCGGTACCTTAATACAGTGTCTCAGCTCTTAGAATAATGCAGTTGAGCTGAGTATCCCCATTTTATTTGTGAGAAAACCTATAAAAGTTCAGTAACTTGCCTTGATGACAAGGTCACAAAAAATGATTGCAGTATTAAAAAAAAAAAACAGTGCTCGCTTCGGCAGCACATATACTAAAAAACTGGAACGATACAGAGAAGATTAGCATGGCCCCTGTGCAAGGATGACATGCAAATTCGTGAAGCATTCCATATAAAAAAATAAAAAAGAGGCCGGGTGCGGTGGCTCAAGCCTGTAATCCCAGCACTTTGGGAGGCCGAGGCGGGTGGATCACGAGGTCAAGAGATCGAGACCATCCTGGTTAACACGGTGAAACCCCGTCTCTACTAAAAATACAAAAAATTAGCTGGGCATGGTGGTGCGTGCCTGTAATCCCAGCTACTCAGGAGGCTGAGGCAGGAGAATTGCCTGAACCCAGGAGGCGGAGGTTGCGGTGAGCCGAGATCGCGCCATTGCACTCCAGCCTGGGTAACAAGAGCGAAACTCCGTCTCAAAAATAAATAAATAAATAAAACAAAAAGAAAAAAGAAAAAAAAATACAACACTGGTATTTTGGCATTTATTTTGCACAATACAGAAAGCAATATAAAAATGGTATTTTATTTTTAAGAGAGCAAAATATGTACAACATTTTAAAAACTAACGCATTTCATATATATTTATAAATGTCACAAAACAAAATTAACCATACATCATTTTAATATTGACAGATATTAATCATATAAAAGTAACCATTTTGGCTGGGCATAGTGGCTCACACCTGTAATCCCAACACTTTGGGAGGCTGACGTGGGAGGATTGCTTGAGACCAGGGATTCAAGATCAGCCTGGACAACACAGACCTCTTTTGTATTAAAAAAGAAAATGTCAGACGCAGTGGCCCATTCCTGTAATTCCAGCACTTTGGGAGGTCAAGGGCGGATTGCTTGATGCCAGTAGTTCGAGACCAGTCTGGCCAATATGGCAAAACCACATCTTTACTAAAATTACAAAATTAGCCAGGCACGGTGGCTCATGCCTGTACTTACAGCTACTCAGGAGACTGAGGCATAAGAATCGCTCGAGTCTGGGAAGCGGAGGTTGCAGTGAGCTGAGATCGTGCCACTATACTCTGGTCTGAGTAACAGAGCAAGATTCTGTTAAAAGAAGAAAAAAGTATAATGTTGAGGCCAGACGCGGTGGCTCATGCCTGTAATCCCAGCACTTTGAGATGCCAAGGCCAGCAGATCACCTGAGGTTAGGAGTTCCAAATCAGCCTGGCCAACGTGGTAGAACCTGTCTCTACAAAAATTAGCTGGGTGAGGTGGCAGGCATTTGTAATCCCAGCTACTCAGGAGGCTGAGGCAGGAGAATGGCTTGAACCTGGGAGACAGAGGTTGCAGTGAGCCAAGATCATGCCATTGCACTCCAGCCTGGGCAACAGAGTGAGACTCCATCTCAAAATAAAAAAGAAAAGTATGGCCGGGCGCGGTGGCTCAAGCCTGTAATCCCAGCACTTTGGGAGGCCGAGGCGGGTGGATCACGAGGTCAAGAGATCGAGACCATCCTGGTCAACATGGTGAAACCCCGTCT
>NW_016107637.1:55194-57575 GCF_001604975.1 Cebus imitator | reverse complement strand
AAAAAAAAAAAAAAAACAAAAAAAAACTATAGCTTTTTGAAAGCATTTGTTTTTTTGAAAGCATTTGTTGGTCGGGCATGGTGGCTCATCCCTGTAATCCCAGCACTTTGGGAGGCGGAGGCAGGCAGATCACCTGAGGTCGGGAGTTCGAGACCAGCATGACCAACACGGAGAAACCCCATCTCTGGGTGCCTGTAATCCCAGCTACTTGGGAGGCTGAGGCAGGAGAATTGCTTGCACCCGAGAGGCAGAGGTTTCGGTGAGCCAACGTCACACCATTGCACCCCAGCCTAGGTGACAGAGCCAAACTGTCTCAAAAAAAAAAAAAATTTTTGTTTTGTCTTTTTTTTTTGTTTCATCATATATAAATAAAGAGTCTGATACTGTTGCCTAGACAATATTAATGCTGTCAGGTTTTCTATTACACTTGGTTAGAAAGTCCCTGAACTAATACAGAACTCTGGGCCACTCAAGGGAGTGGCTGATTGCAGCTTTCACACCTAGACCTATAGACTGTAGGGTTTGTCTTTTTTGCATTAACTAAATAACAATCACAAAATAATTCAGATTTCCAAATATACTGAAATAATGGTACTAAATAATTACTGATGTTTTCAGTACTTAAAAGTAGCTTTGTACACCAAAACATCAGTCTACCAAAAACAAGTAATTGAGTGAATAATCCCAGAGTTGAGAACTTCCGGGTCAACTTGAAAAACAAACCTTCAACTTTCACCTGTGTTACTGGGTGCTCAGAATAAAGGTTTCTGGAGAGGTGTGGGCCAGCGATGGTGTAGATGGCCACCATGTGGTGGACAAACCACTCTGATAGGGTGGCAAATGGTTCCAGTTTACTCAGCTCAGAAAAAACTGTCAATATCCACAGTTTGCTAACACCCAGATTTCCTTCTTAAATAGTAAATACACACTACACTTTGAATAATGGATTCAATGGTGTTTTTTTTCTTTTTAGAGACAGGATTTTGCTCTGTTGCCCTGGCTGGAGTGCAGTGGCACGATTATAGCTCACTGTAGCCTTGAAGCCCTGGGCTCAAGCAATCCTTCCACCTCAGCCTCTGAATAGGTGGGAGTACAGGTGCAAGCTACTGACTTGGCTAGAATTTGGTTGTTTTCATTCACAAACATATGTACATACCGTTTTTAACTTTCTTTAATAAAAGATTATCATTTTTTCCACATAGGATCTGGCTCTTTTGCCCAGGCTGGAGTGCAGTGGCATGATCACAGCTCACCAGAGCATTGACCTTCCAGGCTCAAGTGATCCTCCCACCTAAGCCTCCTCAGTAGCTGAGACTACAGGTGCAAGTCACCATGCGCAGCTAATTTTTTATATTTTGTAGAGATGGGATCTCACTGTGATGCCCAGGCTGGTCTCAAACTCTTTGGACTCAAGCAATCCTCCTGCCTCAGCCTCTCAAAGCCCTGTGATTACACGCCTGGGCCACTGTACACAACTAAGATTACTTTATTAAGTAATTACCTAATTAATAATACATACTCACGGCAAGCAAATCTAAACGAACAGAGGAGTAAGAAGGGCATAAAGTAAAAGTCAAAAACAAGATACTTGTGGCCATCCCAGTTTTAAAAGTGAAAGTCTCACATCCTAGTAACCCTTCAGTCACAAGCAAACCCAAACAGCCCTTTAAGTTTCCATACTCTTCCAGAAATTTCCATTGCATATGGAGGATGTGTATTATGCATATATGCTTACATATTTAAATAAATTCCTTTTAATGGCTTAGAGGACAAGAAATATCTTTCGAGGCTAATCTGGTAATTTTAAAAACAAATATGCATAGTAAATAATTCAAACATGGAAGAATGTAAAACAAAACCTTTGTTTTATAAGTGAAGGTTTATAAATGTTTTGTTACATAAAAGGTTTTGTTTTATATTCCTCTGTTTGAATCCTGTACTTTCTCCCTATAGGTATGTTGTACCAGTATTCTATGCAAATAGAATCATAATATACATACTAGGATGCACCTTGCTTTTTTTTCTTTTTTAATTGAGACAGTGTCGCTCTGTTGCCCAGGCTGGAGTGCAGTATGGCGCAATCTGGGCTCACTACAATCTCTGCCTCCCAGGTTCAAGCAATTCTCCTGCCTCAGCCTCCCAAATAGTTGGGTTTACAGGTGCCTGCCACTGCACCTGGCTAATTTTTGTATTTTTAGTATAGACTAAGTGTTGCCATATTGGCCAGGCTGGACTCGAAGTCCTGATCTCAAGTGTTCCACCCACCTCAGCCTCTCAAAGTGCTGGGATTATAGGCATGAGCCACTGCACATGGCCTACTTTTAAAATTTGGTATCTTTTGGAGATTTTTCCATTTCAGTATGTAACTGATTGACTTTTTT
>NW_016107637.1:51743-53909 GCF_001604975.1 Cebus imitator | reverse complement strand
TTTTTTTTTTTGAGACAAAGTCTCGCTCTGTCACCCAGGCTGAAGTGCAGTGGCTTCACTCGGCTCACTGCAACCACTGCCTCTTTAGTTCAAGCTTCCTGCCTCAGCCTCCCATGTAGCTGGGGTTACAGGGCCCCACCACAACACCCAACTAATTTCTGTATTTAGAGATGAGGTTTTGCCATGTTGGCCAGGCTGACCTCAAGTGATCCACCCACCTCCGCCTCCCAAAGTGTTGGGATTACAGGCATGAGCCACTGTGCCGTCGTTTTTCCCAGTTTACTTTTGTCTTTTATTCATGGCGTTTTTTCCAATGGAAGTTCTTCATTTTTATGTAGCTAGCTTTTTCATTTATAGTTTTTTCTACATAGCGTTGATGACAGTCTATTGTGGGATTCATTTATAGTTTCCATGCTAATAGACTTTAAAAATTGACTTTTCCTGGGACAGTTTTACAAATACTTCAAATAATATGACATAGAAAGTAATTTCTCCTTGCCTGGAAGTGGGGCTGAGACTGCAGTGCTAGGGCTGCTGTGGAACCAAGGCCAGTGACAAAGCGACACTGTCGCTTCTAGGCGGCTGTATTAAAATGCATCCCCCTCCCCCAGCAACCAGGATTTCAGCCCAGCCCTGTCAACTTGAAAACCCAAGTTCCTAACCCTGACTTTGTTTCACTCTGCTGGGGTAAAACCTGCTAACTGCTGAGGCTGTCATTTGCTGAGATGAGGTCAAGGAAGGGGGCAGCAGTGGCTGGGAGTCTCACCAGTGATTGGATAAACACAGCCAAGTGCTTCACCTCCCTGCACTGCAATCTCACAGCTGTAAAATAGGTATCAGTGATGACACCAGCCTGGAAGTGCAGGTAGCACCATTAGATGAGTCTGTGGGGAGGAAAGCACTTTGTAAACTAGTTACGTTGTACATGTTGGAAGGATGGGCTGAATGACGAGAAACCCAGATGGTCAGGGATCAATGTGGCTTCTTTCATGATAGAAAATAATCTCAGCTAACAGGTTATAGGACTAACATTAAAGAAACTATGTGTCAGTAGAATGGCTGGCACTAGACCCAGACATGTGCCTCCCTCCTTCAAAACAAAGCTGTGCGCCTGAGAACTGTGACTATCAGCCTTGATACCCTCCTCAACCAAGACTTTGCTTTTCTCCAGGCCCCCATTGCTGTGCGGCTGGGCAAAGTAGCCATTGACCGAGGAATGGAGGTGAGAGGGTTTCAGGTTGGGATTTGGGTCCACTAGTGTTGGTCATGGCCGGGACGTTTTCAGAACTCAGACAGCACAGCTGGAAAGACCTCAGGAAGGGGACTCTTCTAACAGACTTTGACCTCGCTCTCTACCTCAGTTTACCCATCTGCAAATTGGGTAGATGGAAGTTTGGCCAGATATTACTGTTTACGTTGTATCCTCATCTTTCTCCCCCTGGAAAGAGAGGAGGAGGAGACTGAGGTTCAGAAGGGGTAAATGACTTCCCAAAGGTCTCAAAGGAAGTGAGTAGAAAGACCTGGGTCTGTGTGGCTCCCAGTCCGTGCTGTGAGGTTTGTGCTGGCAGTCAGTAATGTGGCCTCAGGGCAGGGCTTGGGGTGATGCCTTGAGTGTGGCTAATCCATCTGTACACCTCACCTCACCCATCCACTCATCACACACTGAATCTAGACCAAAGCTGGGAACTGGAATACAGAGATGAGTTCAACATGGTCACTGTCCCTAAGATGGGAAGGGGAAGATACAGACACAAATTAAGCTTAATGGTACCACACTGACACCCCAGAGACATTAGAGCTGTGTGGTCCATTATGATAGCCATGTGTGGCTTTTAAATTAAAGAAATTGTTCTCTCCTTCACACTAATCACACTTCAAGTGCTTGACAGTCACATGTGGCTAGTGGCTACCATACTGGGCAGTGCTGGGTTAAAGAATGTTTTCTGGCCGGGCGCGGTGGCTCAAGCCGGTAATCCCAGCACTTTGGGAGGCCGAGGTGGGTGGATCACGAGGTCAAGAGATCAAGACCATCCTGGTCAACATGGTGAAACCCTGTCTCTACTAAAACTACAAAACATTAGCTAGGCATGGTGGCGTGTGCCTGTAATCCCAGCTACTCAGGAGGCTGAGGCAGGAGAATTGCCTGAACCCAGGAGGCGGAGGTTG